>NC_060250.1:37518168-37828672 GCF_921293095.1 Ischnura elegans | reverse complement strand
AAGTGGTATAAGTAACTGTTTATATCCAGGAAATGAATTAATTCTTTCAAAGTGTTGAGATCATACAGTTTTTCTCGGTGCAACTCTTGGTTAAAAGATTCATGCATTGGACGATTGGGCGCGGCCAGGCCTAATTGAATTAATAGTTTGTTTGACATCATCAAGCACATGTCTTCAATTGAAATCAATGCTTCGTTGTAAATTTCTTCACTGATTTGCATATTTGGATTTCCCATTCTATTCCGTATTTGACACAAAATATCATCACACATATAATCTTTGTACTTGATCCACAAATCAATTGGGTTTGATGGGAAGCATGTAGATATGATTATAGAAAACAATGTTCGTATTTGATGAGCGAGTGAAGATATTACAGCATCACTGAGAGTTTGGTCCCAATGAGCGTCATTTTCTAGCAATTGTAAACGTTGACAGGCTTCTCTGTAGGATCCACACAATTCACCATCAACAGGTCGTAAATGTTGGAATGATGTTGGGCCACACTTTTGACGTTAGGAACACACCTACATTTCTTAGATAACAGTGAGTGCTTGTAATTTAATATGAACTTTATATAATAGCAATAAAGCTCAAATTGATTCTACGTTTTAGTTAGAAAACGTTTGTATGTGAAAAAGAAAAGGGCTGTTTTTAGGGTTTTCCCGGCAATTATTCGATTTTTTTCTCGCCGTAAGAACCATCCTTGGACTTCAACGAACATTTAAAAAAAAGAATTGGCCAAATTGGTGCAGGCGTTGTTGAGTTATGCGCTTACCAACACATTTTGCGATTCATTTTTATATATAAGATTTGCACAGAGCTTGAATGGATATTTTATTTAAAAATTCTGATGTAACATGAGAAATAAATTCAACTACAGTTTCCAATTCATTCATACTTTCAAATGATTTTTCATTCATATTTTTCTAAGAAGAAATATTCACCTGAATAAACACTAATAAATTACCATCGATTTCGATAAATCTAAGTTTCAATTTTACACTGTTGCAGTGGCGGGGGTAAATTGGAAGAAATCTTCCATTTGGTATAATTTGAAGAAATAGGAAACTCATATTCTTCCCTGATAGTTTTACGATTTGCGGAAAGCGTAAAACTATCTCTAAAAAGGTCTAAAAGCGTAAAATGTCTATGAAAATAAATTCACATGTGGAAAGCTCTTTTCAAATATTCCACAGCTTTCTTACGACCATTACTAAATGACAGGTCACAAAGCCGTTCAACAGGAAAGTGCTTTATTAATTTATGACTGACATGAGAGTTGCAGTAAAAATTTTAGCCAACAATTGGGATCCAATCTTAAATTATCAATTATAATTGCTTCCGTGATTTAGCCAAAACAAAGTACTTTTTGGATACTACGATACAATTCCAACAACATTAGTTTCTTTATCTATTTATATTTGGCAAAAATTGCTACCTAGAGCAAAAACAATTCCGGAAAGTTTTAATAACAACATATAGTTTTATCACACCTGCATGGCAATGATCATCAAAAAATTTCATCCAAATTCTATGCTCCGAAATTTACATAAAAAAGTTAAAGACAACAAGGTTGCAGGGGTGAATGGATAATAATGTATGATGGACGGAAAATTTCAAAGGAAAGGGCGCTCATCATGGTCTAGGAATATTGAAAACTCGCAAAAGAGATAGAGAGATTTCTAAGAGGTATTCAAGGAAGAAAGAACACTTGAATCGCCGCATAAATGTTGGGAATTACAGAATTACCAAAGAAATATAAATAGATGAGAATGCATATCGATGGCTAAGTTATAGCAATACGTATCTCAAAATATGGCCGGTCTGAGTTAACACTGCTAAAACTGTTAATAAAACATAAAATTCAAGCATAAAACAACTCTTTGTGTGCAAAAGCATGCTT
Organism: Ischnura elegans; assembly: GCF_921293095.1. Lineage (NCBI taxonomy): Eukaryota > Metazoa > Arthropoda > Insecta > Odonata > Coenagrionidae > Ischnura > Ischnura elegans. Next base: position 37,826,766 of record NC_060250.1, on the reverse strand, counting down.
ATTTTTCAGTTTTATGTATTTTTGGTTTTTAATTTCAATTAAAAATTATATATAATAAACAAAATAAATCGTTTTTTTGCTCTCCTGAAAAGTTGCTATTTTTGAGATAACGTGTTGCTAGAACTTAGCTATCGGCATAATACATGAATTGAGTTGATTATTTGAGGCGTAACTTGGTGAAAGCGATTCATAATTAACATCAAAAAGAAGAACTTTGTGCTTTCACATTAATATTTATTCACAAATTTACGACCATGGTTTCAACGTTAGAAGTCATCATCATCACTACTACCTGATTATGACGTCTAACGTTGAAACCATGCTCGTAAATTTGTGAATAAATATTAATGTGAAAGCACAAAGTTCTTCTTTTCAATGTTAACATGAATTGAGTGTAAGCCAGTCGTCTGGGAGATAAACAACCCATCCAAGGCCTCACGACCGATTTGAGACGCCAAATTTATCGAAAGCACTATCACTCACATCAGCGATTCACCTCGAAGTTTGATCTGGATAGGCGAGGGTAGAGCTCGCCCTGGACTAAGCCTTAGGCGTTACATAACTCATCCTACGTAGGTGAGTATTTCCTTGCCCAGAGCCACCTTTGATGGCGGAGTTCATCACCCGAGTCATGTACTCGGGACCTTTACTTTAGTAGGCTCATGCTCAGCTCACTGCGCCACCACGTTCCAGGAGAATTAGATGATAAAAAATACGTTTATACAGACGCCGTAAATTCGAAGAAGCTCTTTCAAGAAACAACCTCGGACTAGCCGAAAGTGCAAAGGCTCTTCCGTCATTTCTCGACATTTATCGCTTGCTGCAGATGTTTAAGCGACCAGATGATCCAACGAGATAAAACTTCGAAATATCAACTCCAGAACTACTGCAAGGAAGACTTGTGAACACTACCGTAATTAACGATGGAAGACAAAGGGGTAGATTGAATTGATCTGCGTGAACGTACTATCTTAATACACAAGTTGATTCATGCAAATGGAGCAAATTAGCTGATAACGTTGTACAGAGTTGACATGGTTATTATGTTAAAATCCTGTTAACATATCATGAATAAATTCAATCGTACTTTCCAATTGCAAACATTGAGCATGAGCTAGATTTAATCAGGAAAGCCAAGTAATTTACACTCAACTAGTTCAAAAAGGAAATGAGAGTTACTACGCGCAAATATAACAAATAAGGAGATTTTTAGTACACCTAATGATGGCGTCAAATCCTGTGTATTACACACACGGTTATATTGTGCTTTGTACGACGGCAATATCCAACAAGCATTGTCTTAAACTGTCCAGAATGGTCGTTGAGATGCTGGCGACTTCTGGTGAAGAGTTGATGTACTACAGTGAACTAAGAGTTGAAGTCTCTTAAATATTATCTTGGCTTTAATAAACACAACTCAAGTTAAAACCATATTAAAACTTGAATTCGGTGGTATTCCTACTAGCTATAGACATTAACTTAAGTTAACCCGCGAAGAGTCATAAAGATCCCCATGCGTCTCTGGGCATCGCCTTAAGTCTGGTCCTCGAGCAATACACATTTCATAGAAAATAAAAACTAGGAAACAATTACATATTATCCATATGTGATTAATTAATAGCTTGAAGTGCTATTGAGCAAATAAAATACCAATTTTATTCCCCTCCTCTTCCTTTCCTGAATTCCCGCGATGAAAATTAATTTTAATTGTATGAAATTTCTGATATCATTTTACGGAAAACTAACGTATTTTTTGTTATTAATACTGCTGGAATATAAATAAACTTCTTATATTAATTCTTAATGAAGAGAACTAAGATACTTGTTTCCTTCTTTATTTTTGAAGTTATTTCGATTACTTCATGTTCCTGGTTTATTACTTCATGTTTCTTTGTATTTGATCTGACGTAATTGTGATCTCGTTTTATGCGTTCTTATGGTGACATATAAATATTTCTTTACCTTTATTACTTACACATCGCCAGTTTGAGCGCAAAATATCATGGGCTCGAAATTGATTAGTCTCTCACTGCTTAAATTTAATTAAAAAAACAAAAGTAAATACGAAGAGCATTGAAAAATTAACCGGATCGCACACAGTAAATCACAGCAAATACCTAGTTTCAAATGAAAGTGAGGGAAAAGCTCGAATAGAAGAACCAAAATACGAACGTTTAAATCCTAAAGGTCAAGGAAAAATAAATTGAAGAAAGGTTAAGAAATCGGAATTGTACTTGAATAAATGGAGGGTAACCAACCATAAGGTTACATCAAATTTCATATTATTCTATTTTAATTTTTTCTATGTAACGACATAGTAATTATAACCATCATAACGTTTGTTGTTAAGCGCAAAATCGGTGGATACGCACAGTCAACGTTGAGCAGCTTATTGAAGCATGCATACCAATGGCGTAACCAGGAATAAACTTTGGGGGGGGGGGGGGGGAGGAGGAGCACGGAAGGGGGACCCCCCACCCCAGGCGACGGGGGTTCCCGCAAATTTTTTGAAAAATGATATGCCTGGAAACACATTTTACACCATTTTGGCGCTTAAAATTTAACTTTAAGCAGGTTCTGTTATAACATGTCAAAACTAGACAATAGTTTTAAATATTTTTTTATTTGCCTTAGACGACGAAAATATTTCCTCGCTGCTATACATTACATATTGTTTCTTAATAAAAATCCAGGATATTTACATAACCTATTTAAAACTAAGACTAATAATACTGATATGACTACAAGATCAGATGCTAACTTCATCTATTATCCCGCTCATCGCACAACTTCTTTCCAGAAGTCATTTCAGGTTGTAGCATCCAATCTCTGGAATAATCTACCAGATGATGTTAAAAATACTCGGTTTTTGAAATCGTTCAAGGCAAAAGTTTATAGCTTATTACTTACTGCCCCATAATAACTTACTGGTAGAAAGAAGAAAAATGTGTATCTTTTACATTTCTTTGGTTGTTTGTTCTTTTCTTCATGTTAAATATTGCTATTCCTAAAACTTCTTCCTCGTTGGTTCTGTGATTTGTCACTGGAACATTGTGTATCATTTGTTTTTCTTTGTATAATGTTGTTGTTGTGGTGTAGTGATGATATGATTTCTTTGTGAAATGGAACTCCTTTGTAATATTTTCCTGTTATTTAATCGGTCAAAATCAGTAAGTTGAGTTGATTTCATGATTTTATGTTTAATTAATTCTACTCTATGAATCTGTATAAGTAAATGAGTCCTAGAACAATAAATATCTTTTCTAAATTTACTAGCTACACCACAGATGCACACTGAAAATCCAATTACTCTTCAAGCTGCTCAATTGATCAAAGTGCTGGGACAAGATTTCCCTGCGAACGCTGAACCATGATGGCAGGGCAAAAAAACGTTCATGTGCACCCGTCAGGCATGCAGTTACGAGTACATCGGGTATGCAACACGCCGAGGAGCTCCCTATCAAACCTGCGAGGCAGAGCCTTCGAGGCATGTGGATACCAATCGCTGCAAATGCACACAAGGGCGGATAAACGTGACAAAATAGATGTTCAGCAACACCCTTTCCTTACCAAAATACGTCAAACTCGCTTCCCTTTCGGTTACCTTACGTGAGCCAAGATTTTCAATGGGGCAATTGGTATTGACGCTGAGTTTATTACTTATATGACTCAGAAGGACTGAATCTTCTTATTACCATTAGTACCTGTTCAACTGGTTAAGTTAATCAATATTAATGGATTTTAGGGTAACCCACATCAAGACTTTAAAATGGCCAACGTTTCTTCTCCTATGGCGCAGACCTCATCAGGGCTAATGACCTTGCCGCCTTTATTGAATATCAATTTATAGGTGATGGGTGCTGGCAGACAATTTTATGAACGTCATTCTTTGACAATTTTAAAGTTTTGACTCTATTCACTCCCCAAATCCATTTATATTGACAAACATGGACCGCGAAAGTTGTAGTAATTTGACGATTAAGTTAGATTTACATGAAGCATTTTACGGATCATCTCGGTTTGTCCTTCTCCCCATATTCAACGTACTTCTTTAGTTCACAGCAGAGTTTATTTCGTTTCAATCAATCTACGAACTCTAGTCTCTTCCGCTCATTTCCTCAAAAAAGGTTTTCAGTATCCCCTCCCCGCTAATACTCACTCCATCCACGCTCTCCATATCCTCCGAATCTCCTCTTTAAGTTTCCTCTCTTCACCCACGATGTTTATTACTCCCATTTTCTTTGTTTTCCATCGCCATTATCAGATACTTTTATTTCCAGCGAATTTTCAACCCATCTTAATGAATTGAGAACATCTAAATAAGTCATGAAGTTAAATGAAAACCAACTCGTATATTTACCGCACGCCCTGATTGCAGAAGCAGAGATGATAGTCAAACGCAAGAATCTCAGTCAAGAAAAACCATTCTCCAAGACCAGGGCAGTGGCGGATACAGATGGGGTGCGAAGAAGTCCCCCCCTTGTGAGGCCGCCCGTATTGCCAAACATTGCAGAACCACAATTTTAACTTTTTTGTATCATAAGATGGCATTGTCTTTTATTTTTACATAATCGCTTTTATTTAAAAACCTTCTTAAACTTTGCATGTGATTTGACTATTTTTTTTATTACGATAGCAGGGAAGGTAACTCGATGTATCTTTTGCGCTACCCCCCCCTTGAGTTTTTTCTGTATCCGCTACTGCACCAGGGGTAAGATCTTTCGGAGTCAAACTGCGGCCTTCTAGTTCCATGCGCAAAAAACACCTAATTATTATATTATTTTATTTTCAAAACCCAAAAAAATCAATTGCTAATAGAATAAAAAGCATGAATGTAGGATGGAGAGAGGATAAGCACATTGCTGGGAGTCAAATTAAAGCACTGTCGAAAAGCAGGCGGTTGCTTAACTTCTGGCTCTTCCGACTCAAAAGGTTGCCGACCCCTGGCCGAAACCAGAACTAGAGCCACGATAGCCCCCCGAACCTTCGCTGAGGTCTTTAACCCGCTAGACAATCAATTATATATTTACTGTGAATTATTTTCTCCGAGAAATTGAGGCACTAAAGGGCACTTGCTGATAACGCCGGGATTAATTTAATTTATTACATGTCCACGGTTGTCTCAAAATATTAGAAAAAGACATGGCTGAGTGTACGTGTCTCAAAATTTACCCGGTCTGAGTCGATACTGCTATTACTGTTAATAAAAAATAAAATTAGAGCAAAAAGCAACCCTTTGTTTGCAAATGTATGCTTCTTTTTCAGGTTTATGTATTTTGGGTTTTTAATTTCAATTAAAATTATATACGATTAAAAAAATAAACCGTTTTATTTTCGCTCTCCTGAAAAGTTGCTATTTTTGAGATACGTGTTGTTAGAACTTAGCCATCGTTATGCATCAAGCCAAAAATGAGCTATTTGTGATCTACAGTCCGTAAGTGAACAGCAGGATTCTCCGAACTATGCAGCCTTCACTACGACCTCGGCTATCGGTCGCCTCCTTCAAATACCATACCTATCGACGTTTGCTTCAATCAGAAGAGGAAGTCGCTTCAGACAAGCTGGAATCCCACTCCTGCGTAACCCTCTGAGATGTTGACAAGATGGGCTCAACTCCGTGTCATTGTTGGAGCCGGAAGATAGGCCAACTACTCCCAAAAGGTCCCTTTCAAGCTTCCGACGGGTTCGAGCGGTGCCTCTGACTGGCGTCTCCAGCCGACAGCGGCGAACTCTCCGGGGACTCACGGTGATTTACCTTGGGTAGGTTTCGGAACTTGGCGGCGTCAGTTAGCGGGAAGTGGCCCAAGGCTATCGATTTGCGTCCTCCTGGGGAGGAGGCGAAGGCGGGGAAGGGAAATAAAAATGGCAAAAAAGACGATATTTCTCGGGCGGAGGGGAAATATACGTCTTGAGGAGGAGAGAAAGTGAAAGACGAGCCGTTTGCGTCTCCGAGCGGCGGTTTCATTTAATTAAGGGATAAGGGTTCAAAGAAGAGGGATTGCCGGGAGGATATTGCTCTAAAAGACGAAAGATATGATTCAGAGTTAAGATTAATCACGATTCAAAAGGGGTATACAGTTGGTTGATAGATTGCTTGAAGAGAAGAGAGACTGCAAGCCTTACTTTCATCTCCCTGGGGAAAAAAGCTTCAAGATATTAAATTAGATAATTCTCTGAGAAAAGATATCAAGACATAGCCGGTATTCCACTTAGCTTGCAAGGAGAAACTCATGAAATCAAGGGTGAAAATTTCATATTCCATTAATGTCCACGGTTAAATTCTCCTTGAATTCTCCAGTCCCGGTGCACTGCGATGAATGTAAAATATTCTAATGGATAGTAAATGAAGCACTGAAAATAACAGGGTGGCGAATATTCAGTAAATCGTAACTGTCTATTAAATATATTGCTGGAATCCGGGTCATGAAAATTTACCTCATGATTGATGAAAAATTTCCTCATGATAATATGAGAACTCCTTTTCTTCAATCCTTTTAAGAAAATGTTACCAAAAAATACATATTTACTTCGAAGTGTAGCAAAGTATGAGCTAATTGAAGAGTGTATTTGAAAGGAAAATAAATTACTACATTAAAATCTTTCGATAAATAAGACGAAACAATTTTAAATTATTTCTTCGCTCATGCCCTAAATTATTGAATCGTTGAAAATTATGGCTGTGCTCAAAAGATACTGTATACATCACTGAACTTTGCCCGATAAAAATATCAACTAAACTAATTTTAATGTAGGAAAATAAAAAAAACGGAGTCTTCCATGAAAGGCTTTCCCATTACTGTTTTAAAAATGTCTCATTTACTCAGGTTCCTCAAAATCACCATTGTTCCAATAGAAGAATACCCATTGGCATCCCTCAGACGGATTTCAGTGCATTTATAAGTCCTTCTTCCTTTATTTCTATGATATAATTCTTTCATTTATTTTAAGGAAGTATAGATTTACTTTTGAATAGTGGCAAGCGTAATGGTCAATCATCTCACGGGATCACAATAGTGTCCAATTCAATCGGATCGGATGCAATAAAGATCCTTTGCTTATTAAACTGAATGTAACCAGGAATAAATTTACGAATTTACGATACCTTAGGCGTAAATTTAAAAAACACTCAGTCGAATATCACCGAGTTTGATAATTTTCTTACTATTCTATGACAATTTCTTCAACCTCCAAATGGGACACAACGTCTAGAAGTTCTTCGGTATTATCTTTGCAATTAGGGTGAATGCACTTGACGTATTCCCGTTCGCAATTCCTTCGTTCTACCGAAAATAGAAGGTAAATCTAGGTCATCGTACGCTAGTTGATACGACTCCATTACCGCGTTACTATCACTACTTTCCAGTCGTGAAAACTGGTACGTCCCGCGAAAGCATTCAACCTTGTTCGCAGCAACTTGACTTAACTTGGCGTGATTAGAAGTTGAAAATTCAAAAATAGTGTCTGATTATTATTCACGCCAACTTAAAATAGCGTAACTTAGCTTTGGATTAAAAGGTCAAATTTCTCTTGACATTAACTATTAACAAGGAGGACAATTTTTTCTATCGAGATACGTAAAAAGCAGCGAAAGTTTAAAGATTCTATGATTGACGCGCGGTCTGTACTTCGATTGAAGGAATATAACATGTATTGGTATTGTTCATAATAAATTATGCTACGTTAAAAAAATGATGGTTTGAGGCGTGACTTGGTGAAATTACTTCATTTTAAATATAAAAAAAACTTTGTAAATTTCACATGTGATGTTTACAAAGTTTTTTTTTTAAATGCTACGTTAAGTTATGCGAACGGGACTTTATCGGTGCGACCTAGTGGCATAATATGTTCTAGTTTGTCACGCCATGTCATCTTCATTATGACAGCGTTTCCTTTGCTTCACTGTTGGCCAAAATATGGATCGAGATGAAGAAGTGGCTTATTTAAATCATTACCTCAAACGAACGGGCCCCTACCTGCCCCCTGGTCTATATCTTTTTTGTTTTTTATCCAGCCAAAAGGTGGCGTTTCACCTACCAGAAAACTGGCAAATCAGTCGTTTCAAAGATATTCATGGATAGATATGTTGCATAAGGCGCAATGATTATCGCTGAGAAAAAATGGCGGGCGAATGGCATTTCCTTGAACAAATTTTTTTTTAGCTCCCGGTTCCTGCTTCATTAATGACAGAATACGCGTGCATACGTTTGAAAGAAGTCGTATTCAGTGTGAGAGGCATGACCTCAATCCGTAGGGGTACCTCGGAAATTCTGATCCAGGAGGCTCTTGACTTCCACTGTGAGGAGCGTTCGCAAAAAGGAACGATCCACTGGAAGGATCCAAGGAACATCCAAACGAACATGGCCACTTGGCTCGAGCGGCGTAAAGCACTCGAAACACGTCGACGGTTCGCTATCCCGCGCTCCGCTTAGCCCCTTGACACCGCTCTCAGTTTTCGTGACCCTGGCTAATTAGGGATTAGGGCTGTTAACTTTTTTACCGCTATGATTATTAGGAAAAACAAAATTACGGTCATATATTGATGGGGCATTTTGCAACCACTTGAACACAGAGCTGTCACATTCTTGCCCTTAGTATTCGTGACCCTGGCTAATTAGGGATAGAATTGGTATTTTTTTAGCCGCTATGATTATTAGTAAAAACCAAATTAAGGTAATATATTGAAGGGTCATTTTACAACTACTTGAACCAACATCTGTCACATTCCTGTCCCTAATTTTCGTGGCCCTGGCTACTTAGGAATAGAATAGGTAATTTTGTGAAACCGCTACCATTATTAGTAAAAACATAAGTACGAAGAATTGTCACTTTGCTGGCCTTTCATAAGCTACTTGAACACAGAATTGTCACATTCCTGCCCTAAGCTTTCGTGACCCTAGCTAATTAGGAATAGAATTGGAAATGTTTTTATTACTATGATTATTAGTAAACAAAATCAAGGAAATATATTAATGGGTCATTTTACAACCACTTGAACACGGAGCTGTCACATTCTTGCCCTTAGTTTTCGTGACCCCAGCTAATTAGGGATAGAATTGGTAATTATTTTAGCCGCTATGATTATTAGTAAAAACAAAATTTAGATAATACATTGATGGGTCATTTTACAACTACTTAGTCTGATCTTAGTCAGAACTATTTGAGATCTGTCACATTACTGCCCTTAGTTTTCGTGACCCTGGCTACTTAGGAATAGAATCGGTAATTTTGTTAAACCGTTACGATTGTTTATAAAAACAAAAGTACGAAGAACTGCCACTTAACTGCCCTTTTATAAACTACTTGAACACAGAATTTCTCATTCCTGCCCTCAGTTTTCGCGACCCTGGCTAATTAGGGATAGAGCAGTAATTTTTAGAAACCACAACGATTAATAGTGAAAACAAAATTACGGTAATATATTCATGTGTCAATTGATAACTACTCCAACTCAGAACTGTACCATTCTTATTATTTTCGGTATTGGGAAGATTTCTCCTACGCTCTTTCCCGGAATATGAACTTTCACTAATGTATTCCCCTTAACCATTTGCCTATGTTCCTTTGTTTTCCACAGTAGACCCCAGCTCATTTTTTTAGTAACAATAATAATCCTCGAAACTGTTGAATATTGCAAGGTACATATTATATCTTTAGGCCTATTTACACGGTACACCCGTGCGAGTTAATGTCTAAATGTATGAGCACGTGAATGAACACGAAAAACCAAGAAATCATCCAACTTGTGCGAATGCATGAACAGAAAATAGTACATGTTTGGTTCATGCATTTGAACATGTTCGTTTCGGTCCACCAAAATCGTTCAAGCATTCACACATTAACTCGTATTTACCTTCGTAAACAGTCAAATCTGTTGATCGGTTAGTTGGTGGTAAGAAGAAAATAATATATATTCCTGTGTGATATGTGGCTTAATTATGCAAGACAAATAAAGAATCAACAACAGTTCATCAGGAGCATATTATGAGAAGAAGTAAAATAAATCTCTCCGCGGTTCCATTGGCTGCAACCTAAATTGACTGAATGTGAATCCGGCCATAATAACGAGCAATCTCATCTCTTCATCAAAATGAACATTAAAATTGTAGATATAAAACTACGCCAAAGAAAGAATTTGGTGGCCTAATTGGCGAATTCAGAGACATTTGAGCCGTATAGTGAACAGTTTAGGGCTGCGTGAGCGGGCGAATCAATTTTCGCAAACTTTTGGGAACGTGCAGAGCAGATTGGTTGCGAAGGGTGGAGTTTTCCTACCCTTGGAATCCATTCCCCAACCTACAAAAGCACTACGTTGCTCCGACTACGGGGCTGGTGGCGTTATACAACGCAATAAACTCAGCCGTAACAATGCATCGCGTGACAGCGCGCCTCAAGCGGAATTCGAACTCATGCTCGCCGAGCCAATCGACTAAAAAACTCCGCAACGAGCTACTCGGACGAGTAACGTACCCTGGGGATGGTAGAAAAAAAATTAAAAATCAGATTCCAAAATTGTTATGTGGTTTCAAGCATAAATATTAAGAAACAATTGTTTCCCCTCTCCTGTTAATCGCCTTTTCACTTGCTGCCAACACCTCTACCACTACTATGTCGTGAGGTATTAGACAGATGACTGAAAACGTACGCATGACGTTCAATGGAATAAAATATTGACGAGATTGCGAGGACAAATAATTAATTATTGTATTTTCTAATTACGAAATGGATATCAGTTGCCATTGCAAAAAAATTGTACCCGTTTAAGCGCCCGGGAAAAAAGTACTTTCAAGTAACCTACCGAGTAGATTCCAACAGTGCAAATTTTCCAGCACTTCCAGCGTTATTAAACAGAATTTTGAAACTTTTCCTGGTTACTGCTGCCTTCTGCCATCTGCCTCTTCCCCTGATGCCAATACCTTTCCCACTGCTATGTCGTGGGACATTGTATACTTTTGCGTACACTTCATTGAAATAAAATAATGATGAGAGAGGACACAAAAAATTACTTGTTGCATTTTCCAATCATAAAATAAAGACGAATTTACCGTAGATGCTGAAGCACACGGGAAGAAAATCTTGAAATCAATTTCCTTAATTAAAAATTCGTACCCATGCTTTCCTTTTTTAAATAAAAGTCAAAATATTACCACATAAAACACTTAATAACTACGGAGTAATGCAACGCAATCGCAAAGAGAAAAATGGCAAAACTAACTTCTACGGGTCATGGGCAGCGTTCGGCGCAGAAAGTCTGAAGTTTCTATTTCCATCTTGAAAGCCCTACTAATCTTCATCGAATACCAGATATACGTGGTCCCCTTGCTGTTCCCAAGACATCTTCCCCTCAACCGTGAGCTTCAGCATCTCCTCTCTCATCCTTAATAATGGCATAGCTTTATTGTATATTTAGCTTGGATAAAATCTCCTTCCCCATCCTTTCGAATCCATCGACTCAAAGGTGAGGTCTTCGCAGAGTTGATTGCCATCCTCTTTTAACTTTTTCATGCGACTACCATCCCAATACACGCTTGATAAATCCTAGCTTCCAGACTTCTACCTCAAAAATGTCTTATGCGTGCATTTTCCATGCAAAATTTTCCATTTTCAAGTTGAAATTTATAGCAATTCCAAAATATATATATAGGGAGATAATTACATGGCGATGTCGATCACTTCCTCGTTCCATTTCTTCTCCACAATTCATGAACGACTAGAATAGATTCTCATCCAAGTATCTTTCTGCCCTAGAGTCCATTCTCCCCTTCAAGGTCGATATACCTTTCAATTAAACGTAGCGCTGCAATTCAGACTTTAATTAAAGAACAGGAGGGACAAGTGTTTCATAATTTCCTAATTTGTCACTTCTAAAATGAATAGGGGGACCAACCGATCTCAGAGTAGTTCAAGCAAACACTGAAAACGGATTCAGTCAAAAGCAATTACCACGCACCCCTGATAAACAAAAATTAGTTTTTGTAAAAGATCATTTGAACTAGTAAATAAGGGGTAGCACATATTCACAGAGTGTTTAAGTCCCTCAAGCGAAAGCGTCATGCGTAAGTTTGAACTCGAAACTCCTGAGCAGGCCCCGTCATTCCACCACACGCGTCACGATTGCTTGCAGAGGAGGGAGAAATGCAGTCAGTAGACCCAAGTAGCACTTTAGGAACTGATTTTCGACGCCGAAATGAAGAATAACAACTTGATAAATGGGAAAAATCTGATATTATCGTAAAATTTTACCAACCGCGCAAATAGGAAATGCTTCTCCATTGAACTCTACATTACAAAAATGATTCACCTTACGAACCGACACGATTTTATAAATTTGCAAGGGCTAATTACGGCTCATAACAGGATGAAAGTAATTAACAGATATGGTATGTACGCCTATTATACTGATATCGTATTTGCCGCATTCCGTTGTACGCCGTTAATCCTTATCTCCTCGCGCAATTTCGTTCCTGGAGTCGTTATGCCCATTGCCCAACCTAGCAATCTAAATGACCAAGGTAAAAGTAAAGTAAATAAGAGAACACCAAAGTCGCTTAAGTGGAAATGTATAGCGTGACTGTAAGCACAAAGTATACCCTTGTTCCTGAACAACCCTTGTCATTCCTTCCCGACCTCAGTTGGACCGAAATAGGGGACTCTAGGGATGAATGGGACCACCTCAGGGACCGGATGCCGCGCGCCGGAAACAATTGATAATATAATATACATGAATGTATACGACCGGCGAAAAATATAAATTTTTCTCCAAAGAGAGAATATTCCTTTTCCATAAACTTTCGCCAGACAATTTTTTTTACAATACGAGTCGTACCAGTTAGATTCAGTAAGGAATAGAAAATTTTAAACCATTAACCAAAGTATTGTGCGTACAGTATGTTACGAAAGATGATTTTTCATAGCTCTACCCTTAACCATGTAACTCATTCACGACCTTTTCACTCAATTTCGCCCATTGCGTCAGAGGTGGGCAGGCCATTTATATAAATTTTGCGTACCACTCGAAAAGGAAACACTTTTTACGGTTTAAATTCCGGAATAAATATTAATGATAACGAGCCGTACTCTATGAAAAGTACCGATTTCATTAATTATTTAGGAATAGCAACAGTAAATAAAATCGAAACTTGAAGCTTGGACGTGATAGAAGGGCTCCATATTATCAATAACAGACACAGCAAGAAGCAACAAAGTGTCTGTTATTGATAAAAGAGTAAATACATAAAATTACTGTACCGGCTTCATTACAATCGTATTTTACAAACTACTCCTAAAGATGTTAATAATTTCCTTCCCATAGTATTACATTCTCGAATATTTAATATCCAGCCTTTCTTTCAAAAAGATTAAAGCTTGTTATCATTAAAAATGCAGGTAAATGCTTATAACCTAAGGAACATAAGCGAAGGCAAAACGCGTGAATATAAGCACGACGCTATTCTTTGATCTTGAGCAACCCCTGCCACTTCTTCCGATGCACGGAGAGGGACAAAATGCAGTCTGATACTGAGAGGGATAATATGCAGTCTGGGAACCCTTGCACCACCTAAGGGACCGAGAGCCGCCGCATGCCAAAACAATTTTAAAATTTTGAAGGAAGAGAGAGCATTAATATAAGTTCTACTCGCTTCTCAGCCGGAAGAAAAAATTACGGTGAATTACTTCGGATAAAAATTATTTAGGAATTGATAAACCGCACCGAATTGAATCGCCCTTTTGGAAATAGCTACAGTTAAACAAACAATGAGTGTTTAATACAAACTTTACTATATCCATATATTTCATACGACCCTCTAACGCTATTTATCATTACTTATTCACAAAATTTCGTTCCCTAATTTAAATTCACTAGCCCCTCCACCAAAATTATTGAGGCTTGCTAGCACTTAAATTTTTTTTATTATTATTGGATGAGTCAGGCTTTCAGGCAAGTTCATTGCGTCCATTCTCTCTCAACCGATTGAAAAATTGAGATCACTTAATCGAAGAATGTTGGCTTGTGATCCCGGGTAGGGAAAAAAGGACGAGGAATAAGGGGGGGTAGGGATAGGAATTTCTCTCCCCACCCAAAACTGAAATCATGAATTTCACGCTTAGGTTATGCTTAGTTCAATTCTATATGTTTGTTAAAATTACACATTCAGTTATTTGTAAATAATAGAATACCCAAGTCAATGAAGCAAAGGCGTAACGCGTGAGTGTAAACACGGAGCTCTGCTTCATTCCAGAGCAACCCCTGCCACTCCTCACGACGCCATCCTACACAGAGAGGAACGAAATGCAGTCTAAGGGGTCCTTGCACCACCTCAGGGACCGGGTGCCGCTGCACGCCGAATAAATAAACAAAGGAAGATACACGTTTCCTGCATCCCCCACTCAACTGCTCCAAAATGCACCCCCAGCCAACACAAGCGACGGGGGTAGAACCAAACCCTCCACCCCTTACCCTGCAGACCCTGACTTCCTTCCGTCTTGAAACAGGGAAATAAAAAAAAACATCTCCCTCGGCCGTGTACACACGCCCTTCACTCCTTGTCCCCACTCCTAACACGCGGGAGGCGATCAATCCAGGACCGACCGAAAGCCGGCGAGGAAAGCCTTCTCCACACACACACCCTATAAGTGGAGAGTGTGTGTGTGTGTTCATGTGGGTCCGTGCATGTGGTCGAGGTGTGGGTGGCGGGGAAGGCGTGCTGCTGCTGCTTGCTTGCACTTCTTGCCCGACCATCACGAGACGGGAGTCACGCGAATATCGGCGGGAGGGGAGGGAGAGAGGGTGGGGAAATCCCACGGCTTGATGAGGGAGAGGGAGCCGGTCACCGTGTGTATGTTATTCACCCGTTCGAAGGATTGCATGTCGATATTTTGACTAACGACTCTCTCCACTTTCGAAGGCCACAATGGAGATGCCGAGGGGGGGGGAAAATATATTACATCATCTCGTGAGAAGTAGCATTTCATCTTTCTCGGCGCTGAGGACATTTGATAAGTAATCTAACGAAACTTCGGTGACTACGAGGATTTTCAACCCGGTGTAAAACCCGTGAAGCGTTTACCTCTGCCATCCTCCTGGAAAACCTGTCTCATCATCTCGTGAGGAGTAGCATTTCATCTTTCTCGGCCCTGAGGGCATTTGATGAGTAATCTAACGAAAATTCGGTGACCACGAAGATTTTTAACAAGGTTATTGAAGAGTCTGACCTTGAGTATAGGACTTTATGGTGCAGAAACGTGGACACTTAGGAAGGAGGACGAGGAAAAACTGGAGGCATTCGAGATGTGGGTGTGGCAAAAAATGGAGAAGGTACAGTGGACGGAGAGGAGGAGGAACGACGAAGTGCTGGACATGGTGGGTGAGGAGAGGCAGCTTTTAGATGAGATACGGAGGAGGTAGAAGGTATGGATGCAGGGAATACTTAGCGGGGAGGGATGTTGAAAACAGTGTTAGAGGGAAGAATGTTAGGTAAACGAGGGAGAGGAAGGAAAAGAATAGGATTTTGAGATAGAATGAAAGGGAGTAGCTCTTATTGTGAATTGAAGATTGCAGTGCTTGAAGGAAAGAGAGGATCCCAGAATACTTCTTCAGCAGTCATTCGAAACTTACCTTCATCGGTAGAATACTTTAATAATAATAATAATAATGTAGAACCCGTGAAGAGTTTATCCGTACCATTGACCAGGGAAACCTGAAGCATTTCATTCCGTGAACTAATATCCATTTCCCTCCGCGTTATCAACCGTTCGACGGATTGCATGTCGATAATTTGACAAACGACTCTCTCCTCTTTCGAAGGCCGAGGGGGAGAAAAATATATTACATCTCGTGAGAAGTATCATTTCATCATTCTCACCCCTGAGGACATTAGATAAGTAATCTAACGAAACGTCGTCAACTAGGAAGATTTTTAACCCGGTTTAGATCCCGTGAAGCGTTAATCTACACCATCGACGGGAAAACCTGAAACATTTCATTCCGTAAACCAAATTCCATTACCCTTTATGTTATACTTAATGAAATGCACCCTTTCGACGGATTGCATGTCGATATTTTGACTAACGACTCTCTCCACTTACAAGGCGAGAGTGGAGATGCCGAGGAGGAGGAAAATATGATAGGTACATCTCGTGAGGAGAACCATTTCATTAACTCTCACCTCTGAGGCCGTTAGATAAGCAATTTAACGAAACGTCGACGACTAAGGATATATTTAACCGGGTGTAAAACCCGTGAAGCGTTTATCTATACCATCCTTCTGGAGACCCTGAAACATTACATTTGGTGCACCGATGTCCATTCCTTCTACGTATTATCTAATTTATGACATACAATGTGAGGAGTTCGATTGTACGGAATTGCATTCACGATATGACGCATGCCTAATTAACAATACTCGACGTCGCAGAAAAATGATCCACGATTAATTCTATCATCCAGAAAAATACAATGTCTTACTTGTTAATCTTACCCAGTCGGAGCGTGAAATGCAAATTATCACACTAACTATATACTCGTTCAAATACTCGTTCTATGGACCTTATATATATACAGACTCTCCCCCCCCCCCCTGCTATTGCTGGCCAGTAGAGAGATTTTGTGAGGGGAGGGGATGAAGTTGTAAGATTAAGTGAACCATTAATATTAGCATCTTCGACTTTCTATAAGTTTGCAAAGGATGTGATGGTTTCAATTCTATCACGATTCTATACAAATTAGTCTTACTATGATAATACTCTTCACTTCCCCGTGCAATAAATGATGCCCTGTGACAAATAATTATTTCAGTAGAAAAGTAGAAAAATATTTCGGTATCTAACTCGTAAATCTTACTCAATCGGAGGACACCATAAAAATGCTCACGCCCATGCCATGCAAGTATTCCCACTTTCAATGTATTTTAAATCGACATTTTGAATGATCTCTCCTTCCACTTTCGATGGCCAAAAGGAAGACTGTGAGGAGATATTGAGAAAAAAACATTCCGTGAAGCAATTTGCATTGAGTTTTCAATGTTCTTGATGCTAAGCAGGGGACGAAACGATTTCGATTATACTGGAGAACAGCCATTTTGTTATTTTTGACCTGTGACTTGTTTTTGACTAACTTTTGGCGTCTGAGTAAGGAAATTACCTCAATTTTTGACCAACACGTCGACTTTTTAAGCTATAGGATACCTTCTTCTTCTCTCATGCGTCATAAAAAATTGAAAATGAAGGAATGTAAAGGGAAATCTCACCTTAAATAATAATTTACAATACTGGGAATTCGTAAGTAATATATTAGAAGGTTATGGTTTACTAACGCGCGTGAATTTAATAAATAAAGTATGCAACCCGCACTACACCAAAGCCCCCTCCTCCAAGAGGCAAGTCTCACTATAGTATTTCCTGCATAACTAGACTGCTATACACCAGACGCTGGTCTCCTTCGGCGTCAGCCTCCCGGTAACAGTCTGATAAGGTTAATGTCAGCCAATTGGAAAGCAATAATGCCTACTATGATCGACGCTCAATCTAGGAGAGTGGTCACAACCACACAAGGTGTAGTGAAAAAATGTGACGCGGTAAAAGAAAACTAACTACAGTTATGAAAATCAGCATGCCCATTTTTACCATTTCACAGTTCAAAAATTGAAGTCAACAGAAAATGTGTTAAAAATTGTTCCCCGGTGTTATATATAAATCTTCACTTTCATAAAGCATCATTGATTAAAATTAAAGTAAATAATCGTATTAAAAAACGGATGTTAATAAAAAAATCTTCGTTAGTGAGGATTTTCTGTTGTTACCGTAGTTTCGACCACTTCAGAGAAACAGATAGGAAGGTCAAGAGACGGCCTTGTGATTATCGACATCTGTATCTGCGAAGGTGGCGTTCTGTGAGGCTTTGTGTAGATTCTCGCGGCATTGAGTCGGCTTTATGTTTTGAGGGAGAGCAAATTTTCTTCGCTGGTTTTGTACTCGACATAATTTGAATGAAATGAAAGGCTTATGTCCAGAATTTTGAAATAATTAGTCACATTTTCTCTGGTCCTTACATAATTGCTAATTTCGAGATGGGTCATAAAGTTTCATCGAAACGCTGCAGTCAATACTTGTACAGTGGTCGCCATTGATTGTAAAACACTTTTCGCTACTTTACACGAATAACCAACCTATTGCACTTAATAGGATTTTGAATAAGTAAAATGAAAATAGGGAAGGGATTTGCTAGCATTAAGACTTTTAATTATTAGGCCGAGGCAGAAGAATGTGGTTCGAAACTAAGCATGGAGAATACTTTGTCGTGAATTCAAATCAGACTGGATTAATTTGACCGGTAAACCTCCAATAGAGAATAGTACTTAACTTTCTTGAAGTTTTTAACAGACAATACAAACCAGTAATATTCATATGAGAGATTTTACATTCTCATTGGTACGTACATGGATACTTGGTACATTAATTGGAGCGAAGGAAATGCAATTGGGTACTAAGATTATTCAAGAAATCGATGGCTTCCACACACTGGAATTTCAATGTACCCTTTTAAATAGCAGTGCATCCATTTCTTATCTTTTCGCACATTACTTTGACGAATTTACCTATAAGGTAGCTGTATTGTATTAGATGGAGCTTCCCAGAGACTCTTGGGATTCCAGAAAAATTGTATCCCCAAACGCTACACAGCCTTAAAGAATTCATTGGGCTCCCTTGTGTAATTTGCTAATGAAGCAATATTTTAACGGATTAATCGCTATGTATTTTAGAAAACTTTAGGAGGCTTCTATCGTAAAAAAATATGATAAATGAAATACACTAACTCTTGATTAACTTTATGGTATTCCATTACAAGTTTTCCTGGATATCACACAATTACTTATACCACTTCTTTCTTATAGAGCGCGAACCGGGTTGCAATTAATTATCATCATCTTCTACATCAAAATTTTTCAATGAATTGTCATCATCTTCTAAATTTGCGCCTGAAGATGATGATAATTCATTGAAACCCGGGTCGCGCTCTGTAAAAAAGAAGTGGTATAAGTAAATGTGTGATATCCAGGAAAACTTATGATGAATGAATCATATATGTGTATGAAAATCTCTCTCTACCACAACCATGCAGTACAATTGAAAAGAATTCTTCTTCTTTCCATCCTAGCTGCGACACACAAACTGTTATAGCAATGAACGTTTTTCGATTTGAGGAAAATTTGAGCGGGAAATAAAATTTTCGCATTAATTTTGCGGAAAATTTCTCAGCTTATGAAATGAACATTTTTCCCATGTTTATTCAAACTAATGTCTCCCGTTGATATTTTTTATTTATTATTTAAATAGGCATTCGCATGGACCGAATGAGTAACACTCGGTTGGATCAAATTTTACACCACTCCGCATTTTCGCACTCCTTCCACTCGACGGTAAAGCGATTGGGATAGCCTTTTGCCAATAGACAGCGGTCGCATGATTTGACAATTTAGGAGAGTTCAGTTACCACTACGGCCACATCAATCCCCAAGTTAAATCGTTTTGGTAAGTGAAGCGCGGTTGGAGACAGGAGGAGTCTTGAAAGGAAGCCGTAAGAGGGCGGAAGCGACAGACACCGCCGCCGCCGCTGGCAGACCGCTCCCAATCATGGCTAATGGCATCCAGCACGCCACAGCCCAGCGGGAATTGAGCACCCATTTAAGTAGGTACACGCAATAAACTACGCAACCAACGGTCAATGCAATTTAATTTTTTATGCGCGGAGCACAACAACAGTGGGTCCATTCATCATTTTTTTACTGGCTGCTACCATCAGGTTAAAGAAAAAGAAGACCCGACACATAATTAAACAGGAAAAGCATTTGGGGATCAAGATCAAGGACGCTAGGTTAGGTAGGACAAATAAGGCCGGATTAGGGATGTGCAGTCTAGAACTCAACTCAACTTGTGGCGCGGGCAATGCCGAAGGGGGCAAACGAATATCGACTAAAAGAACGAGGGTCCGTGGGGGTGCCGGGCTATTTCTTATTTAACAATAGCAAAGGTAACACAACAATAACAATACACATTTATGCATTTCAAATTCTTTTCCAATTATTATGTTATCACCTACGGTAAGAGTGTCTTACAGTTGCAGTACCCTGAGGACTCGCCTATGCACTCTATGGTTAAATTCGTCCTTGATGACAAATCATAACTTAAGCATATCCAAATTTTTAGTGAAAGTCCCCTATTAAATTAAGTCGAAGACTTAAAAAAAAGTATTAACTTTATTGCTTTTTCTTCGTAAAAGTGATATCAATTTGCTGTTCTACATGCCTAATTTTTTATAAAAATTTACAAACAGAGGGACGAGGAGGAAGACTCCTGAAACTTAAAACTACATTTGTGTCCATATCTCCGACTACTACGATGAGATGCATAGGCGGATCTAGGGGGGCACCGGGGCGCGTGCCCCCCCCCCCCCCTCAGACACTTAAAAATATGCAGCATTTTTCATACGGTCCCATTATCATTGCGTTCGTTTTGTATTACGAGGTATCCTTGTACCCCTCCCCCCCCCCAGAACAAAATCCTGGATATGGCCTTGCTTGTGCCCCCCCCCCCCAAAAAGAAATCCTGGGTCCGCCCCTGATGAGATGCACATTTTCCGCAATAGGGTAGTTTTCTTCATCAAAGAAAACGAAAGGCATTGATTGAGATTCGTTACCCACCATTAGCGCATTCATAATATACAAATTAATTGGTTTAAGAAATACCGGTTTATACGAATGGCAATGGTCAATTTTTATCCTCATTTGAAAAAGGCCAGATTGGCGCCCATGTGATGCCACTCCACGTGACGTCACAGGGAACTAGTTTCTATACGAGTAGATAGGAGTTACACAATGTCTGAGATTACCAATGCATGCATGAGGCACAGAGTTCAGGGAAATATGTCTTAATAATCACCTATTAAAACTGGCTAAGGTCGGAAAGTTTTCTTCGTTTGATAAGGTATTAATAATCCTTATTTAAGCCAAGCGCTACCAGTTAGCAGGGTACTCTGCTACCTGCTAGCATCCTGCGTCGCATCAGCGCTCAAAGCCTCGCCCCAAGGTCACCTCACTTGCGGCAGCGGGAACCAGAACGACGTCACACGGAGTTTTCCCGGCATTCATACCTAGCCGTCGTGTTTTCGCGCTCTTGAAAATTTTCACTTTTCATTTAATCATCTTTCGTCATTTATTTATCATCTATCGTCATTTAAACATCTAAATGCGTGAAATACGTACTCCAGGAGTAATAATCTTTCGATTTAGGCAATAAAAAATAATAGGAAATCACCCCATTAATTATCAATAACCTCATTCTTGAGCCATCGGCGACGTAACGTCCGTCTTTGACACTGAATTTAAGTCCTTCATTTGAGTATCGAGAAGATGCGCAATAAGTATTTTTTTGAACATCAACAGGTCTCGCGTGGGGTGTTTCTCTGCAAAGGATAGAGTTCGCAACGATTCAACTCATTTTTTCGTTCGATGATTTTTTTCTCCAAATGTTAAGAATTCCCAAATTTAATCCAATTAGGAGGTCGTACTCAGCACTTGAATTCAAGAAAACGTGGATTTCCTAGCTCCACAGAGTTAGCAGGAAAGGCTCAAATTCAAACACGCTCTCGACAATATATTCTGGGATGGTATCTTGGTACCAGGTTATAAAGTGCGGAAATTACCAGTAGTATTATTGATATATCGGACTCCATCCAGGTCAAGCCTGAAACGATTATATACTTTCTATACCAGGTGTTTGTCTACGCGTGCTTGCACATGTTACGCATGTTTTAATTCTACTACGATGAAGTTCTACTCATACCATTTGGCTTTCAAAAATAAAACTCAACATTAACTTGCTTCATTCATATTGCATTAAATAATGTCAACCCGAAAAATAACTCGATTTTTTTTGTTTTTTGTCTCTTAGAACAACGGGAAAGTTAAGGAAAAATTTAATTATTATAAATCCTACCATCTGCTTCCATACATCTAGTGACCATGCGTACTCGAACCGGATACAAGCCTGCAGGGCAGTGACATATCTTGGTTCTCTGGCAAGCATCGAATGCTAAATTAGCTTGCTAACTAGCACAGCCCAATGCGAGATACATTCAAAATGTGTCTCGCTAGTCACTAGTCACTGGAATCGCTGGTTTGATTCCTCAATATCGATTACCCCACCAAAATTTAGCTATTTAATCATCTCTTTCCATTGAGGCACATTCGATTTATCTATGACGGCCAGGGAAGTACGCGCTTCACATCAATAGTAAGGAAAATATTTCAATTATAGCGCCCTAAATAACTCACTCAATTTCCATCCAACCGTGACGGCTCCATGTTGGGCAAACAGATGGGAACGTCGCAACACGAAACGTGAGGGTTGAGCAACAGGCGTGCGCCATCCCAAATGGCGTCTATCCATCAATACGGAGAGTGGACAGGGCTGCAGAGATGAAGAGTTCGTGGACAAAAATGGGTAGGGAGGGTGAAACTCCTGTATAACAAACACATTGGAGCGTCAGGGGTGGCGATAAAAGAAAACAAGGGTTCCCTTCCGAAATTGAGGTGAGAGAGAACATAGGCTTGTTACACATACGCACCGGAGCCACACCTAGGGTCGGAAGAAAAGCCACAAGACAATGAAAATAATGTATGAGGTACTCTGGGCAAAGAAATGGCAACGCCCTCGGCAGCGATGCTGATTGGTTGACTGAGGGGTGGTACAGGGGAAACAGTACATTCGGAAGTTGTAACGTACCGTTAGGAACGTTAGGGCGTACCCAGGATCATAACTAAGGGGGACAAGCCATGATCTAGGGGGGGGCAAGCCAAGTTGTGACATTTTAGATTGGAAAAGGTGAATGAAACCAACATTTTAAGAAAATTATGCCAGCGCTTATTAGTTTATGAGATTATCTCCTGGAAAAAATAGTTTTATTTTAGTTACATATCTTATACTAACACATATCATTTTTCGTGGGTTTAAAGAAAATTTGTTGAATACTTTCGCTTCAATTCAGTACTGATTTTGCTTAAAGACTTTTGCGATTTTTGCTTCTAGGGGGGGGCAGCTGCCCCCACCCCCCCCCCCTGCCCCTCGCTGGGTACGCCCATGACGTAGGCCTCATCTTCTAGAGAATTCTTGCTGCTTAAGAATAACACCCTCCAACATCGCATCACCACCCACAACAAAAGGCCTGCGTCATTAAAACGCTAACCCACCGAGCCAAAATCGTGTGTGATGCTGAGCATATCAGTGATGAAATGCAACACCTTATGTGGGCACTGAAAGGCAATGGTTATAGTGTCTCTTTCATTAAAAGAGCAATGAAAGAAAAACACCCTCCTCAACATGACGGCCACAAGGGGAAGAAGCCACTTACATACGCTAAAATTCCATACATCTCCGGGGTCACCGATAGAATCGCCAGAATCCTCCATAAAGGCAACATTAAGACTCGCTTCTGCACCGTGAAGAAGATTCAGAATATCCTACCTTCACCGAAGGATAGCCATCCTCCCCTTCAATCTATGGGAGTGTATGAGGTTCCCTGCTGCTGCGGCAGAAGCTACGTGGGACAGACCAAGCGTTCAATCTCCCAAAGGCTTAAGGAGCACGAAAGGGCGTTAAAATTACATCAGTGGGACGCATCAGCTGTTGCTGAACATTTTGCCTCCAGCCCCGGGCATAGAATAATGTTTGACGCAACACGGGTATTAGCGAAGACGGAAGAATACCATCCGCGTCTTATACGTGAATCCATCGAGATTGCGAAAAGACCTAATAACTTTAATAGGGAGGATGGGTATAACCTCAGCCGTATATGGAGAGGGTTCCTAGCACAATATAATGGCCAACGGCTATCGGCTAAAATTCAAATCCGGCACAACAATGGGTAGCGAAAAAAAAAACATATATAAGCTCGGGACGAGTATAAATTCCTTCCATTCTCTTGATAACGCTCCCAGTAGGAGGAGTGAAACGTCGAGTTAAAATGTTTTCTACACAGCAATACCCGAAAACCACCAGCAACATAGATAAAAGAAGCTGTGAAATTCTTCAGACGAAAATTCCTGTCTAACACTTTGAAAGCAATTAATAAGCTGTTAAACATGGCAGAGGGACAGATATCGACGGGGTTGAATAAGATAAGGAGGTAAATAATAATTATTTACTAAATTATAGTTGATTTTATGGAGATTTCATTATTTTGAAGAAGAAATTAGTAGAGCGCCGTATTAAACTAATGTGATGTTGTCTGATTATGAAATAACATATGATCATATTCTAATTACTCAATCTATTTTTTTAACGAAAATTATTCTTTAATTGTGAAAATAAAATAAAAGTAGCTACATCTGCTATATCAAGTTCAGGCATATGATACTCGTCCTACATCATACATACTCGTTACACATCAGTATCTCTATTATGGTTTTGATTCCCTCTTATCACACAGCATGAAAACCTAGAATATATACAAGTTCATAATAATATTGATTTGACTCCACAAAGAGCATTATTATTTAAGGAATCAGAGTGGGAGGCCTTGTTCCTCAAGGGTCTCATTCGACGAGCAGATGGACTGGAAAGGTTTGAGTAGGGAAAAGACGCTAGATTAACGCATTTAAATTCATCGCCCGAAATGTGATGCGTGGGAAACAACATAATCGCGTCTCCTTTGCCATCCGTCCACCTGTGTCCGAGGGGGAGATCATCCCACATCACAGGAATTCCTTTGACGATCTATTGCAACGTAGCCAATGCCATGACTCCACTCTCTCCCACTTGCTGCTCCACAGGGCTCATATTTTGAGGAATCTGCAGGTGGAATTTTGCTTTAATGCACTGAAAACAGTCGGCATGTTCATCGCACAAGAATGAACTCGAGGGTGGGACACAACTTATTATTTAGGATAATGAATTTCAGTATCCCATTACGGTAAATTCCAATTCAAATCAAAATTTTTCCGAGAAATTTGATCATCTTCAATGTCGACCACTTTTCCTTGTTCAGCCGACGAAAATCAATTTCTGATCTACTCCTATTTTTGGAAGTATAAATGACAAAAATAGACTTTTTAAAAGAATTGCACAAGACACTAAGTTGAACGTACGCGTGATATTAAGCGACAATAAAATACTTTCCAGGGCTAAATAAAGTTAAAAGATATCAGTTTCATACGAAATTTCTTGATGTCTGTTTGCTTCTTTTAAGGTGGGATTCAAGATCTTTCCATTTTGTGGGTGAATTCCTGGGAGTGCTGCGCCAAAATAAACGCATAAACATTTGTCGAACACATTGGTTCATCTATAGGTCGAAGTATTTAATGTAGTCATGTCCCTTTAAGATACACGGCTATATTTGGCGAAAAGTGTTCAATTCATCGTTCAAAAAACAATTTTGGTACAATTTCCATAATGACTCAGAGATGTAATTTATTATAGCTGAATAATAAATTAACCTTTATTAATTGAAGATAATATTTTTTCAAATATACCAACGAAAATATAGTGTGTTTGTGATTCTAAATGAATTGTATTTTCAGAATCTTAAACCGTTAACGCCTAGCGGTACCAAATGGTACCAGCTGGTAGTGCAGTGCTAAACGTAAATTTTATCGTCATTTATCGTAATTTATTAGGGATTTTGAGAGTTTTAAATTAATTAAAATATTTTCAATATCATTTTTCCGAAAAGTGTGCAATTTTAAAGCTGTAATTAAAGCATTTAGAGCCGTTTGAAAATTGAGAAATATCAACTAGCCCAAACAAAACGGATTTTTAGAGCAAGCATTTCGATTTTCTTTGCTTACGCCTCATGTACCCTTAATACAAAATTCTTATTATGTAATTATGATTGTTATAACATGTATATCTCAGATAAAGTATATTTTTTGATGTGAGCATAAAATTTGGGATGTTATGCAAAACATTTTGGTGGTACCATATGGTACCGCTAGGCGTTACTATTAGTGGTTAAAGAATACATTTTGCACCGGATGACTCAGAATTTCATTGACATTTAGATACATGATTACCACAAAAATCGAATAAACTTTTTAATCCAGGCGTTACCGGGTTAAAATCATCTCAAATCAAATGCTCAGGCTGAGTAATACTCAGCGAAACCATAGAATGGGGTTACAACTCCGCAATGAGTCTTTGCTCGCCGTGAAAAAAGGACGTTAAATATGCAGCAAATAACAGAGCCTATCTGACGAGCACCTTCGGCAAAGATTTCGCGCGAAACTATGCAAATTTGCGTGGACTGGAAAGTAACCATCAATGAATATGGTCTCATAAGAAAGAATAGTCTATTACCTGTTTGTGATAATAAATTATTTTCTCCTGATGTAAATGCAGTTAAAATCCCACATTCAAATGAACTTCGAAGCCTGAGTGCTTATGCAAATGGAGAACTATAACGGAAATTCGGAGCGAGCAAACATTGAACGCAGGTGCGTTCCGCAGAGCAATATCACTTCAGTAAGAATGGGAGAGTCGAAACGATCTAACGATATAACGGCGTCTTTGAATTGACTCTGATGCAATGAGGTAACTTGTAGACATGAAACTCGGAGGAAGCTAGCGAGTTCTTAGACAAAACGGCAAACGATTCTCGGAGCTTCTCGATTCAATTGCCCATCCGAACAGCTCTTTTTTAGCCCACTGTTTTACAACAAGACAAATGACTGGCAAGACAAAATTATATATATTATTTGAATTCTCCATTCAGGCAGGCATGCATAATATTTTCTTCTCTCAGAACTGAGTAAACGAATTACAAAGAAGGCATCCATTACCCTATATTTCCCTTTGACGTCTTGGTACCTGCATCCCCATTACTTGCGCCCCAATGTTCTGCCTAAGCTATACAATTGAGGGTAAAGAGATGATTCAAAAACTAAGAAGCAAAATGAATAATCAAGGTGAGGACAGCGAAGAGAATTAAATGATACCTACCACGTCCACTTTCATTATAAACATAGTCCCATAAACATTAGTACCATACAATACTTTCGAATACCACTCTCATTATTTATTATATGCACTATTATGCTGATTTATTTGCATGTTATTTGCAGTTTCACCAACGCAACGTTTACAGCAACTATGAATAAACAATTTTTCTGTCTAATGTGCGAAAATTCCTTACTATTGACTATATTTATTACAATTAATCGGTTATTCGGCACATTGTTCCGCTAACCCCTTTTAACCTGACCCCATTCTCCCAATGCACCTCTTTAATGAGGACCTTTCACAATGCCAGTCAAGTATAGTATGTATAATAAAAATAACGATTCATAATATGTAACGGATTATATTCAATCTATACAAAAAAGTACGTAGTTTATCAAGACCCCGTTTTATTAGGATTTATCTCCCACGCCTAAACATTATAAAGTTCTCCGCAAGAAAATTTGCTCTCGGAGATTCTGGCAGTATATTTTCCCAGGAATCTTCTTCTATATTACGATCTGACCTTTAAGATATTAACTATTAGGCAAACACAATACTTATCCGAGCAGACCCAAAATGATCCGAATCGTCGGAGTCTAGTTGCTCATTTAAACCGCTACGGCGGGTATGCAAGCAATCTCGGAACAAAGTTCAGATGAGAACCCTTTATGTCCACCAAAACCTAGGGACAAGTCCAAGAAAATAAGCCGAAGTCAATTTTCACTGGGAAAGAATATTCCGGGGCCCTTACACCTGAAGTTAAAGTTTCGTAAAAGAATCCTTGGTACTTCGCTACACCATAATCGATCAAGAGCATCCTTTACTTGAAAGAAATGAAATGGTATACCTCATTGAAATAGTATGAAAACTGGAATTCATACTCAAATTATTCCTCAAAGTGATAAACTAAGCTGACTAATTAGCTGAAAATAAATTTAGAAATAGAAATAAATTTATTTACAATGAGCAATTCGTGGACCCCTGGCCAATCGACGTTGTTAAACCGAAAAAATATGAAATACCGCGACAAATATGAGTCAAATCTGAAATATCCATAATTGAATATCTTTAGTTATTGCGAAATTCCCTGTATTTTCTGATAAATGAAACAATACAATAATTTCGTAATTTAAGTATAAAATTATTAATTAAACCGAATTCCATGTCGATATTCCACATTGGAAGTGATCACCTTACACATCTAACGTGAATAACTTGTTGATCTAGCACGCACTACACACAAAGAGTGATAACAGAGTACTACCAAAGAAGTTCAGCACGTGTAGAATAAGAAATGATGATTTTTCAGATATTTCAATGCGAATATTTTCGCACAAGATGTTAAATTCTTGAGTTAAGGACGCATTTTGAGGTCAATGTATCCATTGATATATGGATAAGATCGATGTCATTACGTTCTTTTTGGTGAACAATACTAATTTAAAACTTGAAATTTTCATGGTATGAAGAGTGGACACTTCCTAACATTTATCAGTCTCTCAAAAATTTGTAATTGATAAAAAAATATGAAAATATGTTTTCATAAATAATCACTTTCATAAACTTTTCACAATACAAAAGCCGAGGCAAAAATTTGAGATACAGGCAAATCTTAACGTTGGCCTGCATTACGTACACAGAAAATTATTAAATCATACATTTTGCATTGAGTTTGTTTTATTTATAATTTGTTTTTTATGTCATTTTTCTGACGGGTCCTATATATGTACATATATCCATATCTTTTCTGTGACCAATAAAAATATTATTACAATTGGAAATCACGCAAATAAGATTTTTTCCTCGGTTCATATAATGAGGATAAGATCAAGACTCGGAAGACTCATTTGTTGAATCCCATACCAAAGTATCTGCGCCTCCAAATTTTGAATCGAATAATGTGTCACTAAGAAATACCGTTCAAGCGAGAGGGATACTCCATCTTCATGTTATCTTGAGAATAAGCTTCCGTTTTCTCAGTAATTGGGTAAGGAGTTATGTATAAAAATCTAGGATTTTTTCTTGAGATTTCAACAGCAACAATATCATTGATATTAATTCAGAATAAAAATTTGAAATCACGAATCATAAAAGCCATAAAAACTTCATCTGATTATGGAAATGTTGGAAGGTACGAGAACGGAAAGTCCCAAATAAAATAAAAACTCGTAGGAGAGCCTCGTTTGAGTCGCTTCTTCGCAACGGTGACTCCTATGGGTTTCCGTCACAAATAGCGAACATCAAGCTCCCATTTCGTTCACGGCGAAGAGAAATGTCCCGGAAAAAAAGGAAGGGTTCCTTCGACTCGTCTCCCGCAGTCACCCTCATCCGGTAACGAGCTCCCTTTCGTCTTTCCCGTTTTAAAGCCCACGCGCGTCTTGGGAAGAGTATCATGAACCCTCGACGGTCACTCCAAATAAAAAGGAAAAGGGAAAGCAAGGAAATCCAGTCCTCGAGACACACAAGACGCCTGACTTCCCTTTCTCTTTCGCTAAACGACTTCCCTTCCTTCATTCTCCGCGGAGCGACCGGGAGCGAAAGAAAAAGGTTAAGGAAGGAGAATGAGGAGGGGGAGAAAAAAGCCCTGCCGGTACGGGATTCTTGTCTCATTTAAACATTCATCAATTACACTCCATCCCTCTCTCTCTTTCAAACTTACCACGCCTATAAGGGGACCTGGAAATATGACTGTAACCTTATGAGATCCCCTCAAGGTACGTTGGGAAGGGTAAAGAAGGAGTTTGAGTTGCCATGTGCCAGGTTTATGGGTGAATAATAAAGGTCAATTATCCAGAAAGTTTTAGCTCATCAGCGATAAGGTGAAAATGTCCCATGAAACTAAGAAATTTTATCATTATTCTTCGAACAACGGCTCAAGACAATTATTTTAGAGAAATTTGAGGCAAGAGTGGGCAGTATTTATATATTGAGTTTAACTTCATAGGTCCTTGTGGAAATCGAGAATCGATGTCATGATAAAGATAAAACAGTTTTATTTCCACAGATTTTAGTTTTGAACCGACCAAGGTGTCGACAGTATACACCTTGATAATGACAGTGTATATTGCCCAAACCTAGGTCGGTTAAAAAATCTATGGAAAAAGAACAACTGTTTTATATTTATCATGATATCGAGTATGTATCACATTAAAGAGGCGTTGATTGACATTTTTTGGTTCTTGAATTGACAATTATACAAAGAGAATGTGCTTGTTTTCAAAGAATGAGGGAGTAGATTCGGTACGTCGCGTCGCTTTTACAAATCCTTCGGTTTCAATGCACAATTTCATTGTTATTTTCGATACCAAAACATGAAGGAAGGTGGATGACGCTTGGAGATGAAAAAAATGATGAGTTCCTTGTCTCATTCCGAAATTTCTCGATTTATCTCCATCTCTCTTCTCTCCCAACTTCCCACGCCAACAAGACGGAGAGGAAATCTGACTGTGACTTTATGAGACTCCATAGTGGTACACTGTAAGGGCTTGTCCCTCAGTTCGGAGGAGCAGTGGTGGTTACCATGGGTCTATTTTTCAGTAAACACAAAAAGGAGAGATGCGTCATCGTCGGAGTTGGAATTGCCGTCCTAGCAACTTAAACGACGCTTTAATTAAATATATTAAATGTACGCTATAATATTGAAGCTATGTTGAAAAGGACGGTTGCTTGCAAGCGCCTTAACGCGGAGGGTAGGCTATATTCATTATATACACCAAGGCTGAAGTTCGCCATGAAAAATAGATTACTTACATGATTGTGTGTTAAATGACTGTTAGGTTCTCCTGTGACAAACTTCGTATTTTTCATATTTTTTCTCTATTTTCTACGAGGCAGAGAGTAAAATCGGCACATTATCTTTAACGACGCTTTGTTCAAGGCGTTCAATTATTCTCTACATTAAAAATTAGTAAGGCTTGAGATGAGGAACTAAGGTGTAAAGAAATAAGTCCAGTCGGAACGACTTCCGTCTCATTTAAAAATCCAGCAATCACTTCCCAACTTCCCACGCCTTCATGGGAAAGTGGAAATCCGAACTATATGAGACCCGCTTTGGATACGTTACGAGCATATCCTTCAGTAAGGAAAAGAAATGGGAGTTACTAAATACCGGGTATATTATAACAAACAGGAAAAAAACTATTCCGGCTAAACTTGAGTTCGACGCTGGGATGAAAAATATTGAATAAAATTATCTATTGAAACTGTGGGATATTGATATGCGCTTATTGTCCAGCTACAATGGAAGAAAGATGCGGTGGAAAGATCAATTGTGCCATGGTAAGGTATGGCGACCTCACAGAAGGATTACGGGGTTATAACCGTTAGGTATCGAGTTCAACTCTCGGATAAAATTATTGCACTGAGATTTACGATGCCTGATCCTGATGGAATAACGCAGAAACTCTATACTCACATACGAAATCAACGTTAGGATTAAAGCACTGAGCGAGTGAGTTTATAACGGTAAGATTATGCCGCGGCAATACAGACGTCGAAAGGATGTAAAACTAGAATACGAACTAACAATTTACTAATAACCACTTGAAAAAATGCACGAAACTTAATCTAATCATCGATAAGAAAATCGGTGTATTTGTGGGCTAATTCCTAGATTACAGTACTATGGTTTGTAATTTCTGAAGTGCATGATTCCATTGCTATTTTTAGGGGTACACCGATCCGCATTTGGCTCCCATGTCAAAAATATTTCATGAGCAGTAGGTAATCCGTCCATTGCTCGGGATACCAAACTGTGATCTCCGAAGGGAAACTTGCAACAGTCGTTAAAGTGTAAAAACACAATGCAAAGGTAAAGAATCGCAGTATTACTCTCATCCCAGACTTATGCGAAATAATTTTTTTCATAATTTTGATGAAAGAAAAAGCCTCTAAAGCATTTAAATTTGAATAATTTAAGTGGCGAGGTGAACATTTTCATATCATTAAAATACATAAATCCACAGGTCGTTAAAATAAAGTGAACACTATCTACGAGGAGCGAAACATATTTTGAAAAGGAAGCTGCAAGATCTCGTCTTCTTTGATTCAGCTGCCATCTTACAGGTCTCCCTCCACCAGGCGGTGTTGCACTTCTTACGTTTCGGCCTGTGAGTGAGGTATTATCTAAAAAAAATCAGTGGAGTTAATAAAAGAATTACAGAAAGTATTCTTAATTATAGAATATTCTACCATTTATGTAGGAACAGCTAATCATGGTTTCGCTAATAGTGGCATGGGCGTACCCAGCGAGGGGCATGGGGGGCAGCTGCCCCCCTTAGAAGCAAAAATTGCAAAAGTCTTTAAGCAAAATCAGTACTGAATTGAAACGAAAGTATTCAACAAATTTTCTTTAAACCCACGAAAAATGATGTGTATTAGTATTAAGATATGTAACTGAAATAAAACTATTTTTGCAAGGAAATAATCTCATAAACTAATGAAGCGCTGTTATAATTTTCTTAAAATGTTGGTTTCATTCACTTTTTCCACGCTAAAATGCCACAACTTGGCTTGCCTTCCCTAGTATTTTCCTGGGTACGCCCCTGAATGCTGGCCCACGTCGCGTCGCCCTGATGACGGCGCGGCGTTGGGATGTCGGGCTCTCATCGCGGCGGCGCGCCCTACATCATACGCTGCGTTATTCCATCAGGATTAGCCGCCGCGGCGATTCCTGTCCTTTTTTCCTTCCTCTGTCGTTCCCCCTCCTGAGGTGTGCGGGCGTATATAGTCTATATACCGTAGGGTGGCGCACGGGCCCGCCGGCTACCTGAGTCGGTCCCATAGTTGGTCGGTCATTTTCTCCCCCCGGCGCTCGCAGACCACCGGAGCGGGCGCTACCCTACCAGTATACCCATAAATACTCTACACAGGATTCTCCACTCCCTTGGTTCCTGTGATTCCCACCGATCGAATCAAATAGCGGCGCTGATGTAGCGAGCCCCGATTGTTCCCAAGCTTCCCTATTAATTTTGTCGTTTTATGATATCTCTCTTTAATCGTCAAATTTTTATCACATTGCTTTGAATAAAAGCTAGATTCATTTCAATCATCCATTTCTTTTATGTTTTACATTATGGTTTCAAACATAGCCAATATATTTTTTAACGGAGTTTTTTCTTTAACTTTGGCAAATCACAAAATGTGTAGAGAAATAAATAATCGACTGCGGCGTGAAAATAAAAGGACATGGGAGGCCTGTTGGAAAAGAATGCTAGGGAATGGAAAGTTTTCGGAAGGGACCTTTGACCCCAATTGTGACCTTCGGAGGTCAAAATATCAACAATACGGATGTACGAACAGCCTAACCGACTTTGGCACCCTTCAAAACCTATGGTTTGACACCTTGGTTGTCATGATGGCTCGACGTTTGACTCTATGACCTTTGACCCCAATTGTGACCTTCGGAGGTCAAAAAATCAACAATACGGATCTACGAACAGCCTAACCGACTTTGGCACCCTTCAAAACCTATGGTTTGACCCCTTGGTTTTTATGATTGCCCGACTTTTAACTCTATGACCTTTGACCCCCGTGGTGACCCTCGGAGGTCAATTAGTGAATAATACGGGTATTTGGACATTACCAATGACTTGGGCACCCTACAAAACCCATGGATCGACACCTTTGTTGGTATGCTATTCCTTTTGCCACCCTTATGACCTTGACGGTGACCTTACTGGGTCAACGGTTGAATATTCGTAAATAAAAGTGTTATTTTCGGGTTTCTCGTGTCCGAAAACCTAAGAATTGACATATTGGTCAATGAAATTCACACTTTAGTCTATCTCGATTTTTTTAACATTGAAACCCCATAAGGCAAATTAAAATTTTTGGTTTGGACCCACTTTGTGAGGTCAAAAGGTCAAAATTGTAAAATTTTGCTTACACTCAACAAAACTTAGGACCTTTCCCCATAAGTGTGCCAATTTTCATGAATATTGCTCCATGCAAAGTTACTAAAATTACAGGTCAAAAATGACACACGACCCTTGGGACAGTCTGTATGATAAAAATTCTTGCTATGGTCCTGTATCCCCAACCGCTTCTTTTCCCTCAGCTCCCAATCGTAGCCGGAGCTGCTGCATCCGGGCACAAAACACCGAGATTTACCCATGATATTTCGTAAATATCTTACTGGTGGAGAAATACTAAAAAAAACACCAAAATCGGTGAAATTCTCGGCTCACAGAGGATGATAACAGCCGATCACTCATAAGCCGCCACTGACAACAAGCCAAATGAAGGGGATAGTAGTGTCGGTCGCGCCACAAGTGGCAAAATTTGGAGTTTGAACTTGAAGTTTGAACTTGAGTTTGAAGATTTCCCTAACTTGCAGATCTGCAGTTGACTACATGCAAAAGTAGGGAAAAAATAGTCACAAAACATTGCACCCTCATGGTGTCTTAGTGAAACTACTTTATCCCTTTGACGCAGTAAATGACTACTTCGGTGACAAGGTTATTCTTCTGAGGAACGCTTAGAAACCATGAAAAGCTATGGAGGGCAATGATTTTGCTCTGAAACAATTTTTCCAAGGAAAAATAGACACAAAATCTCGGTGTTTCTCGCCGTTTTACCTAGCTTGCAAGAAGAGAGGGGCAGTGTTTCTTTAGAAGCCGACGGGGATTCCTTTTTTCTTCGCTCACCATGAGCTTTATAATCCTCTTAAAGACGACCGATGAGGTTTCCCTCTTGGCTCACGACTTCTTAATCCCTTCTCGCCTCCTTTCGCTTCCAACCTTCTGCCACACATGCCCGCTCACAACCGACAAGACGCATTTTGGCTCGAAATTGTTTAAA
This sequence comes from Ischnura elegans, assembly GCF_921293095.1. Lineage (NCBI taxonomy): Eukaryota > Metazoa > Arthropoda > Insecta > Odonata > Coenagrionidae > Ischnura > Ischnura elegans. The sequence continues at coordinate 37,791,981 of NC_060250.1, read as the reverse complement.
TATTTATCCTAAGATACACGCCCTTATCATTTATGCTATACAGTTTTTATTTATTTATTTATCTCAAATACCCCAAAATAGCACCATGGGGCCTTTACATCGGGAGTTTAATCAATCGACAACAGACGATCACACACACGTGTGTATGTCACATGGCCATGTCAAGGAAAGGGCAACCTATCCAGGTGGGACTCGAACCCGCGACCATCGGTATAGGACTTATAGGACTTATCCCCGTCGCCACCGAGAATATTGATTAAAGTAAAACTGGCGTTATTTACACTAACAAGGTAATGATTTTTGTCTCATCTTAATTTATTTTTATTTATTTTATTTAATCAGATAATATGAGATTATGCAGCTTCATCTTAAAATGTGTTTCATTCCTTGCATTTCCTGTATTTGGTAGGATTCATGTATCTTAAATATATGAAAATGTTCATCTTGCCCCTGACATTATCCAAATTTATATGTTGTAGAGGCTTTTTCCTTCATCAGAGTTATGAAAACTTTATACAGTCCATAGAACCGAATACATGCTTACAGTTTTCTCCTCACGAGAACCTCACGAGATTTCGCCAGTACCTAAATCCATTTCTTTTTCACGCTAATACCGAACAGATTCACCTCAAGGAACAGGCTGGGCCAAAATTGAGTTATGAATGAAAATTTTCATTCATAACTCAATTTTGGCCCAGCTAATACGAGCCTGCTTTGAAAATAAAACTTTTGAGGGATAGTTGGCGCAGGACTTGGCATCACGGTTCTTTCCATCAAACTGAAGAACGTACAATACACTTACGACATTAATAAGAGTGCATTTCCAACCAGCCAAAAGATACGATGGATCTAATAACACTTAAATTCTAATGCTAGTGTCAAATAGCAATGTTATTGTCAAAGTTGTTGTTGAAGCTAAAGGGATGGTATTTTTTTAAGCCATTCTCTTTTTCGCTCTGGTAATCAAACCAGGCATCAGTCACCTGCTCAGCCTAAGTTCTACCACTATTAAAATCACCTAACGACTCCCAAAACTGGTATAATTATGAATATAATTAGTGTATGGCCTTAAAAAACGAATGAATTAGACGCTTCCCCTTTTTTGAGGATACAGATTGCAAAATAAGCCGTCTTATCCGCCTTTGTCAAGACAAAATAAATTTGTATCAATCCTGTCCAGGAATTTTTGTCGTGATTAAAATAAAATGAAAATTTCCATTAAGTTGCTATATTTTCTTTCAATTCATTTCATACAACTTCTATTAATTGAAAATAATCATTAGTAAACGTTAAATGTCCGAACGTAATAACAGAATCACATCACATCAATCAAGATTTTTAGCAACGATGCCAAAAATGTCGGGGACATCAATGAATTTAGACAAATTCCACACGAATTTAATGAAACTCGCAAGTAAATAAGTCGTGAAATGAATGGAAATGGTTTTCATCAAAATCTTGGAAGTGAGAAATTACGAGTAGGTATCTCGATAACATGTATCACCAAAATGACCTCCAATATAAGCATATATTCAGCCCTGGGCCTCATCATTTTTCATTTAAACTGAGCCGCCGTATTTTTTAACGCGAGGCAGGCGATCGTTCTTGTCCGGAAAAACGTTTTCACGAAATATAATAATAAAGTGGAGCACAAAATCAGGGTTCCACGTAAAACACGTTCTAATTTCGGTATTCGGGCTTTTGCGTTTATTTACCATCATATTTTATCAGAATTGATGTGATTCTTCGAGAAATGAACGTTAATTTTACGTAAACTTCTCCACATATACTCGATAACAAGTTAAGGCATGGCTCAGGGCGGGAGAAATGTCGACGCGAATATAAAAAATATCAGAATACGCAAGCAGGTAAGAAAGATAGGAAAATGAAAATTATATAATAAGCCACCAAAATCAGGATGACTTGTTAGAAGATTATGGATAGAGTGATAAGACGAAATAATTTTGGTAGATACCGATTGAAAGGAGATATGTGCAAAGGAAATACACATGGCTAGAACTGAAGTTTAAAAATTCTTTAGTAAATTCATGAAATAAAAAGTGATATCAAGCTAATAGATAATTAATCGATACTGGTTTGAAAAAGGATTACAGCCTGTATTTAGTAAATTGCTGACCTTTCGTATAACATCACGTATTACAGGAATAGATTACTATGGTGTTCTATCATCTGTTGTCTTCAACTCTGAACGAACTAGTTGGCTAGGCCCCTGATCCAATAAAAGGCACCACAAGATCAGTGCCTGAGTTTGCATACCACGAATAGATTAAAAGAATGAAAACTAGATGAAAATTCCAAAAAAAAAACTTTTTTCGTTAAAACAAAAACAGTAAGTCATTTAGAGAATCCATCATGCCCGCATTCATGAATACGAGAGCGAAACGAATATGGATTGTGCGTCGCGTTGGTGATTTGAACTGCTTTTCATCGTCTTCTCGCGGGCTGAATGAATGACTTTGGCAGGCTTATTACACTGAAGGACTTGCGTTCGCGTGCGCGCGTGAATGTGTGGGCTGGTTATAGGCCGAGTCTTTCGCAGCGCTAGAACGTCTCCCCTTGACCGTGGTGGGAGGAGTCGCCCGCGAAGGACGTGGGAACCACGGGTACTCGAATAACAAGAGGACGACGAAGGCGACACGCTCTGCGAATGACTGCGAGACGAAAAGGCTAGAACGCAAAGAAGACTTCATTTATCTTGATAATTTCATTAATTTGAATCAATTCTAGCAGTCCCTCGTTCATAAACACTTTTCATTACAACTCTTATTGTCATTACAATTTTTTCTCCTGTATCGCATCAAATTCTTCTTTCCTCTAAGCTTTTATGAGATCTAAGATTTCTTTCGCATCTGCTTCTAATGAATGAAATCCATGGAAATTTTTGGAACATTTGCACAGACAGAGAAGATCTCAACTATTTTCGTTGAAGTCACAAAATTGTGCTGATAAAAAAGATAAAGAGGATGCATAGCTTGAATCAATTCTAGCAGTTCCTAGTTCATAAACACTTTTCATTGCAACTCATTGGTAATTAACCATTGCAATTTTTTCTCCTGCATCCCATCAAATTCTTCTTTTTCTTCTTTAAGCTTTTATGAGGTCTAACATTTGATTCATATCAACTTCTAATGAAGGAAATTCCACGTAAATTTTTGGAACAGTTGCACCGATGGAAAAGACTCCAATTAGTTGCGACCCAGCCATCAAAGGGTGCTGAGAAAGCAAGGTTAATACGATGCATACCTTCCGCTCTATTAGTCTTTTTTTTTTGGTGACGACTTACGTGCTTAAAACTATCGTCATGAAATTTTCAGGGTGCATAAAATACCCTATGGTGCTAAAGAAGAATGATGAGAATATCAAATACATCGACCGAGTTAGTACGAGAACCAGTTATCAGAACTTACATTTGGAGAAGGGGCGGTCTGGCCAGGTTGGCTGGTCCGCGATCGCCGAGAGCCCCGAGCTCAGGGGGCCCTCCACAACGCTCGCGTACGTCGCGTCGTGAAGAGTACATGAAGAGTGTGATAAAAGACTCGGGTCATTTGAACCAAAGTTTTTCTTGCAATAGGGTAGTTTCCTTTATCAAAGAAAACGAAATGAATTGATTGCTATTCGTTACCCTCCATTAGGGTTTTCACAATATACAAATTATTTGGTTTTAGAAATCCCGGTTTAAACGAATGGCAATGTTCAATTTTAACCTCATTATAAAAAGGCCAGATTGGATCCCATGCGATGCCACTCCACGTGACGTCTCAGGGACCTAGTTTCTAGTCGAGAGGATAGGAGTTTTACATCGTCTGAGATTACCAATGCATGCATGAGTCACAGAGCTCAGGGAAACATCTCTTAATAACCACTTATTAAAATTGTCTAAGGTCGGAAAAGTTCCTTCGTTTGATAAGGTAGTAATAATCCATATTTAAGCTAAGCGCATCCTGCTAGCAGGGTACTCTGCTACCTGCTAGCAGCCTGCGTCGTATCAGCGCTGAAGCCTCGCCTCAAAGTCACCTCACAGGACGGCAGCGGGAACCAGAAATACGTCACACGGACTTTTCCCATCATTCGTACTTAGCCGCCGCGTTTTCGCGCGCTTGAAAATTTTCACGTTTCTTTTGATCGCGAAAAATAGATATCGTCATTTAAAAATCCAAGAGAGTGAAATGTGTACTCCAGTAGTAATAATCTTTGGATTTAGGCAGTAAAAAAATAATAGGAAACCACCCTATTATAACATTATACGCTTTCATTGGTTGCTTTATTTACAACATACTCAGCGTAAAAATATCATGTAAAAAATAAATAAAATTTATATGTCAAAAGAATAAAGCTTTCGATAAACCTGATGCTTTTTTGAAAGGGTAATTCTAAAATGTTATTTGCGAGGTTTTTTTTAGATTTCAGTGCAGTTTCCAGGAACGAATTCACTAAATAAACAATAGAACCATAATACATGATTAAATTTTATAAGCTGCGGAATATTCAGTTTTGACAGTATTTTTTCCTTAAGTAATCGGAATTTTTAATAAACTTTAATCCATTTTTTAAACCCAGGATAGCGTCAAAATAGAGGCTTCCGAAATGTGGTGTTACGTAGGAATGATGAGGATCAAGTGGATCGACCGAGTAAGTAATGAGGAAATCCTAAGAAATAATAAGAAAATGAGAAGAGTAGGAGAGAAAATAAGCCTCGTGAAAACCTTGATAAGAAGGCTGAACAACCTTATCGGCCATATCTTGAGACATGAATGCCTGATGAAGACAATCGTGGAGGGATAAGTGGATGGCAAGAAGAGAAAAGGAAGGCCCCGAATAAAATTTAAGGAAAAGGCGAAGAAGGATGGGAAAGAGAAGAATTTCGTAGCTGATAGGATCAGCTTCCTAAAAGCAATCTTAGTAGTTTTGATGATGGTTATGATATAAAGTATCCCAGATCAACATTTGGAAATTTCACCTCAGAATTTTCTCAGTTTAGTAGTTTTTGAGTGATTGAGTAACAGACAAACGTATTGACTGTTACCGCTCAGTTTTTATATAAAAGATAGAGTATAGATGATCAACATTTTGATAAGGTTTGCCGAGACAAAATCACTAAAAAATGACTGTTCTAATCATATCATCAAATTTCATAAAGACACGATCCCGTTCGTTGGGAATCAAATCTCGTTTATTTTTCCTGGCAAATTGAAGTGAAATGCATACTCAACATGGCGAGAGTGATTGACGTGAATCGGGGAAATCGGAAAGAGAGCGATAGAAACAAACAATAGATCGACGATGATATCCCTTGGAATGCGAGGGACGGAAAGTGTCCATTCCAACAGTTGGAAACTCTCCGCTGATGGACGGGTCAATTACGGCACAATTCACCAGCAGGCGCACTTAAAATCTTTTTATCCAGAAATATCGGACATGGGTCACTTTCATTCAAACGGCTAACACTCAAAATTTAAGGCAATCTGACGTAGAATATGGCGTTCTATATCGTAGCTGTTCCACAGATTAGTCGAATGTGGGCGAAACGCTTTCTCTTGCATACCTACACAGATAATCACAGTGATACATTTTAAACTTTAACAGTATTCTTTTTATCCAAAAATGCTATTTATGGATTTCCCCTGAACCAAAAAAGCTTCATAAGTAGTAATTTCATCGACCAGCCAGTTCCACTGAGGTTTTTCAAAGTCGCAAGACATATTCATTTCTTGACATAGATAATCCGGTACACGATCTTTATCTCACTCGTTACAGCTCTGACTTTAAAATTAATCACAGAAAAAGACAATCGGAATATCGTCATAAGAAACCACCATTGTTAAACTATAAGTATTGAAGCAGAAGTGACATTTTTTTTAAGAGCTGCCATTGGCCCTAATAAATGTACCCAAGCACTATAGAAAATTGTGTTTGATCTAAGTCACTATTACATAAATACGTCCGAAAAATAATAGTGTTAAAAAAGATCCCAAGCGGGAGACAGAAAAATTTCATTCAACAGTGAATTTTGAATATCTATTTTTCAAACCTTCAGAGGTTAGTCACAGCTAAAAAAACACATATCATTGGATTGGAGAGCTAAAAGCAATGAGTATGTCAACCCTATATCTTTTAAAGCTGCGAATGATGCGATAAAATCATAACTCAAAATTTTTATTTAAATTTGCCTGATATTTTTCATATTTATCGAAATAATTTTCGCAAAAATTCTACAAGTGATTGTTACCCAGACGGCACAGAATCCTCAGTATCTAATTCGTATGCACATAGTATCCATTGAATATCGCCCCATCGCTTTTCGTCAATGGATACTATCTGCATACGAATTAGATACGGAGGATTCTGTACCGTCTGGGTACCTAGCACTTTAGCTATATTTAATGAAAGACAAATCATTAATACCAAAATGAAATAGTGTGAAAGACATCTTGCCGAAGAGATTCTTGAAAGAGAGATTACTCGAATAAAATCTTGTGCTCAAACCACGATACACTTTTCTTATAGCGCTAAAGATTAAATTCAAAGCTATATATTCATGAAGAAAATACCAGCATCGTCTTTTAAGCAACTTATGTACGCGAACATGAGAAAGATAGCAATATAAGACCTTTCCACTTTCGTGGAGGGCACATTTCTCCCGCATAACTTCCCCCGACAACTGATGGCCCACTTAAAAGTACGAAGGGAAGAGTATCTTTCGCAAAAAGATGAGACGTGCTCCTCATCTCTGACGGGAACACAAATTCGCACTCCACAGGGCCTAAAACTTCGGAGAAATGAATCTGACGTTATCCCCAAAAATTCAGCCAAAATCTCCTGATTCCCACGTGACGTTGAAGTAGCCTGGAGCCCAAAGATGCATTTGCATGGAGGACATAATACCGTCCTAATTAAGAGCGATCTATACGTGGTACATCAACACTTACTATCCCTCTGGTTAGACATCTATAAACCGATTGAATGAATCTCGGTGAATCATTATTTCCAGAAATTTTAATTTTGTATTTAAAGGAAGATTTAAAAATGCTCATTGTAAATGCACACAGTTCTCGAATATTTTACCAATAATTTGTACAAAAATGTCCTTCTTGATAAAAAGGAATAAGTATAAGCCAAAAAATGTGGCTCCTCATTAATTTAAATTGTTAATGTTTAAAAAATACAAACAATAATAATGTTATATAAATAATGATTTTTTATTTTGATCCATGCCCTATTTTTCGAGAAAGTCGTGCAGAAACTTTGAAGTCAGACCAGAGATCATCACCAAAAGAAATTATTGAAAATAAAGCACGGTGAGGGAGCCCTAACACCGACCAAATCACAATTGATTTGGTAGAATATATAATTATATAGTCTGACCATTCTCAGCAATTGTGTTTAAGAGCACAAATACATTATGACAAAATTACGTGGGTTAAAACTAATTCCATCAATCTGAGACCCTAGGACAACTCAATTTCATGTTAGTCCACCAAACTGTCTCGTGTATCCCGCTCTTGGCTACATCGATATAAAATAACAAAAATCTTGAATTTTCATCCACAGAACGATTCCACATACACAGCCTGCAGATGAATGTTTAAATATAATTTAAATTAACGGTTCTCCAGGTATAATTATCGGTTCTCCAGATATAATTAGCAGAACCAAATTAGAAAATCTGGTAAAGTTGCATTATCTTTTCAAAACTAAGGTCGTAGAATCCATCACTGGACGCCTGTAGTTGTGATTTTACTGCAAGAGAAATTAATATATTTCTTAACCGCAATCAAGAACGTAGCCTTCGTCATTTCTCTATCAACAATTCATGTAAATGTCTATCGTTCAACGAGGTAAGAATGAGGCCGCTAAAAGATCAAGTCTCTCGAAGGTAGAGTTATAAAGCATGTTGTTAGGACTTTAGTATTTTCATGGATGAACGCTAACCTTATATGACACATAAATCCATCCATATTCTGTAACACTAAAAAATTTATGCGCCGTTAAGATTGTGTATTTGGATCCGGAAACTCAACCATTCACGTACTTACATGTCTACCATTCAACAAGGTATGGATGAGGCCGCTAAAAAAGATCAAGTCTTTCTATAATAGAATTCAAAATTATATTTGAAGCACGTAAGTAATTTTCATGGTCGACAGCTAACATTAAATAACATACAAATTCATCCACAAATCAAACTGCTACATTAAAAAAAATGATACACGGTTAATATTACCTATTTGGATCCTGAAACTCGGATATTTTTAAGTGCAAATAAAAATTTAAAAGATGAAACTGAAGGAATGACTAAAGAAGAGATCCTTCGAAATCGGGCAAAGAAGCCATTGGGAGACGCTAATGGGAACCAAATCTCATCTGATCGGACACAGTCAGGGGAGCATATTGGATTGCCAAGTCCGAAGCCCTCGCGAAGAATTATTAATGAGAAGTTGGCAGAGAAGAGAGACCTCCGAATTCCCAAGTATCGATGAATACAAACTAAGGTGAGGGTTGAGACTGAGCGATACGCTCGGTGAAATTACGCCTTTCCGAGCTCTAAAACTTCTCAAATAATGGAGCAAGTATAGAAGTCGATATAGGCGGTGAGGTTGGTCAAATGTCTCACAGAAAAGTTTAGGAGAATACATTCACGTTTAAAATAATATAAAACAAAAATGGCAAAATATTGAGGTACTCAAGTGACGAAATTCCAAAACGGACATGGTATTGGATGAATCCCCTAAGTTGCTCCGGAAATGGAATCTATTATCTCGACCAATTTCGAGTCCTTACGATAAAAATTTACCATATGCCATAGTTGATTTAATTGAAAATTGTATACCTCCTCCTAGGTGTTTCACTCAAGTTCTAGCAATATATAATCCACATCCGGCTATGAATTAAACGGCTTGCTTAAGGACTTACCAGTAGCTAACACTTACCACCTATGGACAAAAAATGTGAGAAATAATTCACCGCATAGCATTGGGTACACAAAGTGGCCAAGGAAAACGATTCTTGGTATTCATAAATGCAATCACACATTTATACGCATAAATTGATGTGTAGCAAATCCGATTACAAGTTTTAAGAACGTACGTACGAAGCCAAACAAGACTTCATGATATGATGCTAAGGCCCTTCGGCGATAGACTGAGTCCGTCACTTTCTTTATGTTTGTTAGGAACTTCGCTGCAATCCCCATTTCCTTAATTTCCAACCGGCGGATCGGATTTTGAACCACTTTACACCACGAACTTTTGACTAGTGGCGACTATTTTCTGGATTTTTTCCTAATTTTTGAAAGAAGTTAAGCGTAAAAGGTTGCTTGCACAATTATTTTTGCCATATATCTACCAAATTCGAAATTTTCGATGCACAGAATTGACCATTGAGTGAATAGGCTTTTGCGAGGCATCCTCCCACAATCATGACGCATAACCGGCATTTATGATTATCGGAAAACGCAACATAAATTTACAAGCAGAATTAATTTCGCAGCAAAATAATTTGCGCACTCACAGGAAAACATGCATTAATAGATTTTCCTCACTGGCGCCGTTTATTTCTGACGGCTGAAAATTTTATCATCGATATCAACGTAGGTATATTGAAAACTGACTTCAGCGACATTATAGTGTGACGAAATAAGTTAAATCAAGGAGCAATTTGGAAATAAGAAGAGCGTCTGGGATGCAATTGTCGATCCTTTATGAACATATTTGAGAATGAAAGTTTCACAAATATATTTTGGATTATTCAGCACACTTATATTTAAAATTATCTTACTCTCGATTTTCATGTTTTAGCATTCTCCGTAAAAGTAATTATTATCGTATACCAATAATTTACTGGAATTTTCTTATTTTTGAGGATTTAATGAGACTTATTTTTTTGCCCTGGTAGAATTTTGCATATTCACTCTAGGATTTCATATGCCAGCAGTAAAATTCATAAACAAAAAATGAACATGCCAGAAAACTCAAACAAAAAGTAGCTATATTTACTGAATAATTAAGCATGTTGATATTCGTCTTCAGCGACGAGTTGGTCATTTAATGAACTTTTGATATTATTTCCGTGTCAAGTGTAAGTACATACCACAGCAGCCAAAAGAATCAAGCAAATAGGAATAGCAAATTAAAGATTATGAAGTACTACTTAATTCACAAACGACTTGCGTTTAGACTCTGCATTTCAGTCAGTTCCTATTTTTTCATAAAGCGCCAGCCAACTGCAATGACCACCGGGTGGGAAGAGACATTTGCCTGTGAGAACATTTTAAGCTAGGAATGACCCTGCGAACAGTAATTGGAATAAAATTACGAATGTAGTTCATCTGCTGTAAATACAGCGTAATAATCGTAAATACGGCGAATGAATCCGTCCATCCATGACAGCATTTGCTCGACCATGGGATCGGAGTTAAAGCATGTTTAAATTTTGTTGACATAATTCAGCGAAGGATCCCACGATACGACTGTGCAGCTCCTAATTTGTTCATCGACACAATTTTGCAATTTAAAAAGATTGAACATGCTATTTCAAGTTTCCATTTGACATTTCCATGAATTCTTTGATTAATTCGCAATATTTTGTGGAGTGGTTTAAATCGATGTGTAACGTAAGACTCACTAGCGAATTTGTGGGCTTTTCCTATCCATCTTTTCGTTCTTCGGGCGAATTTATAATAAAAGTTTTTGAACTAACATCTGCTTCTTTCTTCCATTTTTTTTTCGCCACGAACCTATTTCATTTCCCTAAACTATACCTAATTGTATACTCGAGGTTCCCGGCTAATACAACCTAGCAAACTTATCAAAAGTAATTCTGGGAAACTTCCCAACAATGGTAGACACATTTCTCTCGCCAGCGCTTCAACGAACCGTGTCGCACAAGCCCAAGGTAGGCCTCACAGGTCGTAAACACAGCGGAGGAGTGAATTGCTGGGTCATCGGGCGCTATACGGAGTCTTCCCTTGCTCTTATTAAGCAATGCCGGGGCTCGAGACGGGAGGAGGAGGGGTGGGTTGAGCGGCCACTGTCGTAAGGAGAGCGGAGAATTGGCCGTCGGAGGACGATGCCAGGAGGAGGGGAGGAAATGCACAACGTAGAGTACGTACGTAATGAAGTTCCGCTTTTGCGAGCAGGAGGAAGTTGGCTTTCTACGGAGGTTCCCGCGATTAGTCCCAGGGGAAGGTTTTCATGAGGAGAAAAAAAATGCTTTTCTTGGAGAGAAACTTAAGAGGCAGAATTCGAGGAAATAAGTCAATCCAGAAAAGAGGGGAGAAAGAGTTGCGTGGAAATGCAAAATGAGCGCTTTTACTCGAGTCGCCCTTCACATAAAACGTCTTCCTTTTACACTGATATGCGCTAAAATTCAATCATTTGGAGGGATATTCAGTAATTGTAAATCTGGAAAAAAATATGACGACGATTTAATATGCACAATCAACCTCGTACCAATGACTTGAAATTCGTAGCCTTAATCTCACCATAATAGCCAATTCTAAATGCAAAAAATCTGAGAGCACTTCCGTATCTATGCAGTCACAATAATAATTGGGGAGATACTGTATGGTACACCTAAAACGAAGGCGACATCGCTCAATGGCAGGCCAAGAAAGTTTCAGTAATTCTGGAGAATAAATGGGCTGAAGTGATTATGATGATGATGATAATATTCTACTTTAAAACTTTCGCGAGTACCCGTCATGTTGAATAAAAGCTTTTGGGTTATATCGCCGCGTCAATTATTGGGTGGCCCCAACGTTTCCTGACCGATGCTGGTCGCTTTCTCAAGGGATTCTGGAATAACCCTTGAGAATCCCTTCGTAAAAGTCAGGAAACGTTGGGGCCATCCAAAAATTGACGCGGCGGCATAGCCCAAAATTTTTTATTCAACATGATAATAATATTAATAATAGTAATAATAATTTCTTTGTCCAAGGATCTTACAAAATAAAGATATAAGACACGTCATGAAAAAATAATGTAAAAGTAAAAAAAATCATGTGATATATTTTGGAAAAATTAGGTATCAATGATGTCATACACTTTAAAGATAATTTATTATCTCAAAATAGAGAAAATGCAAAGATTGAGTACTCAGCAAAGATTGAGCACTACGATTAAATATATATATTTTTAATGTAATACTTATGTAGGTAGCCACAATCGACAGTGCAAGCCCGCAGGAGTTTGGCGAAAGCTAGACTGATTTAATTTCTTAGGTCATCTCCGAGGGCCTCCAACCTTAGGCGCAGGCATTCAAGAGGCCTTACAGCGCGTGTTGGCGTCCAGTTTAGATCTCACCCAGCCAACCATGAACGACGCCCTTCGATGTCTCGAGGTGAAGTTCAACGAAGCAACGCCAGATGCACCGGCCACTTCGCACCTTCAACAGAGGTAATTACAGCAAGCCTCTTTCTCGCCAAGCGATCATAAAGGAAAACTCAAAACAGTAAAAATGCCCTTTGCCACTCATTCCATTTCTCCAAAAGGACATAAAAAGGGATGTAGGTAACACTTTTTTGAAGCTGTTTTGCCGGAGACAGAATTTTCGTGCCGCACAGGCCTTTAAAACTGTAATAAATGGAATAATTTCGAGGATATTGATGAAGGAAGACTTTTCCAACGCTGATATTAACATATTAACTAACTGCCATGAAAAAACCTCATTGTTTAGGTACAATATGGTTGAACCCTTTCGATATACCTACACAATCTCGAAACATCGCGCGAACATTTAAATAGGATATTCATGATAACTTTTCGAGGAGATTCGAGAACAAAAAGACATTGCTAACGTTGGTTTAGAGGAATAAATTAGCTACTATTCGAAGTCTCATTTTCTATATAAAACATTTTATACCCTTTCGATATTCCTGAAAGAGAAATGAAACCTCACATCAATATTTAACTCTAGTTTCAAATCATGCCGAGAATGTTTTTTATATAATTTAAATAAAGATAAGGATTCACAAAAGGGAATTCTGAGACGATCATTAAAGCAAAAATCAAGCCTTTTGAGTTTTTCCTCAATATGAATTCTTCATCAGTAAGCCATCAAAGCCAAGGTCGAAAGAAATTTAGCGGCACGATTACAGCAGAGAATTGAAGAGTAATGGCAAGAATATTGAAGCTAAAGTACTGTCGCATCCACGACAAACTCTGAAAGCTGAAGTGCAAGCGGGGCGATATCATGGACTGAGAACGTTCCCCTGACCTTCACCCACGTGACCGCGTTACCCTGGGACGAGGAGACGAGTACGCTTCAAATCCAGTTCGCCTTTCCCCAGGGTATTCGGATGGAAAACGCCGATATGTCAGTCGGATGGAGAGTCAGCTCCAATCTGCTGTTGGAAATGCTTTCAGAAGCGACGCACCGCAGCGCTGCGGGCGGATTTAATTTCCAACGGTGACAAGTGAACGCTCATTATAGGATTGAGAGTGTAAAACGCTCCCCAACTCACGAGGAAAGGAATTTATTTTTTTGCGCCCATAAGAACCGAGATGGAATCTATTCCTCCCGACTCTGAGAGAACGAGTGTTTCATCTCCTAAAAGTATCCGTGCAGAAACATTCCCGCGAATAAATAAAATAATCCTGATAACTGAAAACATCTGAGGCTCTAGGCTATCCTTGATGTCATGCGAAAAAAATGTGTTTACGTTAATGATTGGAAAATTGGTATGAGAGTAGAAAACATAAAGTATTTATCATTTCTGTCATAAAATTTATTTGCCTGTATTTATTTTTCATACGAGTAAATGTTCATGATTAGGGTGGATGGGAAAAACTAACGTCCACAGCCCAACACGATGAAACGCCATTTTAAATAAAAAAGTAATCTTAAATATCTGCTGTCTTCGCGTGAATTAAATAATTGTCAAAATAGTGCATAGTAGACGTTTTTTCACTCTTCAATTCCAAAACGATGCAACAAATAATACAGAGCAAAAGGACTACTTCATAACAATCCACTAACATACTGTCATTAAATACACAAGGCCACCAACAATTATAAACTTTATTAACACTCTTACAAGTGCATAACTTTCTCTTGACCTACATTCTGGCTTTGCAGAAATAAAATATTAAGCAAATTTCCAGACAATGAGCGTGGTTGATGCTGTAATGCATGCAGAAGTATACATATACTACTCATTCTTGTAACCCCCACTCCATAATGATTTTAAGGCACGCCCATTTATATAGGCAATAAATTATGGTAATTATAGACGAGAAATCATGCGCAGCAATACCTTTCATATGCATTTGAAACCTTACATTGCGAATCTTTCAACACAAATAAGTGGGGATAGTGAAATTCATCTTCAAAATTAGGTAGCCCTTTAGTTTTATGAGAAATTCGAACTGCTCAGCAAAAATGAAGTAATCGGCTAATTAGTTGGGTGTGTAGTCTTATAATGTCCACCAATCCAAGATAGAGATTTGATTCAAATATTCTGACCCCAGCAATAATATGAGATTGTTTTCTAGTTAGCAGAAATTTAAATTTTTCGGCTACTACTTCTATGCGGAAAATAAGTTTAAAAATTCAACACGAATCACAGTTAACTAAGTCGCCAATATTCATTTTATTTCTATGGACTTGTGCGATCTTTATGCATCACAATGAATCCAAATTAGAAAAACATTTTGTGTACTTGATGCTTGGCAAATATTAGAGCTTATTTTCAAATTAAAAAAAAATAATTTTTAGCCAAATCATTTCCCTATCCGCAGACGGAGCTATATTGCCGCGATAACAAGGTATTCTTTATTTTTTTCATCATAAAAAATCCGCGCCGATTAAAACTACACCAATTTCCATTTTTATGCTAACTCTTAAAGTAATTTTCACAAGTTAACTCTTTAAAGATCGAACTAACTTACCAAATGATTTTTATTATTTTTTGCATATCCTATATATTTTACAACTAATTGAGAGATATTATGAAAGAAAACCCAAGCAAAAATTTATAAATTCGTTTTCAAGCATGTTCCCAAATCGGAACACGCCAAAAAATTTTGCTATTGCTTGAAAAATAAATATACAATTGACCAAAAAACTAAGTTTAACAATATGATATACATTGATCTTTTGAATACATGAGCATTTGTGACTGGAGAGAGAGTTTATGGAAAAATATAGAATAAACCGCACAGTGGCGCAACTAGGAATATGCTTTGGCGTGCGATGAGGGTGCCTGGGTGAAGTGCCCCCCCCCCCCCCCTCCTCCAGGCAACGGGGATTCCGTGAAAATTTTTGAAAATGACTTGCCTGGAAATACATGTTACGTCATTTTGACACTTAGAATTTAACTTTATGCAGACACAGTGACTATATATCAAAACTAGACGATTATTTTCAATATTTTTTTAATTTCTCTAAGGCTTTGGGGGGGGGAGGATCTATCCCCTCATCCCCCCATAGTTACGCCACTGAAACCGCATCCTCTCATTATAGGTTATGAAAATAACCAATTTAGAAAAGGTTTAATTAACGACCAATTTATAAACAAGTAGGGATGTACGAGTACTCGAAAATTCGAGTCGAGTAGTTGGTACTTGACTCGAGTATTTCGAGTAGTATTACGAATGTCGAGTCGAGTAGTTTCTGTTACAGAGTTATCGAGGCCAGTAGGTTCAGAAATCTGCCGACTGGAAGCGCTATCATAATCATGTAAATATCGTTTTTAAAATCGATAAGTCATCCTAATACCTTTGCCTGGGAATTTCAGTTTACTGTATGCACTATAGTTGTCGACGTGGGCGCCGAATATCTATTCGTTAACCGCGGCGGCCGACCGTCTTCCGACCCGGCGGCGTATTCGAAATAATCGGAATGAACCTCCGCGTCGCTCTGACTATACTGTGCGATACTTTTATCCTACCCTACTTTCTTAACTCAAATACTGGGAGAATACGTAAAAATTGTTAAGATTTATAGGAATAAACATGTAACTTTGCGGCTTTAGTGGACAATGCTGGTTTTTCTCTGTTTGACGTCACAAATAGTGCCATCTATTTGCCTATTTGAATATTACTTACGTCTGATGTTAATTTTCTGTTAATCCTTTGCTGCGTTTTGTTTCCTTCATGAACTAACAAAACAAGAGTTGATAAGGTTGATTAAACAAAGTGAGAACTTAAGAAAAAAAATTAGGCCCCCATAGCTACAGCTAAATTCTATAGTTCGTTCGCATCGTCCAATTAAATTCCATGAAGATTCAATATCCTTAAAAATCGTTGACATAATTTTTAATAAAAATTCCTAGAGTTCTCAAATTTTGTTTCCTGAGTTTTTTGTGTGCAATGGATCTTATTTTTTGTGGGGGATGGTATGTTTTTTCTAATGGAAATTGTATTTCTTACATGAGAGAGATTTTGTTCGTTGTAAAGTAAAATATAATGTTGTATAGCAATTGAGTGTTAATTACAAATGTATGGTTGTGTTTTCTAGCATATATTTGTGGACGCACTCAATGGATAATTGCCTGTTTAATGTTTGGAGCCACTTTTTACTTCGGAGGTAGTAATACGGAACCTGACGACAAACCAAGGAGGTTTGGCGGGACCGAATTGTTAATGCTTTTTGCCTATTGCTGGCACTTCGTGACGAGCCGATTTGGCTGAGGAGGACTTGAGGTGCGAGCTTGCTAGTACATAATTATTATTGTTATTATTATTGTAATTGTTCATATCTTGAAAAATTTAACTATTCAAATATCTTATTATTTTTGAACAGCTATCTTTTTTTATAATAAATATGTATATTATTTTTTATTATTATTACATGAAAATGAAAGCTGGAGTGTACTCCGAGAGGAATATTATAGAGTGCATAAAATTTTGATATTTTTATTGTCCTTTAAAAACTACCACTGGTTATTTTAAACTGCTGGATACCTGAAACATATATGTTCCCTATCTGCTTCTCTCAGTTTCCGAGTTTATCATACTCCTAATCTTCCGATCCTGCCACTACCCTCCCTCGTCCAAACCGTTCTCCACATAAACACCTCGTAATCCCCCGACCTAACCTCATCATCCTTCCGCAGGAACCAAGACCAGCCCCTTTATCAAACATCCCGAAGCTCCGTCACGGCGGCCTCGCTAATCTCTTTCTAATGCCTCCGCCTAAGTCTGTCTCTCCCCCATACGCAAGGTCCCGCAAAGGACTCCTGTCCCTAATGCATGGGTGAAGGAAGGATATCAAAGAAAGCCGGCTTCATCGAGAGCCTCAACTTACGTGTAGGTTTGAGAGGAGCATCCACTTGAACTGTCTCCTTCAGCGAATAGAGTACTAAGTTTACATTATGCATGGATGACATAGAAATCGTAATTCTACTGGCATCCAAATTATTTCCAGAATGTCTGCCCTGACCTTAAAGACTATAAAGTCACTATTTTACGCATTTAAGCCTAGTTTAGACATTATTTATAAAATCTTTAAAAGTCATGTGCACACAATCAAATTTAAATTGTCATTCGAAACTATTTTTTGCAATATTATATCCAGAAATATTGACTGATTTCATTCAAGGCCATATTAAAGTTATTGTAGAGGGAGGAGGTCTGGGGCTGGTGTTTCTCCACATTTCGAATTTTAATGCCTATTTGCATTAGAAAACCACGCTCATGATTATCATTTTCATGAATAAGGGGGAAAAGGGTGGTAACCTCTTCATTCCCACTTTTAATCCTTCAATGATTACATTCCAATCATTTCAACTTCGGTAAAATAACAGATTTCCTGCGAGAGCCACGGGTTAGAATAATTTCTACATGTCCAATCAAGCACCTAAAGCAACAAGAGTAGACAGCGGAGGTACCAACTGGTCCCAAATCACATACGATTTATATAATATTCCTCATTTTATTTCAATTTAAATTCGCAATAAAATTTAAAGTTTACACTATTTAATCTAAAAAAAATACCAGCTATAATTTTTCTCGATGATAAAATATTTATTTTTTAACCTATTATAAGGGTAATATTAAAGAGTTAATATAAATTGTACAGCTCTATAAACTCATACATTTCCCATGTATTACAACCGTACACGCGTAAGGGCATAAAAACTTTTTATATCCGCACAATCATAAGCCCCGCGAGTTTGAAAAGGATACAAACGACCATTTATCAAAACCCGACTTGAAACTTAAAAACACTTAAATGTGCCAACAGTATTTATGGGGTGTCTCCAGACACCGACGCTTCTAGACCTGCGAACTTGGCACATTAAATAAACGCGGGCCATAAAAATGAATCATCGCCGTTATTAAATTTAATATCCGACGCTTCTTAAAGGATAGCCGGAGCGTGAGCGGATAGCTCAGGGGCGGAAAGAGAAAGGAAGAGATAAAGGAACAGAAGCAAACAAAAAATCGGGAGGGAGTTAAGGGCTGGCGAGGCGGGGAAATGCACATATGAGACTTCCCCGGCAAAACGGCGTGCGTGTTGGGAATGCGTACACCGCGGAGTTCCGAAGAGGAAAAAAATAAATAAACAAGCCCATGTCTCCACCCCCTCACGACGGAATGGAATCAATAAAAGAAAACGAAGCGGCAGAAAAGCACGTGGTGGGCACCTCACGCCCTCCCGCGACACAGCGATATCCACATTCCAGCATCGAATCCAGACCAAAACATTGCGACGCAGATCATGGTAATCAGTCCATCACTTGCTCAGGGGTTCGATCGGATGAGTGGTTAGGATGGGTGGTGACAGAGTTCACTAGCGTATTGTAACGTTTTTTATTTTCTCTTCAATGGTTCACAAATATTGTTATTACACTTTATAAACAAACTTGGGAGTAAAGACACCCGCACGCCACAACTATTACAATCCAACTCCTCATACACTCCATCCCGCGCAACAACAATCGCCCCACTCCACCTCTGCTGCTCATTATTGCCCGCTTCATTGTCCTCCTCCCATCAATCGTCGCACCCACATCCAATCCAAAACAACTCAAAATTAAGTGTTATATTATATATTAGGGATATCCATGATTAAAACTATTGTGATAATCTCCACACAAATTAATTTAACACTTAACGACTGACTATGGTTTCGACACTTCGTGTCATTTTCAAGACACCAAGAAAATTACACAAAGTGTCGGAACCATGGTCGGTCGTTAAGTACTAAATTAAATAGCGTGGAAATGCGCGGCCCGCCCAGACAACTGTTAATTTAAACACTCATGGGTGCTTGAAATACACGTATTCTCAATTCAAATAAGCACTCCCTTAACATGCTAATATTGTCTAACATTTACAAGGCAACCCATGGCCCACCTTGAACTGCCCTCGAGAATTATATTATATTCATATCATTTTTATTTGTGTAAGAGTAAAAGAAAACATAATAATTTCTCATTGCGTTTCAATTGTACACTCCAAAATAATGTCTACAGTGAGTCTAAACCTAATATAGGCATATATAATTTCACATGCGTCCCGCGGAGTTGTGATGCTAGCAGCCAGCAAGATCATTTTGGCTGGCCGACCCTGGTATATAGGTTACATGTTTGAGGGAGGTCAAGATCAACTTAGGGATAGATTAAGAACTTTTAAGTAAGGAAACCAATGTTATTTTATGCTTACAATAAATTTAAAATAAAAAAATCAGGGAAGTACGAAAGTCTTAGTATATATGCAGGAATTACTACGATAGCTGTAAGCGGCGAGTGTTTAACAGCTTTAACGCTAATGATATCTTCATTTCGAGGGATGTCTGGATACCTTGCCCTCCCCTTATAATCTCTTCAGAAGGCCCCTGATCGAGTTTGAACTAGACAATTTGAATGTGAATATGGGAGTCATCCAAGGCCACCAGCCAATTCACGAAGTGCTGACTAGCATCACGCATTGATCGGAATCGTGACCCGGAGACGCAGAGATTTTAGTGACCTAAGGATCATTACTCCCTACGCTTATCCCACCTGGCCACTTTACCTCTTTAATTATATGCATATCGAATAAAAATCGGGTTTTTAATGATACTGAAAGGTTGCGGCAAAGAGTAGACCACCGTTTCGTTCCCAAATAATTAGCTTATTAACTTTCGGGTAGCCATCGCACCGTATGCCTATCAATGACATTAAGTTTCCTCCCGGTTTCAGAAAACATTTAACGTCTCGACGTTATCACCTGAAGGTGGAATATTAGATTGGACTGAACATCATTTCTAAAACGGGGGTGATTAATCATTATCAAGCGTATGTATCATATACTTGCCACGCGGCGGAATATCGAAAACCATTCAGAAGGCACCGCATATTGTAAGGATACCTATCAATAAATATTTAAGTAGTAGGGAACCGCTTGCTTGTTACAAGATAGCCCTGTGAGTTCCATGCGTTTTATCATTTTTCGTGGCATAAAATCTGTCTTTTATGGAGTATTCACATGCAGTTCAATGCAAATATAAGGATATCCATTGCCAATCGCCTTTATTCTTTGACTGTATTTCTTTCTTAATTTCAGATAAACAAGCAAGCTCCCAACATCCTTAAACGCATTACTTTTATTTTTCTACTCCCCAATAACCTCAAACAAGATTCTTTCCAACGTGAAAATGGAGTAGCCCTTCCGAATAATATTGGGGACATTATTCTAACTGATACATCACATGGTAATTCTAAGCACTTACTTATCAATGTCCCAAAAATTCAGTGTACCTCACATAATAAATGCACACTGCAATACATCGTCTACATGGATATATGGATTATCGTATATATGGATTATCTTGAGGTGCATTTAGAAGTCACCCAACAACAACAACGCTATTTCGCTCACTTGCCAACATTGTCCAACTATTTCAGAGTAAACCGGCTATACACAGGCATGTAATTTTCAGCCACCATCCAGAAATACTAACGCACAAGGTATCAGTACGACAACCAGCGGGGGGATGAGGATGCTATCACGTCGAATACGCTGGGTAAACTTCCATCACCTGTATCCCACTCCTGACTCCAATGTATCCAAGTACTCTCAGTTTCCAACCCTCCTCCCTCCATAGCGGAAATAAGGGTGGCCGATAGGAGGGCTTCCAGCGCTTCGATAGAACGCACAAAAGAATTCCCTTATCAGCATCGCGATGCTGGTGAAGGGTGCATCGAGAGTAACCTTCCGCGATCCTTTCACCTAATCTAGCAGTGCTTACTATTTTAACTAATCCTACAGTCATAAGGTTTATGGCGTGAGCCAGAATGAAATCAAATGCCCGTGATGAAGAGAAGTGTGGTACATGTGGTAATATGGTAAGAACTTTACGAAAACAACTTATTGCCCAAGTCTCACCTTTTCCACAGCACCGCTATTATGAAAAAATGGTTGAAATATAGGCCACGAATAAATTATTTTTTGCGAAATTTGCTGTTTCCATTTTAAGATTTTGATTTTCTCGCAATAAGCGAAGACTATAATGTATAATAGACATAGTGGATTGAAAAATCATAGTAAAAAGTGAATCGACGAAATATATCCGTTAGAAACGTGATGAAAACGCTGAAATGAAATAAAACCAGAGTAAAAAACAATAATTATGCCCCATCTCCTGCCAGAGTCTTCGTCCTCTGAACACTCAGAGCTGACAGGCATACTCACCTCCGATTTTTAACATTGGAAATAAGATTTTTTTTTAAACAATAAGTAACCATGAAAGCAAAAAATCAAAATCAATGCTAACCCCAGATTTTTTATTCCGTTCTTTACCGCACATAAAAAAATTAACCTTTTCAGGATAGGTCAGATAATATCGAAGACGACAGTAAATGTTTATCCATTCACAACAGAATAAAATAAAATACCGTAAATGAAATTAGAATTTAGAAGGAAGGAAATATTATCTCACATATTACGCTTTCAACAATTCAGCATTTTATGGAATCCTTTACAACATTTCTCCGAATTTTTTTATTTCGCCGAAATTTATTCCAATTTCAATACAGCCCTTAAGCATTTTCTAAATACATATCACCAGAGAGGAGAACCTCGATATCACATAACTAATATAATACTAGATAATGCATAACTAATACAAATCATCATTCGAGATATCTACAGTGATATTAACCGCGGATATCGGCAACCTTGGAAATACTACCGACGCCCAAAGGTAGAAAAGGATGCGGCATCCCATTATCCTCTCATACGATAGTGAATTTTATTTTCGACGGGGTGAATATCTACCGAAAATTATTTTACCTCCTTATTGCCCAAAACATGCCCTATAGTTGGTGTCTCAAATGGAATTTGTTTTTCAATCCAACCGATTTCATTTTTCACGTACTTAGCTACTTTCACAGCCAGGAATTAAGACCGTCAGGCCCTCGGGAAAGGTATCCTGAAGCTACAAATGAAGCTTAAAATGACACCATAACCTTACGAAAGCTCTGAATCAGCACGGAAACGATTTCCAAGAACTCGTGCATCTGCCGCGGCAAACAAATTCTGCACCAGACTATATAAAAGTCGCACATTAAAATCTTTACGTCTCCCTAAAAACCGCAATAATCCGTCGATTGAGAGAGTGAAATTGTCGTTGATGTCACAGCCTCGGCTCATTTTCGTCGCAAAACTATTTGGGTATCAAACCGCCCGAAAACAAGCTAATGAGGTCGAGGCTCATTTCGCCCCGGGCGGTTCCATTTTTTTTTCTCCGTCCGCAACGGGGGCACCCGGCACGCTTCGCTCCACAATCCTCTTTTCTTTCCTCGAACAAAGGAAATTCCATTCGCTCCTCGGGCAACTCGCCTCACCGAGGGCCTCAGCGGACTGCGGAGGGCCGCGCGTGTTTTGAGGTCGGTCATAAATGCACCGAGCGGATAAATATGCACATGCATATACATATATACTCTTAGCGGGAGGCGGAAACTATAAAAGGCCGCCGATGATATGAGATGCAGAGCGGTGGATGAAACTCCCACGAAATTTATTTTACGGCTGGAATACTGTAGCTCTCTGCAAAGCCTCACACAAAAGATTATGGTGCATTACCACCAGTTATTATTGTTATTTATCCCAGTTTCCTTTATCAACGTTGCGTGATGATACAAAAGAGGATATTGGGGATATTTAGGGCGCCGAAGATGAGCGTTAAAAGCTCCTCCAGAATGTAGTGGAATTCAAATTGATTCTCATTGTTAATCGAATTAGGACGCCTCATTAGAAAATTTAGAATATATTCTAATTATTTCGAATGGTAGAATCCCTATAAATTTGAAAATTGAACGTTCATACTAAGCCTATTTGTCTAATTATCAATTTAAATAAATGTATCGATTATGAAAATTGTTTGCAGTGAAGGAGTGAAACCAATAATAATTGCTGAATACCTAATATTTAGATACATAATCCTCTATCCAATTCTTTCCTCGTCAAGAAATCTTATTCTTTTTTAAAAATTCCAACTGATCGAAGTAGGACAACTATTTGCCATCTCAGTGTTGCTGTGTGCTTCTGTCATACTTCTAAAGGCGGATATTCACGGGCATCGTAATTTCGCAGTTTAGAACTTCTTTTCTTTCTAAATGTGGCGTGGAATTGCAAGAATGCACGAACGAAATTAGAACAGGGGTTATCCAACAGTTCACCGCTTCACACGACGCAATTTTGACTACGCCTTCGTACACACGTAAGATTGTGCAAGTGCGTGCACAGTGTAAAACGGCATTAAGACAAAATATTACAGTGATATAATTACCATTGTATCACATTTTCAATCTGCTTAGGCTAAATACCATTATTCCTTGACCGCAATTCATTAATTAGCTGTTTCGAAACAGTAACAGATTTAAAAAATGCCCACAAATATTTACAACACCGCTTTTCCCCAAAAAGAGCTTGAATACATTTATTATTAAAATACATCCATCAGCCCTTCATATCGAACGCATATTGCGTAAATCTCATGAGTGCAATACTTCTAAGCTCCATCTGACGTGTTTTTTCGTGCTAAAAATATTTTTAAGAACCACACACAAAACTAAATTAACATAAAAAAGAATGAAGATTTTTGGGTAAATGTGTTTCCAATTAGGTCTTTCTCTAACAAAAAGTGCCTGAATTTCCACATCTATGAGGGTAAAGTACTTCTAAGAAGAGTTTTGTGGCCATTATTTACAGCTTAAAACCTATGGTAGCAAGGTCCCTACATCAAATCAAAGTTCAATTCCATGAGAGTACGGTTTTCTTCTATTTTTCGTGAAAACGGTAAAACTGATTCAGGAACAGATTTTGATGTTTAGCCCATGTGTAGTGATCCGGAAATGGAAGATTTCCATTTCCAAAACATGCATAAATATGTTGTTGTGTGACGTCTCAGAATAGCCAGCTATGACAAACTATGCCCCGGGATTAATGCCTCTTCACTTTCAAGAACGCCTAATTTTCCTCTTCCCCTTCCTTTCCCCTTCCTCTAGGATGAAAACATCCTGGTTCTACTTCCCTATATAATAGGTGGAGATGCTATTGGCACTCACTCAGGGACGGACTCAGTAACTCATACTCAGTCACTGGTCACTCGTCAGTGGTCAGTCAGCAATGTAGCCGTCAGTTGGAGCCGAATCGCGGGCCTTACGGCCCGTGCGACCTAAGCGCCTCGCTATCCACCCGTGTCATCACCAGCTGCTCCTCTCCTTCCCGAGACATTGGTAATATTCTAAATTTTGCCTATTCTAGACGCACAAATTCATCATTACTATATGTATATACATTGAATTGATTGGGAAACTGGGATTTTGAATGGAAATAAACTTTGGGTTAAAAACTTGAAATACTTGTGTGTGATTATTCGCTTCCCGACACCAAGGGCAAGAACCCACACGCAATTCAAAGCGTGCGACCCGCGACTTTTTAAGGTGGCGGGTTGCACCCTTACACATGTTTAACCTATTATCACAATAACCACACGCATCTTCAAGGTCATTAGAGCCAAAAATCATGCGAAGGCTGGAATTAATTTTCATAATCAGTCGAAGAACACAGATTAATATCTTTATTATTCGAGATATTAAGTATGTATACATGATACTTACTAAGTTGTGCAATGGAATCAAAGGGGAGAGAAGGAATATCTCGTGACAACAAAGAGACGCTGATTTTCCTTTTACGGAAAACTAAGCAGCGAAGAAAATAATCCCCTCCCAAAAGAAATAGACCGTGTCTCGGTGAACTGGGGGGGAAAAGATATGGTGGGATTTATAGAGAGAGTTTTAACCTATGTTTAAACTCCCTCTTCATAACTTCACGAACCTTCAAGGTCATTAGAGCCAAAAAAAAATTGCCAAGACCGGAATTAATTACCATAATCAGTTGAAGAACACTGGAAATTCTTCATAAAAAGTATGTATACATAATATTTACTAAGTTGCGCAATGGAACTTACGGGCGCCAAAGAATATCACGTGACCGAAAAGAATCGCTGCTTTTCCGTTCACGGAAAACTAAGCAGCGAAGAAAAAAATCCGTTCCTAAAAGAAATAGTGTGTGTCTCGGTGAACTGCGTTGGGGAGGAATGGTGAGAGTTGAGAGTAGGGGGAGTTGTAGGGGATGAACCAGCAAAAAGGCTTCCTTCGCCATCCCCTTCCTTCCGAGATTTTGACGCCTTCCCTTTGACGAATTAACGCCGTGGGAGGGTGCGGGTGACCGAGGTATTGCATACGGACGGGAAGAAGCTTTTCGGGTAAGATAGGGCCTCTGGCGGTGTTTTTTCGAGCATGAGCGGAAAGAACTACGAGAGAAAACGCGCTCAGGCGAAAAAACGGCTTCGCCACCTACCTAAACAAAAAGGAAGCTAAAAATTCAACAAGTGTAAAACAGTATTCAGAGTCCATCTCCGCTATCGCAAGCATTTATCATAAAAATCTACCGTTGAAAATAAGTGAAAAAACTTTCTATGGACAACATTATCATCACGTAAATGAAGCAAACAGCTATCTCCAGTCAAATCCAGCCTATCTCAATAAATGGTAAAAATTAGCACTTATTGTCGCAGTTGGTTAGGCAAGGATAGCGTTAAACAAAATAAGTAAATAGATTATTTTGTTGTTTTCATCGGATTCCTTGACATGGATTCATTTTCACATTAGTTGTACCACACTTTATGCTAGTCTAAAAAGCATGATGACCACTTTAATGCTACCTAATCGGATACAACGGATTACGGGTCCATCCAATGGAATTAAGGAAAGTAAGATACCGTTTTTCACTCACAAGCAGTTGTAATTAAAAATTGAATGAAATCTATGAAGACGGGGGTAGAAGAGTTTCGTAATAGCTATCAAGTAGTACTCTTACCTTTATCTCTTGACATTGCTTTCATTGTATTGTAATTGCTCTAACAATTGCTTTGATTAAGCCAAGAAACATGGCTAAAATGAAGGGGATTTACATTTCTTTGGTAGGCATGAAGCAGGCTCATATATATGACTCTTCATCGTGAATAGATAATACAAACTGATGATGATGCAGTGGCGGATACAGAGAAAATTCAAGGGGGGGCGCAAAAGACATCTTGAGTTACCTTTACTTTTATCGCAATAAAAAATAATCAAGTCACATGCAGAGCTTCAGAAATTTTAACTAAAGTGATTTAACACACATTCAAGACAATGCCATCTTATGATATAAAAAAGTTAAAATTATGGTTCTGCTATGTTTGGCAATACGGGTGGCCCCGCAAAGGGGGGACGCGCGCCCCCTGCGCCCCCCATCTGTATCCGCCACTGTGATGATGGTACTCTACCACAAAAAAGAGCCAAATTTTAAAGATCCCTCCATGTTCATCCCTTATTTTCTCCGCCAGTTGGCGTTTCGAAGCGCTTAGAATGATCTAAAGAAGGGAAGATGGTGAAGCGTTCCATCAGGATGAAGGAAAATTTGCATACAATCGTGACACTAATGCCTCGTTCACGTTACGATTGTTCCAGCAATCGTTGGTTATATCGTGCATTCAAACAGCGATGGTTAAAATCTGTGCTGCCCTCTAGTGCTGACATATAAGTGAACGAGAAATTGACGGTTAGCAAAGCTGTTGAGGTATGCAGGGTCAAGATATTACTGTGTTCAACATGTATTTAGCGAATAAGTTTTCTTCTGCCCATATTCTTCCTTGCTTGGACAAATCCATGAAAAAAATAGAGCGAAGGGAGCTTCACGAACTTTTCGTCTTTCTCTTGTCGCATCCTCTTCCGGTCTCCCAGCGACTAACCATTGTGAAGTGGCAACGTTCGGAACTACAGTAATTATAGTCAGGACATGAATTCACTCTGCTACTTCGGCCAACTATCGTTGAGACAACCACTCGGACAATCGTAATCTGAACGGGGCATAAGGATCGAGAGACTCCGTCCTCGAGTGGCCTTTGAGGCGTTTCAATTAGCCACGTGGTTCCGTCCTAGTTCCTCCACGAGAGAGAGACGCCGAATTACACAAACAGGGCGCATATTACGAGGTGGAGGTGAAACGAGCTGACCGTTGACGCAGGCGCAGCGAAAGAAGCCGCTCGCCGCTCTGTCTTTCAAGACCAGATGTCCTCTTTCATAGCTAACCAGAATCCCTCTTTCATTGTTCCTTAATGCCCAGGGACATGGCTCGCGAAACCCCCAGGCTCTGTGATAGACTCATACAAAGATGAATTCAAATGGTAATAACCCCTTAAATGTGCACATCTGGTCTTGAAACTTTGAAGAATGAATTGGCATATATAGAGTGAAGAAAAATTGTGGCACGAAATTTCAACCCTGGATAGCTGATGCCAGTCGGAATCAAAATTAACAATGATGTTTATGTCGAAAACGCACCATTTTTAAATAACAGAAACTTTGAGCCAAGCGATCTGGTTGGGACCGAGTTTACCCTGTTGCCTGATGCTATGGACAACTCATGACTTCAAATGCTTTGCCTGCATTTGCTTTTGTAGAGACCATCCCAATGGCATCAGTCATCCACGGAAAAAATCTCGTGATATAATTTTTCTCCACCCTGTACCTGAAACTGCAATATTAAGAGATCATAAAAAAGAAAGAGGTAGTTCCTCCAAAACCTCCACAATGCTGTAGCGATACCAATGGTTTAGCATAACGTACGGGGGAGTTGGAAAACTATATACTATAAAGCCCACTTACTCACTCACTCGTCGAAATGCTTGGGGTGAACGAGACGAAATACGACAAAAAGTCTTATGACGACCCCCTCAAAATTATCTGAAACCCTAGGAAAACTCGTGAAAACACGGCGATCATTGGAAGGAAGATACAAACAAATAGTTATAGCAACATATTTGTTTATGCAAACAGATGGAGCAAAATTGGAAAAGAATATAAAGGAATTAAAACGAAAATATGATAAAGATAAGTTATAAATTAATAAATACGGGTGGAGAAAAATCTCGTCACGAATTGTTAACCCAGGATAGCTGAAGCCAGTAGGAACCAAAATTACTGATGATGTTTACGTCGAAAAATCACCTTTTTAAACTACAGAAACTATGATAATGAAAGATGATTTGCAATTTTCCACAAAAATAAGTAAAAGAAAATTGCAAATCATCTTTCATTATGAATCAATTCCACTCCATCTCGCTTGATTCCTCGAATTTTATACAGAAACTATGAGCCAAACGCAGTAGCGGATATAGAAAAAACTCAAGGTGGGGGGCGCAAAAGATATCTAGAGCTACCTTTACTTGTATTGTAATTAAATTTCTTCGCCTATTTCAAGGGTTTTAACAGTTCAATTACCATGTGGGTTAGTGGTACCATTTGTATATTATTGCATTATTTTTGTAATAAATTAATATAATATTAAAATTTGATATCATAGTTCTATTAGTAAGATACCAAAAAAATGGGCTTAAAAATTTGAAATGCACATCTTTCTCCTCAAACATTCGCTTGAAATCGAAATATAATAGAGACCTAAACGACTAATCCTTTCAAAAGGAAAATAAACCGTATTTCTAATGGACACTTTATGAATTTATTACATTCCATTTCCTTAATATAAACAAAATTGATGGTACTCAAAATATTGATAGCAAAGTACTTAGGTCCTGTGAGAAAACCGTTCCGGCACCATGACACCACTGTTTACCATGTCAAGTTTAGAACAAAAGTCGACGCTGCCGCGATGCCTGCTGATCCATAGGAGTGTTTCATTATGAAACTGTATCCTGTGCGTTCCCCACTTCCACCCACGATCAAGGTGAATGAATTTTTATCGGTGAGAACTTCCTGTGCACGGAGATAATATCTTTGTAACGGTAACCACGTGCTCGTAGAGTCCAATAAAAAAATACAGGCAGCTAAAAATATCCTGAAACCCCCTTGATCTTCGCTTATCTCCGAGTCTCTACCCTCATTGTGTAGTAGTAACATCTTCGTACAATATATCTCCAAATTTCTACATTAATTACGATCAACATTTTGTTGCAGTACTCGAAATCAGATAAAAATAAGCCTGGGCACAGATTTGTTTGCAATTGAAGAACTTGGTTAATATGAAGTAAAAAACAAGGAAATAACGAAATTCTTCACGATGCATCGCTACTATATGTCAATAATTAAACAGTACAATTCGAAATCTATCAACTGACCACTTACTCTGCTCTGCCAGATGAAGGGAAGAAAAAATGAATGGAGTACAAATGGACAAGATCAAGGACAATAGCACCTATCAATGAAACGACCTAATCTTGATTGTATAGATACAGCCTTCGTAATGATAAACATTTAACTGGAGAACTTCATGCGCGTTTTTGCTAGTTGTATGTGTGGAAATTAATTGAAAAACATAGAATGTGTCAGAAATAAGTACTAAGTAAATTAATTAATTCATGCCGATATATATACGTAAATTACAAACAAAACTCAGAACATTTTTTAAAATCTCAAAAGTAATTAGGTATTATGAGAACAGGTGAAATGATGTTTTCCAAGTACCAATTAGAAGTAAATATGAAATCTATGGTAACAATTTTTTGTATCTATCACTTCGGAACTTCAAAGAGCTAAATGAAAAAATGTGTAGACATTAATGTATCACAATCTATGAGAATATTCACTACTATGATGCTTTTGAAATATCTTAGCGACTGGCCCAACCGTGTAACCTTGGAATGATTCGAGCGGCAGGTGGTGGGACCTACGACTCCAGGAAAGTGGGATGGGGATAGAGGGAGGTGGGCGTTGCCATGTTTTCTCAAACGACTTTATAAGAGAATGGTAACGAGAGACTGTCTCCGAAACCCTCTTCCCACTTGGCAACACAGCTAACTTATCCATGATAAAAAGAAGAACACAATGGTAATTTCCACACTTTTAATGTCACAACTCAGCAACCGACCATGGTTTCAACACGTGTCATTTTCAAGGAATGTTCAAGTTTCATTTTCAATTTTCAACCTTGAAAATGACACTTACGTGTTGAAACCATGGTCTGTTGCTGAGTTGTGACATAAAAAGTGTGGAAATTACCATTGTGTTCTTCTTTTTATCATGGATATAAAGAACTTCCACAAAATCGAGCCGGACACGATTTTATACAGCTAACTTACTCACGAAGCGTACTCTACGGACGTCTGAAAGCGACCGAACTTCCCGGAGGCTAGGCTCCGCCCATCGCATTTTGGTTGGTTTTTAGGAAGTCAGTTTCTGTTTTCAGGAAGTGCCCTCCGCCCTTACACCCTGAAAAACTAGTGCCTGCCTCTAGTAGCAAAGATATTTTAAATGAACTCTAGTAGAAGTATAGTAGCAGTAGCATATTAGTAGTAGTCGGTTGACTCTTCACCATCAAATGGAAATGACCGTCAAAGCATTGAACTCAAAACGTGGGTCGCAATGCACAGCACCCGAGATCAGTTGAAAACAGCCTGAAGCCCGTTCAGCACCTGAAAACAAGGCCAAATCCAATTTACTTTTAATGGGAAAATTCGCAAAATTCTATTTTAATTAGGGCGAATTTGGAGCCACAAGAACTATCGTATGAGATCCAAGTAATTAATCTTCCAAGTCGAAATCTGAACCGAATTTAATGAGACGAAAAATAATTCCAATTTGCTTAATCTATATCTATTGAGTGTGTGGCATGCCTGTCTTCCCGCACTTTGCGTAGTCACACTTTAGGGTCTATCTCGGTTAAAACAAGTACTACGGAGGTGAGTGGTTTGGTGCATTCGAATCAGAATCGCTGCATGCACATTGTAGTCCTGGTCCCAGCGATGTGGCTCGACATTGCGTAAAGTTGCATGCAGAAAACATGCAAAAACCAAAAACTGCCTGCCCACATTGTGGCAACCAAAATTAAGTCCTGCCTCCCCACTGCAGTGCAGTTCTCCTTTGCAAAACTCTACCAACCGGCAACAGGTGCAACAATATGACAGGCAAAAGCCTTTTATGACGGCAGAAAAACTTCGGTTCAAGAACTCTTGGGTCTTTTAATTACACTTTCAGGCGCGCCGACTTACAAAAAATATTGGGGGGGCCCTAACCGGGGATCTTGCCCTGGGAAATTTTATAAGTAGTGAGTTTTAAGTTTTTTAAGCATTTTTGAAGAGTCATATGATCAACATTAGAACACTGATAACTCGAATCTCGATATCTGAACACTCCGGGGAAAATCTACAAGCCTGACACATTATTTCCTCACACCCATAACGAATTTTTGAGGGGGCTCGGGCCCCTTCAGGCTCCATGGAGTCGGCGCCACTGCATGATAATATCACTTAATTAAATTCTTGAATTATTGGGGGGGCTCCGCCCCCCCAAAAGAATTATTGAGGGTTCTCGAGCCCCCTCAGGCCCCATGGAGTCGGCGCCTATGTACACTTTTCATACACTCTTCAAGATAGACGCGAGCGTTGCGGGGACCCCCTAAGGTCGGGGCCCTCGGCGATCGCCGACCTGGCCAGACCGCCCCTGTCGAAACGTCTGGCTCTCAATGGTGTCGATTACTGGGACAAGCCCGCCAGAAAGAGCGTTCGCTCACTCCACGGAAGAGGGCCAGTGACGCTCCCCATCCTCTACCGACTTCCACGGTCGACTTTCCCGCTTAAATTGTTCCGGGAGGTTATCGTGATGGTTACAGCCATCCGCGCGCACCTCCCGCCAGAGTGGGGCAAGGGGGGGAACCCAAGGCGGGGAGGAGGAACGGTGCGACCGCGGGGGTGGTTGCACGTTCCGCTCGACGAGTGATGAGGGTTGAAAGGCTGAGGCGATAGTGTGCGCGCTTATAAATATCAAAATAAAGAGGAGCAAAATAACACAGAAGGGGACAAGAAAAATCGCGACACGCGAAAACTATGGCTCCGATCCCCGCCGGGTCGGGTCCAGGGATTCAAACCCCCCCTAGTACTGATGAAATTTTCTCGGTTTTTTCACCGGTTGAGTTGCTTGGAAGTCGAAGTTTCCATAGCTGCCACCGCCATCATCCTCAGGGTACCTGCGCAACCCGAAAACGGTGCCTTCTTATATAGCGGTCTGCTTCGCGCCAAAAGTCGTCAGGTTCCTTCCGATTGGCTCGCGCTAATTTTCTGCCTTATACCGCCTAATAATATTTAGGAGACATGATATTAAGTATAACTGCTCCAAGTGAAACCTACTGAAATATATTTATGACAACAGCATCAATGTAGAGTGATTCTTGAATGCATTCTGTCCTTAGATACGGGATAACTCTCGTCCAAAGGATTGAACGGCCGAGGGGTGGTTTTATTAATCTTGTTGCAGACAATATATGCGGGAAATAAGTACGATCAAAAAAACTTAAATGACTACTCTGATTGAATACTGCTCTAAAAATTTAAAATGGCTAATTATTATTAAAAATAATATACAGTGGTACTCTTGCCTAAATAAACGCAGATAATTTATAATGAAACAGTGGATAACTGAGCAAATAATGAAAGAAATGGAGGAGAGAAGAAAGTGGAAGAACGTAGACACAGAGGGTGTTAAAAAGAGGGCAATCCATATCAAAATTAAGGCTAAGGATGGAAGGGTGCTAACCGAACGAGGCGATTTTCAGCGAAGTTGGATTGAATATGTGGAGGATCTGTATGACAGCAGGGATCATCTTGGGCATGGGATCTTAAACCCGGAAATCGAGGGAGCCCTTCGTGAAATGAAGGCTAGGAAAGCGGCGGGCGTAAGCAATATACCAAGTGAGCTTCAAAGAATATAGGGGTGGGTGGTAGGAGAAGGTTTTTTTGAACTAGTACGTATGATCTATAAATGGCCTTGGTCCGAGGATTTCGAGAAAACGTTTCTAATTCCGCTACCGTTAAAAAGGGATGCTGTAGAATGCGGGGACTACAGCCTCTCTTTTTCTAAGACCGTGTATTAGTCTAATATCGCACGCGGCGAAAGCGGTATTGACCATATGAAACAGACGAATGGACACGAGAGCTGACGAGCATTTGGGCGAAGATCAGTTTGAAATTAGAAAAGGAACGTCAACTCGCGATGCAATAGCGGTAATTAGGTCAGTGGAGAGATGCAAATGGACTTTGCATGAGCTTCTAAAAAGCAAAACATTGTCCAGAAAAAAAACTAAAATACGGATTCATAACATATAGTCTTCTATGGGTCAGAAATGTGAAAAAAAAGTCTACACGGACAGATAAAAGCTGGTGGTTTTAGAAAATAAAATTTTAAGATGCATCTTTGGCGTCATGAACCAAGACGGAATTTGGAGAACCCAATCCATCAACGAGCTAAGAGAACTACGTAATGACCCAGATATAATTGCATAAGACAATATAGAAGGCTTAGGTGGGTAGGTCATGTGCGGAGAGGAGGAGAAAATGGTACAATTATAGTGTGTATACCGTAAGTTGGCGCACGGGCCCGCGAAGTACCTGAGCCGCGAGCAAAGGAGGAGAGGAAAGGACCGACAAAAAAAGTGTTTGGGACCGACATAGGTAGCTGGCGGGTCCGTTCGCCCGTCCCTTTCCTTCCCCCGACGAAGGCAACTACACCTCTTATAGAATTATTATCTTTTTTTAGTTTCTCATCATATCTCAATCTAAATAGCATATTTGTAAAGTAGGTACTAAAAAAGCTAAGAAGAATGATATAAAACACGAAGTGCTCCGATCATAAATAACGATATGGTCGAAAGTTATTTTTTAGCCGTTATACTAAATGTTTTGTTTAACTTTCGACCATTTCGTTACATCCATTCTCAAATTTCGCCCCACCCAATTACTCACTGAGGCACTCCCTCCCCTACCACGGTGTTAAGCGCAAAGAATTTTACCCCCAGCCTGATGCGGAAGGACATTATGATCGTGGTTTTTGGAGCTAAACTACAGTAAAAATGACGGTTTTTCAAAGTTTTCGCTCCGAGGACTCGAGTTTCTCGCCGTCTTATAACTTATGTAATATGGTTCCTTCAAAGAGTACCCATTATTATAATTGAATGTTACCTAAGCAGTGGTAGGTTGAGCAGCAATATTATTTCTAAAATTGGTTAATCGTGAGTACCACTATGGGGCGAGATCAAGGAGACAGACTACGTAAAATGTGCCGTTGAATTAATATTGCATTACGAATGAGTGTTTTTCATAATTATACCTTCAGTATTTTCAATCCAGAATCGATTGATAATTATGATGAATGTATAAACAAAGTGCAAATAAATTATGTCAAAATTCTTGTCTTTTCTTTTTAATATAAGTACAATAGCATTCTTTTTATATTTTTCATTTTATTATTGCAAAAAATATCATTGTAAACATCATTCATCCTTTCATGTATTTATTTATTGCAACAATTTTTCATAACCCTGATGAAGATATAAGAAAATATCGAAACGTCGGCAAACATTTTGCATTGCATTTCCCTGACCTATACTCCAAGACTATATTTATTACTATATAAATAGAGGTCATGAAGAAGAAATCGATCTATTCAATATTTCCTACTTATTGCTCACATTTGTTGGAAAAATCGTCCTGCTATTCTTTGAAATATCTTTTATGCTGAAAAAAATCGTGCAGTAGATAAGGTAGGAGAATGAGGAGATCGATTTCTCAATCGCGGACACATTTCCCTTCAAGAAGCAAACACCGATCGTTGGGTGCGTGTCGAGGAGTTTCAATTTCACGTCCCACGGCTGCATGGGGATTCCTGTGACCTTCACGGGAGTGCATCGGAAGTTGCTGGAGCGGGCACCCTTCGTGGATGATTGAACAAAGCAGCGCAAGGAGATAATGCTTCGCCTCCCTTGGCCTAGTATTTCAAAAATGCTGCTTTCTTCGCCTCAACTACGTATATTGGTGCAGGGTAACCCGGATTTCATACGTGTGACAACGTTATATTATGCCCGGCGCCGCATCCGACAGATACCTTCCTTCCGGGAACGTCATAGCAAGGAGCGGTCTGGGGTGATTGGGGCAGGGGCGCAGCTAGGATTTAAGGCGTTTTAGGTGAAACTAATACCTGGGTGTGTGGGGGTGTGGAATACCCACCAGGATAAGCGGTTGGTGCGAGATTAATAAATTGCGGAATGTTAAAGAAATGGTTCAAAATGGTGAGTTTTACGGCTTTCTGAGGGATATTTTATTCATCCTTACACTATTCTATTGGTAACATCAATCAAATTAAGTAAAATGGGTGGAACTAAAAAATTTCTCTAAGCTCTGGGGGGGGGGGGGGGTTTATCCCCCAAAACCCCCCCTCGCTGCGTCACTGGATTGGGGACCCTCGGATAGGGCTCATGATTGAGCCTCCTTACCGATGAATTCGGGGGTCACTCCCCCTCCCCCCGAAAATTTTAAGAAATTGCATACCCGGAAATGGATTTTTGACGCTAATCAGGCTCTTAAAAACTAGATAAAAATTACAGTAAAATAGAAATTTCGCAAGAAAAAAAATGCTGTCAAAATTGAGAAAGCTACAGCTCATAAAATTTAATAAATTATTATGGTCCTATCACCAGTTTAGTGAATTCTTTCCTAATGAAAACCTCGACAATAACCTTATTGAATGACCCTGTCAAAATACCATTAGGCTATCTTTATTCTTCTAACACCTTTATTTTATATGATCTTTTTACACCGCGTATGTTGTAAATAAAGCAACTAATGAAAACTTAGAATTTTATAGTAGCTAAAAATACCTTTGGTTCAAGTAAGCTGAGTGTTTTTTATCACACCTATCACATACGCTTCACGATAGACGCGAGCGTTGTGGGGGCCCCCTAAGCTCGAGGCCCACGGTGACCAACCGACCTGGCCAGACCGCCCCGGGTCATGGCTCTAATGTCCTATTTTAACCTTCATAGCATATCCGTTTATAGGTGGGCGCCGCCCTATAGGCCTCGCATAGAACGCCGCTGCCGCCGATAAAAATATCATAGGCACGCGGGTATAGAAAGTAGGAGAAAAAGAAACCGACTCTGCGGTATGTATAAAATATACAAAGGGGATAAAGCATGGAGAGAACTAAGCAATAAAGTGGGAAAACCTAATTTCATTGGTAGGAGCGATCATCAGTTCAAAATTAAATGCCGGGCACAGAGGACTAATGTTAAAAAAATTTGAATAAAACACCTACCTCAATAAAACAATTGTAGATTGGAACATATTGCCTGCAGACTTATTTGAGAACTTTCCTGGCAATGTAAAAACATTTAAGAAAAAGCTGAAA
Source organism: Ischnura elegans (assembly GCF_921293095.1). NCBI lineage: Eukaryota > Metazoa > Arthropoda > Insecta > Odonata > Coenagrionidae > Ischnura > Ischnura elegans. Next base: position 37,755,299 of record NC_060250.1, on the reverse strand, counting down.
AAGTGACTTATTTTTTTAGAAATTTTAACTGAATTTTAAAAATTTGTACACTGTCTAGTTTCTACGTGACTTTGTGGATATTTTGTGTTTTCTTTTTTGATGTACATTATACAACCTGGCCAGTTGCCAAATTTTAACTGATTACGATAATAATAATAATATAGTTTAACAATGTAGCGGCAGTTATGGCCCAAGAACTGCCAGACACTGTCAAATATGCGGTCTTCTAAATAACTCTTTTTTTCTCCGCATAATAAAATGGGCAGGGAATATGGTTTTCATTATTTTTTCTTGATAAAACTAGCAAATGCTGAACAAATAGAGTGAATACCTATTCCAAAACAAAATAACATGCACCTTCAGTGGCCTAATTATCATTAATTTTATAACTGCCAAAAATATGGAGAGACTCCAGTGATAGTAGCGCGGAAATAAGTTTCACGATGATAAGACACGTACAATAATAATTATCACGAAATTAGAGCTAAATTTTATGCTGCCACATTATACATTAATAGCATTAATGCAGCAATAACAAAAGAACCTCGTTGGGACAGATAGCGAATCCTTCCCATTATGCACCCTTTTCTTCTCCCTATTTATCATTACAGTGACTAAGGCACATGGGCGTGCCCAGCGAGGGGCAGGAGGCGGCAGCTGCTCCCCCACCTAGAAGCAAAAATCGCAAAAGTCTTTAAGGAAAATCAGGACTGGATTGAGACGAGTTTTCATATTGAACGTATTGGTTGAATAAAATAATTCCCAAAGGTCGTAATCTTTAGTGGGCTAGGAAAGGATCTGGATAGAGAAAAGGATTGCTTAGGAAAAGGCAAAGAAGTGATTAAAAATACGAAGAATAAAAGATTATGAAAAAGGACAGAAAAATAAAATCGACGAAAGATAACACGAACTATCACTGACTCAGTCACTCACCAAGCAGAGTTTCCTAAGAAGCAAATGTCTACGTAAATCTAAGGCATTTTGCTCCTTTTCTTTGGTTATTCGTCAAGATTATCTACTGCCTAAGAGAATTCTTTTTTTTTTTTCAACTGTTGCATTGATCTAGAAAACTCATTTATTGATATTATCAAACATATCTCTACTTTTACAGAAGATGATTAACCATGTTTTCCTTAAACGTCTTTCGACAGCCATACTTGAACCAATTATGTGATTTGAATAGTTTTTTTCCAGCGACAGCGACACTTGTATCAGACACTTATGGTCAAAAATGAAGCAAAGAGCGTGTGATTGCATTAAATTGAATTTTTATCGGTTTAAATATTATCCTGACGGTTCCAAAAAATTAGCGAAGAAAGTTTACCACGACCACCATGTATAAATTGGAAAATATTTTTTTTAATACACTACATTCGCAGCCTCGATCCGGAAATTTTAGCAATAATAATGAGAGACGCGCGGACCCGAGGGGAAGGCGGACGGCCACGCAAAAGCCTAATAGAAATTATTTTCCTTGCATTACTTACGTTGAACAGTTGAACCCTCAATTCTATAAAATCTAATGGGAAGTACTTAGCAAAAAGCAGTAAGTAAAAAAGTAGTATTAAAGGATGGTTAATACGTAGGACTTCACTTTTTCCCGGCTAATGGCGGCAGTAAATTCTTCTCGGGATTTTATCCGGATTATATCCTTAGAAAAACGGTAGGTAACTAATTAAAACTCTTGTTGAAAATATTCAATCGTTAAAAAATAGCTTTGAGATTGAAGCCAAACAAGTATGCACAGAAATGAAATTTTATTTCCACCCCCAGGGAGGTTAATTGCCTTGAGAAAGCAGTTTCCACCGGTGTCGATGAAATACTTTGCCATCGAAACGTCGGCAGCGATGGAGATTGAAAAAATTACCCGCATGAAATCGCTAGAAGAATTTACTGACATGATTATTATTGACAGAAATAGTATGTTTCAACAGCAATAATATCCATCGATACGTTTTTATTCGAAGGAAGGAGATTGGGGAGAAAAGAGGACATGACCTAGAGGTGGCCGAATCCTCCTCATACATTCAGCGTTTGTATTCGAGTCTGACAAAGATCAAGACGATAAAATGCTATACAGCGATTAAAACGTGAGCAAGATAGCAAACGGTATTGAAAAGGCGTCGGATCACATTTCCCGGTGGCACCCTTCCGAAAATTTTATGCATTAATTTTGCCCCCGGATTTTGGAGGACAGTTTCCCCGCAGCATTTAATCTAAAGTCGCCTTTACTTCAAGCTAAATGTCTCCTTAGAGTTTGGCGTTAACGAGACGATCCACCTGCAATCCTAAGAGATATAAAAACGCCAATGGAGAGTTTATCGGGCGACTGTATAGCTACAAGTGAAAAACATCACATCAAGCAGGGGGGCGGATTTAGGGGGGTCTTAGGGGTCATGACCCCCTATTTTATCAGAAAATATTATATTTTTATTAGTTTCATAGTTTTTGTATCCTTTTAAACGAGTAAAGGGAGTGCATATGTCAGTGGCGTAACTATGGGGGAGGGATGAGGGATATAACCTCCCCAAAGCCACAGAGAAATAAAAAAATATTTGAAGCTATTGCCTTGTTTTGACTTTTAATAACTGCATATCTAGCGATTTGATCGATGGAGTTTTCTTCCTCATAGGAAAATCCTCTCAAATCGCTGGCACATTAATGGCTTTGCCTGGTTTCGCTAATTAGTAGGGCCCTCTTCGCTTATATAGCGTTGGGGTGTTTGTCCCGTTCCTTCGGCACCTTTCCTTTCCCAGAGGCGTCGACGGGCTCCTATCGCGGCGGCGCCTCTTTCCTTTTCCCTTCCTCTCCTCCCCCTCCCCGGGTGATCGGGCGTATAAGCCACTGGCTTGGTTCCCGGCCCCGGTGTGTTGCATCCCTGAAGGGCTCCCCTTGAGCCCTCATTCTCTCTTCTAATATCTGCATCTGCTTGAATTAAATTTTTTGTGCCAAAATGACGTAATATGTAATTCCAGGCATGCCACTTTTCAAAAATGTTCCCGACCCCCCGTTGCCTAGGGTCGCTATTAGGCCATCCTCATCCAAAGCATATTCCTAGTTACGCCACTGGTATATGCAAATGAATGGCCGAAAGTCCCGAGTGCGAGAGAAGTTTGAGCTGTATTTAACGTAGAGCGTAACACTCCCTACTGTAAAAACGCCCCTCTCTCCCGAGGGGTATTCCATATTCCACATACCCAGGTCATGAGTCCCCGCAAATTTGATGCAGAGTCCGTCCCTGATCAAGCAAGAATCACTCGTCTCATGAATGAGAGGGAGTATTTTTCCGTCCGATGACATAGGCGCACGGAAATGAATGAATCATGACGAAGTCAGCATCACGCTTTCTGCCACATGCAGCGGCTGGACCCGCTTGAGGCTATAAATAAAGAGGAATAGTCACGAGCAAGACGTCCAGCGATCGGAGAATCACTTTCTCCCCAGTCTCCATTTATTTTCAACATGATACTTGCATGGATACGTGGCAGAGGGTGTTAAGGCCGTTTTACGCGGGGCACGTACTTTCACGATCTGACGAGTGTACGAAGGAGCCAAAATTGCGTAGTGTAAAGCTGTGAATTGCTAGAACACATGCGAGAATGCGTGGATGGCGAAATAGCCCCTGCTCTAATTTTGTTCGAGCATTCGCGCAATTCCGCGCCATAAAGAGAAATTACTGCAGTTCCAACATGCGCAATTCCGTGCCCTGTGTAAAACGGCCTATAATTGTAGCCTCTAAGGCAAAGAGAAAGAAAAGAACAAGAGGGCTCAAGAACTAATTTTTTGAAAACGAGGCCATTGAAATAAGAACAATGCAAATTCGGGAGAAACTACATGGAGAAGCAACATAAGATAGGAATTAAGACCGCGTACGGTCAAAAGCTTACAGACAGCGGCGGATCAAAGGGACTGTAACGATTGTTACGCTGAATGAAAAAAACCGCTTATGAAATTGCTGTAGAGGAGCGTTTATTACCACTTCATAATACAGACTGATCAGGGGCGCAGCAAGGAATTAAGGCTGGGGGGGGGGGGGGGTTAGGGGCAACTAATGTTGCCGGCCTCGGTGGCGGCGGGGTAAAATCCTCGCCTGCCAAACATGAGGTCGCGGGTTCGAGTCCCGCCTGGGTAAGTTTCCCTTATCCAGGGCATTGGTTGTTTCATTGTTGAATATCCCGATTTAAAATGGCTTATGAGAGCTGTATTCGGAGGTTTGGGAATAAAATACAAATAAAATAAAATAAAAAATAAATAATACCAGGGTGTGTGGGGGTATGGAATACCCATCAGAATAAGCGGTGGTAGCGAGATTAATACATGTATTGCGGAATTTTAAAGATAAATAGTTTTCAAAATGGTTTACGACTTTCTGAGGGATATTTTATTCATCCTTACACTATTCTACTACTAATATCAATCCAATTAAGTAAAATGGATTAAAGTTGATTTTTCTCTGAGCTCTTGGGGGAGTTTTATCCCCCAAACCCTCCCCCCCTTCGCTGCGCCACTGTGAGACTGATTTGGTAGCCGAGATGGCTTGCTTATATATTGGCGGCGAGCTCTCTCGAACGCCGCGCCGAGCAGGAACTTCCTCGAATATTCTGAAATTTCTCTGGAAAAAGAAAAAACATCGACCGGCGCCGAGATTTGAACGCGGGCCGTCCGGTTGAAAGTCAAACGCGTATTCACCGGTCTAACACCTTGATGAGGCAGATGACGCGCCACAGGAGCAAAGGCGACGTCCACTCTCCGTTATTTGAGGAAAAATTGAAAAGAGGTGGCTTGATAACTGCTCAATCTGGGCATCACAGCGGTCAATGGGTACCGCAGTATTGAAGTTGAACCAGTGCGGTAGGCAGGGTTATTGGTCAGAGGGGGCAGACAGATGAGGTTGGGCAACAGGTATACGTTACTGGGGGTTGGCCGGCTTAAGGGCCGCGCAAGCCAGGCGACTGCCCGGGGTGACGTGGATAAGGGGGCGATCAAAAGCCCAAAGAGAAAGAATTAATTTGTTTTCCGATTTTATAAATTTAATATTTTAGGCATAAATGTAACTTATATCGCTGTCCCTGATATTAAGTTTGTTTTTCTAAAATATAAGTCTATGTTAAACTACTTGGATTTACAGCTTCATTTAACCCTGAAAAATACTTTCTGATAACTCTTTTTCACAAAAAACGTACCTACACTGTAAAGCAGTGGCGGATATATGGGGGGGCTATAGCCTGCCCATTGGGTAACCAATTTACACTGGACAGATTGGCAATTTCGGACCCCCACTACTACTGAGAGGTTACCCCTCACTTGGCCCCACTCCCCCTTGTCCCTATCCTGGATCTGTCACTGCTTTAAAGTGTGCAATAAGGGGGTTGTTTATAAACTTTTGTAAAAACTCAAAATTCACTATTTTAAAGTTAATTATTTAATTCCTGAGGGGGGTTCCTAGCACCCCCCGTTTAATTGTAGGTATTCCATACCAAACCCTCTGGTAGGGGGACGACAAAAAAGCAGTTTGCCAGGATCAGTATTTTGCCTTGAGCCGGCCCTGAATGAGAGAAGGGGGTATAATAAACGATACAATTGTATATTGTATAATACAATTGTAAAATGCTTGCAGTTCAAGTTGATCTTTTTGGAACTCATAACACAAGATTGATAAATTTGAAAAGTAAAGAAAAGGGCGCTACCAAAAATTAAAACTTTTAAGGCGACCCAAGAAAAATAAATAAATGCCCAGGTCACGTTAAAACTTTCCCTAGGTGGTCACGACATCCAGGTCCAGTGCTGCCAGACCTATCTGCCCTCACCCCCTTCAGCTACGGCCCTGAGTTAAGCAGACTTCCTACATCATTTATTGTATTTAAGGTAGAAGAGAGTAAATTTATTCCTCTAAGACAGCGTGTCCTACTGAGCTTGTTATCATTTCAGAGGATATTTGTGAATTGGGTCAGTCATAGATTTATTTCTCCCATGAGATCTTTCATGTGGCTCTCCAATGAATTTATAATTCCACCTGCTAAGCGATCAATATTTCAAAATAATTGAGGTCTTAAAGCCACTTTTCAATGACTAAGCATATCAATACTTAAATGCGACGTCGAAAGGTACAGCATAACACCAAGAAATGAGGTTAGTTGAACAATGGTGGAATGGGATACATTTCAATGACCATTCATCACTTACCACAATTCCAAAGTGTACAAAACCATTCAGTAATGATGCATCTGAGATTTGTGATGAGTAGGCAAATGGCTTTTACATAGTAATCAATCATTTTGAAATGCTGCTTTTGAAGCTGGTGACATTTTATTGGGAGAGCTTTCTTAAGATTGACTTCTTCTTTTAATTTTTTTGTAGAAATTAAGGGGGAGCAGTTGTCAACCCCCTAAATCCAACACTACGTCCCATGCCCCTGAATCACGCAATATCACAACATAAAATACTTGCCCTTGCTTCACAAAACATATAGTGCCACCTAATAGCCCTACCAAAGTCATTGCATCAGCAAATTAAACTCTATTAATGTTACCATCAAACAGATGAAGCTATTTTACCCCATAAAAGTATCCACTGTTTCAACTTAATGTATTCGGGTCTGAAATTGAAGAATGAGAATTTAAAATACCTTCAAATCAAAACAAAACTTAACAAAGGTTTTTCTTTTTATTAAAACAAAAGTAAGTTACAATCCACAAACATTTTCATGTGAACTACCTCTTCCCTCTAAGGCTCACAATTGATACAATAATAATGAAAAAAGGCAACACAAAATTTTGTTCAACACATTAAAAAGCAGTGCTTGAACCAACATTCAGAGGCAAAAATTATAGTCCAACCCTCATTGTAACGTATTAACGCAAATCACATGCATAAATTGAGCTGTAGACCTTTAATTCAGTTTGTATACAGCCAATTTTTATGGAAAGTTATTCCTTATAACTATAGATAACCAATTGGGGCCAGCTTATGATTTCTCATCGAACCATGAAAAAGAACATGATGTGACTCAACATGTGCACTTTCCCAGGGAGGAAAAAACTAATATCTCCACCACAGCCTCCTCCAAATAACTACAATTTTTGGTAGAACAGAAAAACAATAAAGATAATTCACCAACGATTTTTCTGGGACATCATTTGCTGACTACTTTCAGTCCAAGGAGTCGCTTGCCTGAAATTCCAAGAGTCCATCCTAGAATCAGAGCTAGAAAGAGAAGGTGGTATTCTCTGTCCAATGGATCCACCAACTGCACTTTGCATAGGACGCAGCTGGTTAGGTATCAATGATGGTATTTGAGCAGTTAAACTGAGACCTAAAATGCTGGGGGGATTTTGGGTTGGCACAGTAGGCCTTGAAGATGAGCTGTTTGGACTTTGAAATGAAGCAGCCATCCCGCTGCTTGATGAGGAAGCAAAACTGAAAGGAACGTTCTGGTTGGAATGTGATCGCTCGGGGATTTCTTCGAGAAAATGACTAGGAGTTCTAGGGGGGTATTGAGAATTTGGCTGTGGATCGTGCAATTTTTGCCTAAATGAGTGTAGCACTGGATATGAGACCATTTTCGCATTTTGAGGGGAGACAGGGTTTTTCATATTTGCATCTGACATACCAGATTCGTCTAAAATTACTTTGGATCTCTCCACCTCACTCCATGGTGCCATGATTTCCCTTTCCATGATCCAAACTTCCTGGGACCTACCACCAAGTGACTCTGAGAGGTTACTTCCAGAGTGCACCATACCAATTTCCCTTTGCTCCAAAATCCTTGATGTGGACGGACCTCGATTGCATTCCCTCCTATCATCAATGTCACACAAATGATTCTTGGTAGTAACCAGCAGGACCTCAGCCGTTCCCAGGGTCTTTCCTGAAGTATCTAGCAGCATGCCATACTTATTGTCCACTATAAATGGCCTCCTGATCACTTCAACTCGCCGTGCAATTAGACTGTGATCATTTGATCCACTTGGAAATTCACTATCGTAATTCCTTTGGAGCAAATTTGCTTCAAACCGCTTTTCAATTTGACTAGCCCTGTCTTCTGGAACTGCCTGAGCTACAGCAATTCTACCCTCCAATTCCAACGGGTGAGGCATTCCATCATCATTTGGACCCCTGTACATGATCACTTCATTCTTTCGATGCAATTCCATTGAACCCAAAACTCCAGCCACTTTCCTAGGCGATGAGGGCCGAGCAATGTATTCCCGATCAATAAAATTTTCAGCATTTCGTCTCAACTCCATTTCAGACTCTGTGTACCGCTCCATGCGCGGCGCAAATTTTGGTGGTATGATCTCTCGTTCCATAGATAATGGCTTTGGCCTGGAATCACCTTCTAGTCCACCTATTTCGAGTCTGTACACCCTCTCACTTGACCTGTCACATCTTTCACAAGGTCTCCTTTCGTATCTCTCAGAGGATCTTTCGTCATACCTTTCACTTGATCTCCTGTCGTATCTTTCAGATGATCTTAACTCAAATCCTTCACCATAATGTCTATCAACACGATCACCTGACCTCGACAGTATTTCAGGGGATTTCAAGCTAAATTCTTCACAAGATGTACGGCTGTGCCTCTCTCCCCTGTCACTAATGTCAGACCTCCCAGGGGCAACACCACCACTGAGCTTACTTCTTCTAAAGCTGAACTCTTCAGCACAACCACCAGGACCCCACCTTTCATCGTCAATCCTCTCCAAGTGTTCTTCCCCCTCGAATCTGGCATGCGGACTGGCAGTCCCTCTTCGCCCTTGTAGCTCCCAGTCTGGAACTGGTCTCTGTCTTTCAAATCTGCCATGTTCAGCCCTATCATCACCACGCATTGGCCAATCTTCCCTGTAATTTAGTCTGCTCGGGCTGTAATGCCCAGCTACCCTACCTTCTCTCCCTTGAGGACTAGCATCCCTCCTCATCAACTTTAACGCTGGGCTTCCACTGCATCTTTCCCTCTCTTTGATCCAATTTTGACCACCCAATTCTAGCTTCTGCCAGCCAGTGTCATGACTGCCAGCAACTCCCCTCCCTCTGCAATCTCGGGAAGAATAATTTGGAGGTGATCGACTCCTCATTTCTCTCGGTTGGCCTTCTTTCCAAGGTGCCCTTCGAGGATGATTTTCCCTGGGTCCACCAGGCTGAAAACTTCCCCTGGGACCCTCGGATATCATGATCTCATCCTCATCATAAATAACAACACCACCTCTCAAGGGTGGATAGTTCTTTTTCCACTTCCTCTTCTTCGCAGGGCCTCCTTGGTTCGGATTAAAACTCTTCTCCCTGATTTCTGTCAAAGAGTTCATTTTAAGGCTTTGAATAAAAGGGCTTTTGCCCGCTGGCTTTAGCTTAGTTGGACCCTTGGAATTCGAATTCCCACCCAAACGACCCTGGGGACCAAATTTCCCCATCGTTCCACATGCAGATGCCTTATTATCTGGTACATGTTTTTTTAAGAGGGAAGGTTTCGTTGACGAAGAGGGGCCATGGAGTCCTTCTGTTAAGGACGGCACACCTGTCTCTCTATAATTTCCAAACATACGTGCATACAACCTCTGGTTACGACCAGGCCTTTTCCTCTTTTGCTTGGCCTTCTCTGCTGTCTTTGGGTCCCCTAATGCAGGGCTCTCTTTCTGAACCTGATCAACAGCATCATCAGTGGTTTTACTGCCATTTGTGGTTTCCCCTTTACCTGCCTCATCAGGGTTGTTGCTTGCAGCATCATTTCCATTATTATCACCATCTTTATTTCCAGAATCAGGTGGCATTGTGGGTGATTCCTTGAGAGTACGAGATAATATTGCAATGTCATCTTCATTGCCTGGGTAAGTCTTGGGCAGATTAAGAGGATTGACTCTCTGAAAGAGTATGACCACTTCGCAATGAGAAGTGTGAGGGAACATATCAACTGGAATAGCAATGACAGGCACCAATGGATAGCTATGGTACACCTTAGAAGTTACTCGGGCTAAGTCAACAAAATTTTTCATGGCTGCAAGGGGATCACACGATACATAAACAACCTTTTCAATAATCTCAGCTCCTCGTAGAGAGACCATAGCCTTTTGTTCTGAAAAAAGAAGAGAAATATATAAAACCAATGAATTTACATACTTAGCGTAATTCTGTAGAATTAATTCTGGAGCACATCACCATCAATGGAATTTTAAAAACTTACGTAATCCACTGCGTGGTGGGTCGACTATCGCATATACTGACTCTCCTTTAGCTCGTGTCAAAACTGATGTCAATATTTCCTCTGCCCTCCCCGTAAAAAATTCAACATTTGAAATATTATTCTCCACTGCATTTACTTTTGCATCTTCTACTGCAGGAGAAACTATCTCCAAGCCTAGTACTTGCCCACAATCCTAAAAAAAGGAAATGAGGTAATGAATTTTTAAGTCATTACAAATAAGACATATTGCAATATTCCTACAAGAAATAAAATATACACATGCAGTTAAAAATTTCACACTTCCCAAATATGAATTCTGAAAAGTTAATGCAATAGCTGTGGTCTTTCATTGTTACCTTCTCATTCACTCAGGTATTATTGCATTACGAATAAAACTTTGCGTTCATGTGAAAGGCATGAATGTAAGAAGACCTTAAATAAGAATCATGTGATACTGACTTATCTTTCTCCACTAACCCATCCACAGTCCAAATTAAAAGTGGCCTCCTCTTCAAAAATCAGTTTTTTTGGCAATCCTCACAAAAGATATGACCACAAAATCTGCTGGAAGTCTTATTCCAGAGCCAAGAAATCCAGAAGCCAACAAATTCCATATTATGAACACACATACTCAAAATCACATATTGTAGACATCATGAGGTGATGTTACCCACAGACACACATAACAAAGTGGAAATTATGAATGCTGAGCAAAAAAAGGAACAAATATGTCTTTACCGTTGCCTATCCCAATGGTAATTTGCCACAGATAACTGAAGGGTGGAATTTGAGAATAGCATCACTTTCCTTACAGCAATTAATGACTGTCTAAACAGTTTCAATACTTGACAGATTTGGCCTTGAACACATACAGTGCAACCTCGATATAACGACACCCCACGGTGCACTAATAAACCCTCGCTATAGCGAATTGTCGCTTTACCGGAGGTGGAGCAAATAATAGCCAATATACCTGTTGCGAACAGATATACAGGAACAGGAGTGGTGCGGCGACAGATAAACATCTATCCGATAAACGTAAGCATAAATCCAGACGAAAGGCGATGTTTTTTTGCATCACTAAATTTCCTCACTCAAATAACGACTAACTATTCAAACAATTTATAAGCGCCGCACTGAATAAAAATCATGCAAAGCATTGTTTCGTCAATCATTATATTTATCGAACGACAGTTTACCACATAAATTTGAGACCGAGCACTCCATTAACTTCATTTCTAACAGATCGCTAGCAATTACAGAGGTTAAGGAGTCTTGATGAAAGTCTTCCGGCGGTGAAACCCTCGCTATGGCGAGAGCCAACACCGAAAGGGTCTCGTAAAAACGAATTTTTTAAAACGCCTATCATAGGGTCAATTGACGGTGCATTGGCTATCTATCGTAATATCGGGGGTGTCGCTATAGCCCATACTCGCTTTAACGAGGTTCCACTGTATAATGCTCGGAGACAAAAAGGTAGATCCTTATTGCTAGTAGTTTCAGAAGTGAATGTGCATTCATGAGGCAACCTGGAAACTCACACAAGATTCTAAGACGTTAAATGCTACATTAATAAAGGAAATTAACAAAAGCAAGCATTTGAGTCATTCCAGTGAATTCACAGAAAAAACTCACCCCACAACCACATATTCAAATATTATAACACGAGAATTTACTTGAATTTGAGTGATTTATGGCATTGTGTGACCAGGTCTTTAAAATATTTACCAAGGATGATAACAAATGACTTAAGCTGCAAAATGAAATCAATTGGCATCAATTTACTGCTTGTCACATCTGCAATCTTATGATAGTGTTTCAAACTTTAAACTGCAGCAAATGTGTGGAGTAAACAGAAAAAAACCTTGATAGATAAGGAGGGATAGATAACGTTTAATAGCAGAATACTAAAATCCTCATAGCTCTTATAGCCCTAAAAATAGTTCTCCTTATAGTCAAAATCTCCATGAGCATATAATGGGGGTCTTTATATTTGAGTACAAGCACCTTACTTCTTCCAGAATTGATTCCTCAAAAATAGAGGTGGACAACATCGGGATAAATATGATATTACAGGTATTCTATCAGTTAATTTAGGTTTAAAAACACAAAACATATATTTTAATCATCACCCCTACATGTCCCCAAACCCAAGTTGTATTTTTTTCAGTCAGTCACTTGGCTCAATTCTCTTCATCAACTCTTTTATCATCCTTCCCCTCTTTCTCTCAATATCTTCTCTCTGTCATGGATCTTAGCATCTTCAGAGTTAAATATTAAAAATATCAGTTGACGTCCATATTAACAAGTTATGAAAATCCCTGGAACCCAACCACTCATTTAATGTTATCCCTGGTTGATATTTCTTTATAAAACTTTAGCCATCAAAAATTTCCCCAGAATAAACTTTAATGGGGAAATAAATGGATGAACTCCTATCACTATAAAAATCAAGAAAATAGAAAACAATCATACCTTGGCCAAGGATAGCCCAATTGTGCCAGTACCACAGCAGATGTCCACAACGGTAGTCGAAGGACTTAATTCTATTACTTCGCCAACAGTGGAATATAGAACTCCAGCCCCTGGAGTATTAACTTGAAAGAATGCCTCAGGAGATATACGAAATTTTAAGCCCATGAGAGACTCTGTAATATACTTTTCCCCCAACAAATGCTCCACTTTTGGTGGTTCTTTACCGGACTCTCTAAAAGTATAAAAAGAATAAAAATGAATGGTTGCTAAAGCTATTCACAGTATAGCATCATCAATCACATAACTTTCATATAATGCAAATCAAAGACATTAGATAGGCACAAAATTGAGGTAGATACATAAGAATCAGAGATATGAAGTCATGAAACAAAACTCAGTCAAATACACTCCATAAATGAGTTAATGAGTCATAAACCCCCGCAGGCCCTTTGAAGGCCCAAGAATTTCATTTCTGACCTCTGAATAATACATCCATTTCATTCAACCATAATAATAATAATAATGTCTTTATTCATTCATGCCACGTTAAATAATACATTCGAATGTCATCAGAAAAAAATAAATGAAAACAATTCATCATTCACATACACATTTAAAAATATGATACCACATCACTATATTTGTAAAGTTGAAGTCAAAGCATTCCTGAATGGAATACAATGGATTATTGCAGAGATATAAACATATTATGGACTTAAACCTATCAATTGTGACAGACATTACATTAGATGGAAGCCTATTGAAAAATTTTATGCCCAGGTTGTCAGAATAACAGTAGGTCTTTACGAGCCAACAGTGCTCAGTTTCTGATAATTCTGTTTCATACTGATAACATCACCGGATAATATCACAGTGAAACTGTTATGACTGACTTTTAAACAAAGTATTACAACAAATCAACACCTTAAAGAAAAAACTCACAATTATTAAGGAAAGAAATACTATGACATACCTCTTGCCACATGCTTGGAAGTAAAGTGAATCAACTTTCAAATCCTTTCCTTCACCATTCTCAAAAAAGTTCTTCACTTCTTCCCTGGATGCCACAATGTCTTCCGGTGTTGCACCTCTCGAATCCACTATCACAATAGCCATCAGCTGATCTAGTGTTGATAAGCGAAGAGTAAGTTGTCTCCAGTGGCCAGAGTGAGTTTCTGAATTGAATGGTTCTCGAGGAGATTCTCTTATGAATTTTTCAAATACCTAGATAATTGCAATAAAGGACAAAATATGTCATTGATAAAGGATAGATTGGGAGAAATAACAAGTAATTTAACACATAAAACATAATATCTACAACTATTAATCATAATAGGGAGTCGAAATTCCAAGCAATAACATGTATTGACGGAGCTGGCGTTTGAGACCTCATTATTCAAAAATGTATGAGTCTGCAAGAGGTTCTTAATAGTGACACACTTTTTCATCACATTCTATTTTTTATGAGAGATTGTTAGGTTCTTACTAAGAATATTTATTTTATGCTTATTTGACCCAGGCTTATTTAGGGTGGAAGAGAACATACATTCACAACCGAATATCAAGGAATGGCAAATGCATGTCACAAGAAAATTTTGCTGCCAGCAGGGAGGAAAACTTTGCTAAACAGATCCTGACTGCTCAGCCATTTAATTGATATTTCTTTTAGACTGTTCACAAAAAGTGAGTTACCCTACGCAACATTGCCTTGTGTTGGGCAACCTCAGAGGAGCCAACTTTGAAATTATGGGCAGGCTTCAATTTTTTTATTGTTCATATCTCTGAAACTTCATAAGTCGAATGCTCACAAATAAAGGACTTACTGTACATTACTCCTGCATAACCAGTCCCTTTTCCTGAAGCCTATGCCTTCTACCTAAGTAATTTCTTTTACGAAATTTTTTTATATTTGACCCATAAGTGAACGTTGACAATATTTCACACACCCACAAAATTTCAAGATGATAGTAAGAAGTTGTGGGGGAGCGTGGTAGCCTAATGGCTAGAGTGTTTGGCTGCAGATCATAGGGCATTCAAATTCTGGGTGAAGCCTTCCATCACCCTAAAATAAACTCACACTGCCTCCAAAAACTTCAGGTAGAACAGGCACTAGAACTACAGCCCTACAAGGGGGTGTGAAATTAAGTCAACCCACCTCATCTCAATTTCTAAGCGCACCATATCAAAAGTAACTTTGTGTACAGCCACATGCATATATGTACACCTAACAAGGGTGTCACAAAACTGGTACTCAGATTTCAATCAAACTTTGTGATGTTGTAGTCCATCGGGAGGAGTGCATGAATCACCCCCATATGGGGTTATATAACCAATACTTTAATGCGGGAGCACCAAAATTTTGCTGCCACTGTGTGCAGGAAATGAGCGGGGAAGATATTTTTCTGTCGACCCCAGGCCTGTGTCTAGCAGGTAGTGGACCCTATTAATCCGGGACTGCCCACCCTACCCCCTGACAGCAGACCATGAATATAATATGTCCTCGGTAATTACGCAGGGACGGAAGACCCACCACCTAAGAAAGGTATAAGAAAGAGAAACTATGGTGTTCAAATAAGTTTCCCCAGCAAATGAACAGCAGCAAGATAAATAAATTCTTAAGAAATGCAAGGATTCGTTGGAATTGTTTTCATCGTGAATGCGCCGTGGAGAAAAGGGAGCTCTCTCTCAGAAAAGGGATAATCCGGGTAGGGCTCCCCGTGGTGAGGGTGCCCAGTCCTCGAAAGACGAGTTTGTGCTCTCTGCCACTAGGTTGGGCCGAGTTCAAGCAACCGAGAAAAGGACGGCAATAAAATTTTAAGGAAAGGCTGCCAGTGGTAAGAAAATCTGGTCAAACGTTGAAAAAGGTTTTCCCCGCACTCACCATGCTGACCATTTAAAAAAATTCCCGCAGCCTAAGGGTTAAACAAAAAATGCTGTTTGACATTAACATGTCTAATATATTCCCTTAGAAACAGCTTTCAACCAAGAATGAAATGTAGCTCAGTGGTTAAGGTGTACAACTCCCTATCGGAAGACCCAGGGTCGATTCTCGGAGTCAACACTTTTTTTTAATTACAGTGGAACTTGGTTAGTACGTTCCTCCTTAGTACGTTTTCCTCCTTAGTACGGCGATTTCCCTCGGTCCCGGTACCATCCGAACAAAATACAGGTAGAAGAATTTGGTTAGTACGTTTGAAAAAATTGCGCTTTCCTGGTTAGTACGCTCAATTGCTTGCCGTGACGCAACCCGCAATTCGTTCTCTAGTGTCTTCTTAAGGGTCGCAAACGTCTGAATTCAAGATTTAATTTATTATTATTAGCCATTAACATTCTTCCATTCATTCCACATCTCTTTCTTCTACCGTAATTTATCCAAATGCATTTCTGAATTCTTGTGACGTGCTGAATAATAAAATTCGGCCATTTTTCGGGAATGTCTGACTATGAAAAACTACAGCCAATAAGAAGCCCCAATTTTCCCCACCCCGAGCTCCTCACCTTCTGTTGCCTTTGGAGCGCTTGGGAGTGCCCACTGCTGCGCACAAAGTTCGTGAGTGGGCAATTGTTGCTATTGCACGAGTTATCATGATGAAGAAATGAGTCTTTAAGGTATTAGACAATTCCCACATTATCTAAAGCAGTACTGCTCCATAAACTCGACGTCGTGCGTATTTACTTGACTACTGTTGCGGGAACAGACGATCCTCTGGATCTCCACGCGAAGCTTAGCTTAAAAATACTTTATCTCGGAACGAAAGCAGACGACATTAGACAAATTTTGAAAGTAAATTTCAACTGTTTAATATAAAATTTTCTTGTAATTACGTCGTAATCTAATAATCTTGCGTGTCATCTGTCGATATATCGATCGATTTTACAATCGAAATGGTATCATTCCAGAAGCGAATGTCTACGGCTGTTGCCGTAATTTGAAAGTCAATATAATTTTGCCCAATTTTTATGATGTTTAAAAAACCAGTTGACTTACTCCGGGTTGTTGTTATATTCTCCGAGTACGTTGTGAGAAAGAAAAATGACTTGTCTTCGCTTGTCTGAGCTTCACTCGTCCTTGTTCTGTAAATATGTATAGGATAAATCACGGGAGATAGACGCCGTAATCATGAAATCGTCTCCGGGATGTCCATGAAAAATTGCGATTTTTATTCACATGGTATTGTTTTTCATGGTAGCGCTCATTTTCTTGATTTTAAATGTGAAAAGAGTTCAGGAAGGCGATCCTATGAGAACTACCGATAGTAATTGTAATTATGACGACTTTTTCACTGATTGCAATAACCCCGACGGCTATTATTTACTTTCCTCGTTAGTACGTTTTCCTGGTTAGTACGTTCATTTTTCGTGGTCCCTTCAGAAACGTACTAACCAAGTTCCACTGTATTTGTTTTTGCTTCTCATTTTACATTTCTCTATTCATCATTATTTCCATGATTTTCACTGAAAATTATGTAATTATGCGTGGAAATCTTTTCCTGCAATGCGGTAGTGTCTGCTGTTAAAGCTGAACGCTGCCTAATTTATGCCACATTTTTCTAAACATCCATGTCATTATGAAAAAGCAGGATAATTACTCAGGTTATTGCTTGATATCTTTTAAACTCTGAGGGATGTCTCATAAAATTTCACTGTCTTGTAGGTAACCAATTAACATACTAGCTTCGTGTCCCAATGATACAGTATTGAATGATTGATGGCAACCAATTCACTTCATCGAGTACTGCTTAGGCACTTCCCCAAACAAAATTCCCCAAATTAAACAATAATTTTAGAATGGATGAGCAAGAAATATTACATACGTGGAGGGATTAATTACCTAACAGCGTTAGCCATAGAGTAAAAAGAATGTCAAATTGAACTGACAGTAGTAGGTAACAATTAATTACAGCTGAAATTTAGCCGTCACTTAAATGAAAATTTTAAATGACAAAAAATAATACTAACTATTCAGTTTCACAAAAAATAAAAACACAAAATCATGTGCAAAATCTTATCCCACCATATCAAAAGAAAAAAGTATTTTCATCACAACAGGAGTATAGCTGGAAAATAAAATATAATACCTGAATAATCAGAACAATTGTTAAACAAATAAATAAGTGTTACCTTGTTATAAGAATACAAACTAAGCCAATAAGCAATATTTAGCCAACAACTTTTAAGATTGCACAATATTATGAAAGCATCATGTGAAGCAGTATGTTAACAACGTTCTAAGAATCCAGTTTGGAGATTGTGAGAGGACATTCATGTCTCCTCATATATTAGATCAAGCATTGATCCACCTGCTCTGGCAACCAACACCTATAAGGATTCAATAAATTATCTCCATCTCTCACTTTCCATCACACATGAGACACACCACATTCATAGCTACACATTTCAAAAGACATTGAGCCCACCAATGGAACATGGCGAAGAAGCACTAAAATAATCATACCTTAACAGTATCCTTCATTCTTTGAGGTATGTGCTTCAAGGAGTCGATCGGCCCAACGCCAACTTGGCCCTGCACGTAGCTACCCAGGCGGAATCCAACCATCCTCTCCTTTGTCTCGTCGCTAAAACCTGATGGACGAGTGAGACATTGACAGTGGAGGCGAATGCAAGGCAGGAATGTTCTGCCACCTTCGTCCAACTTCAAAGGAGAGATCAATCCTACAGCTTGAGGCATGCGACAATGTGGTCTGCATGGGAGGAATGCTTAAAAGGCAATTACGGAGGTAAGATATGCCCACCAGGTTCACCGCAACATAGTGGGTGAGTGTCCCCATTTGGGCTCACACTGATGGCAGGCATGACTCGCCAACCGTAAGTGTGCTCATGGCACACATGAGAATACCTCAATGCGACATCGTCAGCAAAGAGATACCTAAACAACAATCATATGGCCCAGATGTCCTTGAATGCCCAATAAGGGCTATTTCTTGGTGTAAGGCAAGGAAATGTCTCCAACTAGGTATTTTCAGAGGACCTGGAGCCAAACCATGCAACAGACCAACTTCTGTCTGCAAGAAACCCTTGTGTAAATCCAAGGGCGAGAAAAGACAAGTCAACTTCCATTTATGCATTAATAACTGCATAAAATTCAAAGAAGTTGCTGACATTTAAAACAGTGTAATGCAAACGACTGCAGCATTAATCCTGATATCTTCATTTTTTTCCAATCGCTTTTCCTAAAAAAAAAAACTAAGATGGATTAAAATTTGCTAAGGAATTGGAATAAACCTTAGCATGATTTAAACGCTACAGTTGTTTAGAGGTAATGTCTCCCTCTACCATTTCCTACTCATTGACAAAAAACCACAACATACATCAACTCCAACAAATCTTCAGGCTGAAGTTTTCATACATCTTTTGAAGCATTAATTAAATCTCATTATGACTATATTGTGGTCTGAACTGGGATCTGCCACAGGGGAGCTGCACCAGTTTTTCACACTGCATATCACTGCCTACCTTACTCTGCCTTAGCATGGGATAAAATAGCAGATATTGCCCTGTATCCCTAGAGACTCCTCCAAGTGTACTTCCACCCATGATGATATTAAAACCATGTGCTTCTTATGAATGACTAGTTCCTTCAAAAACCTCGTGTATCTCCCTAGGTCATTCTTAATCCCCAATCCAATTTACCATACTTCATTTACATTCCTCCCTTCCCCTACAGAAGGATTCCACAATTTCCACTTCCAGATTCCTATTGCTAACTAGCTCCATGCCTTCCACTCTCTCACCTGGTTTTGCATTGAATACCAAAGCTATTACTTATTGACTTTCATCACACACATTGATTATCAAAGCTATTACTTACTGACGTTCTCAAATCTGGTGAATCGAAAAGACATGTTGATGCATTATTTCTATATTTTAAGAAAACTTTTGAAACAATACCTCACAACAAACTTTCATACAAATTACAGTCACGTGGATTAAACAAAACAGTGGTAAACTGGATAGATGACTTTCTGAAGGATCGTAAACAGAAAGTAGTTCTTGACAGAATTAGCCTTGATGTAATTAAAGTGACATCAGGTGTTCCACAAGGTGGGTGATCAGCCCCCTTTTGTTAACTATAAACATTAATGACCTCTGCTCCTGAATTAGCAGTAAAATACGTTTATTTGCTGACAACGCCGTCACCTATCACGAAATCAGTGATCATTCTATGAAATTCTATCATCACATTTAAACAAAGTTTATTTGTGGAGCCAAGAGTTGGGACTTAAGACTTAATCTGAGCAAATGCATGCCGGTGCATTTTTTTGCAGAGATCGTCCAATTTTAACCACGTCTATGCTGGGGACGGTATTAACATAAAGGCGACAGACAAAGTCAAGTACCGAGGAGTTACGATAACCTCAAACCTCTCATGGGGAACAAATGAAAGGAATATTTTCAGAATAGCCCTCAAGAAATTAGGATTCGTCAAGCTTATTGTGGTAAGATTTTTGAATGAGAAAGTAAAAGAAATATGTTATTTCGAACTCATCCGACCGCACCTTGAATATGCAGCGAGCATATGGGATCCGGTGCAGGAAGACTTAATCCGCGAACTGAATAAAATACAAAGGAAGGCTGCATGGTTCGTCAAAAACTGCTACAGGCGCACAGACAGCGTTACCCAGATGTTAACTGAACTAGGCTGGGAGCTGCTGGAGACTCGGAGGCTGCGCGCTAGGCTTAGATTGTTTGAACAATTGAGAATCTTTAATAGTAACATGGAGAGCATAATATTAGAGCCCCACTATGTTTCCAGGTCCGACAGAAGCAATAAACGAAGAGAGATATTTTGCCAAACGGACAAAAAATGCAAATTCCCTTTTCCCTGAACCGTCAAGGATTTCAATAAATGCCAGTCGTAATTTCATTAGAGCATTTCCTTTCTCTGTGCAACTGGCTGGTGTCCTAACATTCCCTGCAACTCGCCTTTTAGGGGGCTTGTGGGGAAGTATGTAGATGTAGACCACCACTTTACAATACCACATAGGTATCGCTCCACTAGTCCTGACTATCCTTCCATTCCAACTCACAGGGTCCAAACATCTATTCTCCATGGCAGTAAATTCTTCTCGGGTTTATATCCGGGTAATCTCCTCAATCTCCATCGCTGCTGACGTTTCGATGAAATCCTTTTCCATCGTCAAATCCAAAGTCCTTTATCAAGATCGGCCCTGGAAGTTAACCCAGATGAAATTCCGAGAAGAATTAACTGCCACCATTCGCAGAGTAAATGGAAGGGCCTACATTCAATCTCCCTACATACATTTCCCTTTCATTTTTTTGAGCTCACCTATCCTCAACATTGTATTAACATCCCTTACCCTTATATTGATTATTTCCTCCTTCTTCAACATCTTCATAGTCATCTATCTTGGATGCAGATGAGAAGTCTCCACCGGAGTTTTACATTGTAATGACCTCTTGGACCATGTTGGCTTGCATGAAAACCACCATTAATGGCCAGGACTGTTTGTTGGATTTCTCAGGCTCATTTGATTTTGCTCCCAATTTTTGGGGAAGAGATAGTAGGCAGGTCCATGTCCATTCAAACAGCATTTTCACATGACATTATCATCCTAATTATCTTCCATCAGTCGCCTACCATTTGATCTACCTGGCATTGTGACCTTTCCATAACTAAGCGTAAATATCCCAAACTAATGTAGCTCTAGGGGTCACTGGTATGCACAAGCCTTTCCATCGAGTCAAGATTGTAGTTTAAGGTAAATGTGTGTATTTATCCACTTGACGAAGATTACGACAAAGACAAGATTTCTCCATCGTTTACTATTCATACTATACTCCCATCAATTTTGTTATCATCAATCCAAAACCAAATGAGGACTCACAAAAGCCATTAAAAATATGGAAAGCAAGTTGGTAAATGTGTCTGCAGGTTCTTGGGTTACAATATCCATTTAACCAACATTTGATTACAGCCTCCACATTAACATATCAACTTACACATCCCACACCTACTCACAAAGCTTTCCTAAATGACTTTTGCATTACAGAATATCCACCTAAACAAAGTACTAAAACGGCATTGAATTTCAAGACAAATATCTTTACAAGAATAGGGGACCAAAAATTAAAGAATAAATTGAAAATTTAATTAAAAATACAAACTAACTTCCGAATTCAAAAGGGAGCATGTTTTCAAAATCAAGATTACTGCACACTAAGATTCATTACCACTGCGGCACTTTGGCAGAGTGTAATTGATTGGACCCATAACTATGGTTTAAAAACCAAAATCCAAATAGGCTAGCATCGCTGAAGGTCAGAAAGTGATGCTATCATTATTAATCTTATGCATAGGGGGAAGAGAAAAATGATATGCCAACCCTCATCACCTAGAACCAGAGATGAAGTTATTTTTCAGTTCTCAAAACAAAAGAATAATTCATCCCTTCATTTATCCACATTCCCAATGGCACAGAATACAGATGCTAGGGCCGCGTTCCAATTCATAGGGTGTACACTCTGCTCTTGCACTCTAACTGGCTCTTTCACGCTCTGATTGGAAGGAGTGCCACCGTTGTCAAGTGGCAGAGGTCGAAACTGAACAAAGTTGAATAACAAATTTTGAGGCCGGAAGAACAGTGCGGTGATTGCATCTTTCTCCTTGTGTCGCGACATTTTATAGCACTATGCAGAATTGCAGAAATGATAACGAATCAAATCCGGCAAAGGCGAGAGAGAGTGGCTGCAATTGTAGCCATTACATTTCAACATAAATTTAATAATTGTGGACTACTAATTTTGCACAGCATAATATTCAGAAAACTTGAAGAGGTTTTAAATCTGAAAACAATTTACAGAAGATGTCGTTAAAAATAAAAAATAATAATCACTGTGAATAGCAGCTGGTCATTATATTTTAAATGCAGTAAGTTGACTTTCACATGGATTTCAGTTTCACTCGGACTCGAGATTCACTTGGTTCATTATGAACAATTTAAAGAGCCAAATCATTGCCATGAATCAAATCCTATCTGGTCCACAAAATGAACCGAAATTCCCATCTCTAGTGGTTGCCATCCAGTTGATTCCCATCTACAGAGCGTTGAAGAGTGAGGAAGGGTGAATCCTAGCCTCTCTCGTACTCTTCAACTATGCACTCTTTGGGTCACGACCATAAGTGGATTGGAAATGAACTAATGACTTCACTTCCGAAATGTGACCATCAAAAAGTGCTGGTAAGAGCAAAAGAGTGCATTTACGGTGGATTAGAACACAGCCTAGGCCTTTATCAGGAGATTTGAAAGTGACTTTAGTCAGCTAGATCACACCCAAATTCTGGATGGGGAGGCCATTCCCATGCAGGTCTCAAACTGCAACCTTTTGAATGACAGGTGAAAAGTTAACCTAGCTGCCATGAAGACTGGTGAATGAGCACCAATGGTTAAAATAAACCATTAAGTACGATGATGGCCCACTTCTAGAATAACTATTAAATGCAATAAATGTATTCCTTTTGGACACCCTCAACTAGCCATTGCCAAGTATTGCTAACATGACACATTGGCATCAGCAAAACAAGGATGTCTTAGAGGAGGGAGGTAAAAAAATTGGCTATTAAAGAAGATTGCCATGCAGGTTCCATTCAGCCAGTTATCTGCTCATACATCTCATCACTCCAACATTCTTCAGATGATGCTAATTAATTTCAGTAAACTTACTCTTCCATAGGCATACAAAACAAAAGGAATTTTGATGTCTTCACTTGAGAAAATATTCACCAATCATGCAAGAAGATGGAAGAAAGATTGAGGTTCCAACTTTATATCCATAATGTTTTCATTGAAAGAAGTAAACAATAACATCTTTCCCAAATTCTAGTAGCTGTCAAGGATATCTAAAATTCAATTTTTCTAAGACAACGAATACAATTGGATACACTCCTCTGTTTTCAAAGACCTAAATTCTTCATTTCTAAGGAATTTTCCTGAGACGTACACACGAGCACATGCTTCATTGAGCCTCAAAAATTGATCAGAAGTTGCAATACAGCCACTATAAGGCATTTATGCTTTATGTTTACAATAATATCAGTGATCAGTATAAGTAGTTATCAAAATCATACCAGATCCATAGTACATGAAAGGACACTGAGATGAAATGTAATAAATACTCAGCAAGATGCACCGACAGTATTTATCTTCATCTAATGCCCTCCAAATATAGGCTCAAAGATTAAGTAAAATAGAGTAACAGCAATACTCAAGCTGGTGCAAAAATCCTATCAATCATACAATGATTGACATGGCACATACAGTATGTGAGTTAATAAAAACATATGCAATTCAAGCACAGTTTTGTGGAAATATAATGATTTCCATTCACATTCTGCCATTATCTTGACAATGAGAAACTATTGGAGCTTAAAACTCATGGTCAGCCAAGAAAGATGGAGAGTTGCTCCTCTAGAAGATATTCCACTCCTGAAGAAAATATTAAGTGCTATTCCTCCATGCACTGTCATCCTCTTCACATATGAGGAAAAGATTCAGCACCAGCTATGTACAACCATGGCGTCTAAGGAAAACTGAAGCAGGTTGCAAGATAACGGCTATAATTTCCATTCCAATAATTTTTTCCAACTACTTCAGAATTGTGAGCAAGTTTTCCATTGAGCTATTCCTAAGCAGGTCAAAGGTAAAATGTAGAGTGATTCCTTTTCTCCAAAATTTTCATCGACGTTGTTATGTGTCAACCCAATATCATCAGCGAGGAACGTAATTGGGATGATGATGAATTCATAATACTTCATTGCACCAGAGGAACAGTTTACCATTAATAAATGGCTACATTCCTCGAAGGAATATCAAGCAATAAAAATTCAAAAATCCAGATTCAATCCCAAAAAAAGCAAACCTATTTGCCACTAAAACAGGAGCCACCCCCAGTTTAACAGCTTTATACTTCATTGTTAAAACAACCTCCTAAACTAAATGCAAGGGACATGATTAGTTTCATTAAAAAGGATTAAAATACTACTGAATCTAACAGTAACCCGTTAACAATAACTACTATTTTTCACCCAAAACAGCATACTTGTGTAAAAAAGCTATTCTTCACACATCTCCATGTAAAACTGAGGAAAATATTTATTCTCGATATTGAAAAACTGATTAACATTTCTTGGAACACTGGACGACAACTTCTAAAACAAGTTGAAGTTGCAAATCAAATATAACCACAAAAACCAAACCCAAAGCCATTAGTAAAATTAGTGTTAATGGAAATGCTGAGGAGATATTGCATAAGAAATAAGAAGACCTTGGCAAATTCTCCCTGCATAAATCTGATGGCTAGAATACAACTCACTATAAGGAACTATCAAAATTCATTAACATAGTAAAATAAGCCAAGACTCCTGAGAAAAAAATCCTTTCCTTGGACACAAAGCTTTTTCCTCCATTGAATATGTGAGGAAAAAGATGTTTGTGAAACGCAGTAGCCAATGGAAATCTGACCGGCGAGTTGTATACGTAACTTAGCATGTTACTGAACCTGCTTCCGTCCAATCTATGTGGTTGTATAAGCCAACTTTAGGTACAAAATAATAAATACATTATAAGACACAATTCTGTCGTTAAACATGACATTGCTGCTTCTTTACAAACACTAACTATTCGCTGATGAACATATAATTTTTTTCCTTCTGATAAAACAGCAATAGCAAAAACTCACCTAAGACCTTAAAAGAATTAAAAATTTGCATCATATTGCATTATTACATTTCTTCCAATTGCTAGCAACTTTGAATGAAATGTGATGTCACATTATCACATACCTAAGGACCACATGTGTGAAGATAGCATCCTTTTCTCACTAAATCCTTTCCATGGTCAATGTTGAACTATGTTAAAGTTGAAGCAGCAGCAGGCCCCATTTTAGAGAAGCCTACCACCCACGAAACTTCAATGAAACCATTGACACACCAATGAAGCAAAATCCTCCTCACACCAACCTGTGTCCCGACTATGAACTTTATCATCTGCTTCTAAACCCATTGACATGGTGTTCAAAATGAGAGCACATTAAAAGGCAACATTTTTTAGTTAATAGCTCATCAAAAAGTGACTTACCAATAGTGAATTCACATTTATTCCTGTAACCATCATGGACAGGAGATTTTCGTATATCTAGCAACTTGCATGCCATTCCTTTGTATTTGGATTTTTGCCGCTTTATCCATGGTCCCAGCATGTGGTTAATGGCAAAAATTTGATCAGCCAGTTTGCACATAACCTTGGAGACATAATCATACTTCTTCTGAAGCTAAACAAAAACAAGAAAAAAGATTAAAAATATTGACGTAAAAAATGCAGTAAAATTTAGGAAGCAAGCATATAAATTTTCCACCAGTCACTTAATACTGATCAACAATGCAATACTAAGAATGTTATCAGTAACAATATAATTATTCGCTTCGATTAATATAATAACTTGGACAAAATTTTATACATGACAGTAAAGCTTAGTGATGTCACATACATTATTAATAATGTGTGCAGTACTTGACGATTTAATAATCAATAACAAAAATGTAGTTTCAAGTTCCCCAGACAATTGTTTTACCCATTTCTGTCTACATATTTTCTTTTCAGGCAAAATATTAAAAGCCTTACCTGACCAAATTCCATACAACAAATCTAACAACAAACATTTAAAATCAAGTGGCCCATACCAGTGTGATAATTATGTATTAGATAAATGCTGCAGATAAACACTAATAAGTAATAACATATGAATAATTAAGATGGTCACTGAACCACCACACCATATGTCACCAAAAATAGATGCAAGTAATGCTTGCTACTGAGAGCCTTGTAAAAATATAAAAAATCTCTGACTTAATCCCATACTTGATAATTACAGTAGACTCATTATTACGAAGTTCACGGGACCGAAAAACCCGAGGTTCGTAATAACGACGTTCGTATAAAAATTTCTTTAAGGAATCGTAAAAAAAAACACTATATAATAAACACAATTAAATTACGTGCAAATATATTAAAAAACAAGAAAATTTGTTTCAGTTTCTCAATAGGAGAATGTGGCACGATACAATCGAGGGTTGATATCTTCCCTGAATACAGGAAGTATACAGAAGAATACAGGAAGATATACAAACTCGAGGCCTTGTACGTAAGTTGATAAATCTACAGTCCGAGCGCTGAGAGGTATCTGATGACAGGCAGCATGGTCTAATTCGGGGTAGGGTGGAAGGTTGCCGGGTAATGAAGGGAAACGCCCACGTCACATGTAATCAAAAGGGTTCCGTAAAGGAGCCAGAAGGGACCAAGAGTGTGAAGGACTCAAGGAAAGAATCCCTTGTTTTGGTTAATTGAAAAAAGGGCTAGGTTTTGTGGTTCAGGCTTATTACAGTGCTCAATATGCATGTAACGTTGTATGACTAGGCGAGGGTGTGAGGTGCTTTTCGAGGGCAGCGATTGGCTGCAAGCCGTGCTGGTGCAGGGTTTTTCGCCCCTCCTTTTGTGCTGCCATCAGACAATTCTCGCCGGCCTGACTGTATGAAAGGCATCGAGGAGTACGGTTATCCTGCAGAATGCAACACCGCATCACAATTTTGTGCTAACTCACGATTGTTATGAACTGTTATAGCTAACTAAATCTTTCTTGATCTAGCTGGACATGCGATGCAGCCGGAGCCAAAAAAATCGCTCCCTGCAGTAAGGAAGAACGGGTGAAACGCTGAACAGTTCCTAACTTCACAATG
The DNA here is from genome assembly GCF_921293095.1 of Ischnura elegans. Lineage (NCBI taxonomy): Eukaryota > Metazoa > Arthropoda > Insecta > Odonata > Coenagrionidae > Ischnura > Ischnura elegans. Next base: position 37,727,883 of record NC_060250.1, on the reverse strand, counting down.
GATTTGATGATACTTCCTTCAGATTATGCCCAAAGTGCGAGTTCCTCTATGCCACACGGCATCGTATTGGCCAAATCGAGAGGCACCAAATTCAAAATACAAAATTTTTTAATGCTCGTATCACTGAAAGTTCGTAAATCGAATGTGCGTAGGAAGAGGACTAACTGTAAGTCCAATTTACGAGCGGTTATGAGTGGGTAACCATGATTCCTCTGGAATGAAGCTTATTATATGATGTTTCACGTACACTGAAGAAAGAACCATAATTGATGCTCTTGGGCACTGTATACGAGGAGAACTTAATCATGGCACAATTATTGAAACTTGGCTTAGAGTATATCCACCTAAATGCTATTGCTTATTTGTGGAACCTCGTAATAAAGTTAATTTTGTAACTGCCGGAACCGGGACTGAGGTTCGTAATTTCGTAATAATGTTTTTTTTTTACTATAAATTGGATAGGCCTTTTCGTCAGGACCAGTGATATGCTTCATAATAACAAGAACTTCATAATAACATTGTTTGTATTAACAAGGGTCGGTGTCACTAACTCCAGAGAAAACAAGTGGAATGGGGAGAGGAGGGAAAGGAGAGGGGAGAGAAAGACAAGTTGAGATTCGTATCATGCTTAGTACGAAAAATGCCAAGCATGGCCTCAAGGTTATCAACTTTACAAACTTTCATCACTCACTAAGTGTATGATGGTACTTTCCTTTGGTAAACAAAGAATGATTAGTTGAATTTGTCTAAAGAATCATCCCGATTGGTTCCTCCATTGCCGAGATATTTGCTCAAAAAACCATGTTTATATTTAATTAATATAATCGTCAGCCATGTACAAAATATCCATTGGACAGTACCACAGACTTGCATTTTGCAAAAATTCCATCAAAAATGGGTGGTAAATTCTATTGTACAGCTTGGATGAAGGGCTATGGTTTATGCTTCTCCGGTATATTCAAAGAAGTTTTAAATTACCTGCTCATCGTATGGGATGTTCCAATAAGGAGTAGTGGAATTCCTCAATTTCTCTTCATCGCTAAGGCGAATTTTTTTGCCATGCTCATTTAATGCAGCTTCATTGTCAAGCTTCCTCTTCTTCACCAGTGGGTCAGGAGCAGGTTTAGCATTCTGTGATTAAAAACATTGAGACCAGGGTATTAAATTGAAAAACTTTTCAAATTGCTCGCACAAAAAAAAAAACTAATATTTTCAACAAACCACGGCATAGAGCTGTTTCCCTTTCCAAGGCAAACGATGCAGTTTTCTGATAGCAGCTGCCTTATCCGCTTCATTCTTAAAGCAAACAAATACACCCTGGCTTCTATTCTTTGTTGGTTTCATCTTATGGGAGGCCAACTTCAGCTTGTCATTCAAGAGTTTCTTAAGCTCCTGCAAAGTTCAAAAACTGAACAATTATGATATCCAAATCAACTACGACCAAACCTTTAATAACAAAATGGAAGATGTAAAGCAACAGTCAAAACTTCAATGAATAAGTTATTGATAAAACTCACCCCAAAACCAAAGTACTTGGGTAGGTTTCTGATTTCTATCTTATATTTTTCTGAAGTAAAATCCTGCCGCCTTACATATGCATACGGGTCATCTACGCTTTTCCTTTGACCACCTTTATCATTGCTCTCATCGCCTGCTGCGGCAGATGACGTGTTGGCATCTGGGCCATCTTCCTTTGAATCAGTTGGAGAATCATCAGTGTCTTCCTTACCATCCAAAGAATCCCCACCCACCTCATCCAAAACGACCAACTCAGATTTGATGCCAGGAAAATCATCATTATCATCTCGAGAGTCATCATTTTCACCCAACACTTCTCTCGATTCCCCTCCACCACTTTCAGGACCATCTGAATCTTTTACATTCGAATCATTTTGCCCTTCACTATTTTCACACGCACCGCTTCCATTAGGAGGGTCATCTGAATTACCTCTTTTCTGAGTCACTTCTTCCATCTCCACATCACAATTTACCTCTCTCTTAACACCAAAACTGTCAACTTTCACATCACACTTAACCTCTTCTTTAGCATCAACACCACCACCACCATTTTCCTCTTCTTTTAAAGATTCAACGTGGTCATTAGCTTGCTCTTCCTTTAACAATGCATTCTCTGCATTGTCATTACCACACTTGCTAGCCATTGAAAAACCTATTGGTACTAGGAGGTTTCCACTACTTAATTAATATAAAAGCTGTAAAAAAATAAATAAGTAATCCCTATTAGATGAGGTTCAATAAACTGTCAACATATTTTATAGAACTTTCTTCACATATTAACACTTGAGTAAAAAACAACAGCTATCCTAATCTTTAAAACCATATTATACTAATCTTTACAAATAATACCATGGGGGACAGCCTTTATCTCCTTCAAAAGATATCTACCTTCAATGTTCTCACCATGACAGAGCATTAAACACCATTAAGTGATTGCTTCATCCTAATCTTAAACACAAATTGATCATGAAATAAAAATCTCTTGAACTCAAAACTATGTTAAGGCAACCCATACCTGGTAACTGGTAACGAGAGAGAAAATGTGATTGGAAAATTTAGATGACTATTCAAGAATGCGTAAAAAATAGTAATCTACCATGAGCATATGAAATTCTTTTAGGCTTAACTTAGAGGAAATGCGATACATTCATCCATGATAAAAAATTGACTACAAACAGTAATGTCCACACTTTAATACAAAACTCCATTACCAACCCTAACATCTATAAACGAAAATGTAAATAAGTGTTGTTGCCATTGCTGTAGTAACAGATATAAAAGACAGATGTACTTGTGTGTGCGGAGCAGCTGTTTTTCTTTCATTTTTAAAGAATTTCAACAGGTCATGGGCCCAGCACGCTTCCGATGCACATATATATATGGAATGTAAGCCATGGTTCATACATTCCTGACATATACATTGTAAAGCCAGCACAACCTACAGAAGTAAATTAAGTGGCCCCATCAGATACACTGCAAGTTTATCACAAAAGATTCGGCCATCAACACAAGACGCACGTAAAACACGTCTTGAAGCAAATGAATATCAGCATACACGGGTGCAAAGAAGAATTTTGTAATAGAGTGCCCTAAGAAATATGCATTGGTTGTCATTCAAGATTCGAGTTAATTGCACAATGGTTATTGGTGAGCAAAATCACGCTGATGTGAATAGACCCATGTCTACACAATCACTTGGAAGAGTGTGCTACTACATTTGTTTTAAAGATGATTTTAGTGAGTAGAGTTTTTTTGTAAGGAGAAAAGTGAAGTTGGTAACATCTTGGAACACTTCCTGAATGAAGCCAAGACAAATGGTCACGTCATCAAAAAATTCAGGAGCAACAGAGGAAAAGAATTTGACAACAATTAAGTTTCTGAATTGTTTTCGAACAGAGGAAAAGAGCACTGCATTACACCACAGTAAAATGGCGTTGCAGAACAAGAGAACCGCATGATTGTGGAATGTGCTCGTTCTGTGCTGAATCCAAGCAAGTTGCCAAAGGAATACGGTGGTTTCCTATTTTTTTTAAATTACCAAAATCGAAAGATAATTACTCCTTGAGTACGTGTTTCAAGATTTTAGATTTTTAAAGGACGATATATATCTATTTTTCATGATCAAATGAAAAGTGAAAATTTTCAAGCGCACTAAAACGCGATGGATAAGTATGAATGCTGGGAAAAGCCTGTATGAGGTCAATCTGGTTCCGGCTGCCACTGTGTGAGGCCACCTTGGTGTGAGGCTATGAGCACCGCTAGGATGCAAGCTGCTAGCAGGTAGCAGAGTACCCTGCTAGCAAGTAGCAATTGGCTTAAATAAGGATTATTAATACCCTATTAAACGAAGGAAACTTTCCAACCATAGGCAATTTTAATAGGTGATGTTTCCCTGAGCTCCATGCCTCATGCATGCATTGGTAATCTCAGACGATGTAAAACTCGTATAGCATCTAGGCCCCTGTGATGCCACGTGGAGTAGCATCGCGTGGGCGCCAATCTGGCCTTTTTCGAATGAGGTTAAAATTAACCATTAACATTCGTTTAAACTGGGATTTCTAAATTCAAATATTTGTTTATCGTGAATACACTAATAAAGGGTAATGAATCGCATCAATGCCTTCTGTTTTCTTTGATGAAGGAAACTACCCTACTGTGGGCAGAAGCATGCAACACTGCCTCTTTTATGTCACACTGGGAAGTCCTACATTGAAAATTAACCTTCATATGAACTGTGGAATGGACGACCAATAGGAAGGCAGAATCAACTGAGAATCTATGGAACAGAATGTTATGTACATGTGAACGAGCATTTATTCTCAAAGTATGTCAACAAGGCTGTGGACAATGGACATCTTGGTTCCGTGAACAAAAGGGACGGATTTAGAGTCAGGATTCCTTATCAGAAGAAAATTTTTTAAAGCCATGAAGTAAAATTCAAGCCTGAAGTTGTTTGCAATTTGCGCACCAACATTGTTGAACTTGAAACTGATCAAGAAAACATGAGAAAGAGTCAATCTATTCAATCCGATTTCTGAAGTGAATTAAAAGTCAAGTGAAAATAGCTATGATAAGGCAGAAATTTTAATTGAACAAGAAAAATACATTACCACACACTGTCCTGGAGGAAGTGGAGTATCAAGCGAAAGAGAGTAATCAATAAAAAAATTGAAGAGAAGCAAAAAGGGAAGCATGAAAAGAAAAAACCAGAATGGATGACCAGCGGAGATTATATTTGCATGGCTGGACCTCCTTTTATCGAAGACAAAGATCCAAGTTCATATTCTGAAGCACTGCAGTTCAACAATAAAAGTTAGTGGCTGCAGGCAATTCATGAAGGATTGGAGCACATCAGCGGGACTAATCAGCTAGCTGACCTGCTAACCAAGCCATTGGAAAGGGTCAGATTCGAGATGCTACGCTAAGGGATTGCTATGCAAAAGATTAAATCTGGGTAATTTTTTTATTTTTCTTTTGGAGGAAGGGATGATATTAAAATGAAAAATATGAATATGCCATCAGCATGTAACACTCTAGAAATGAAAATGAAAATAACTGTTGTGGCCATTATTGTAGTAACTGATACAAAATACAGATGTACTTGTGTGTGCTGAGCAGCAGTTTTCTTTCATTTTAAGAAGATTTAAACAGTTTTCAGTGATTGTCTCAACAGTGGCATATACTGATGGAGGGCGCAGGGCACGCGTGCCCCCTCCCCCTTGCAGGCCTACCTGTATTGCCAAACATTGCAGAACCACAATTATAACTTTTTTATATCATAAGATGGCATGTAAGTGCACTGCCTTATGTGTGTGTAATACATTTAATTAAAAATTTCTTAAAGTCTGCATGTGACTTGATTAGTTTTATCAGGATAAAAGGTAAATCAATATATCTTTTGCCTCGAATTTTTTCTGTATCCGCTACCGAGTCTCAACAAATATGTTCCATACATATTGTTTCCCATGTCCGTGAATTCAACATTGTGGTCAACAGTACTTCCAATTCTGATTGCTTTATCTTGCTATAAGTGGTTTTTAAATGCATATTAAAATGGCACTTTTGAAGGAAATGTGTCAAACAGGCATGTTTCATTACATGAATTAAAAAAATTGCAAGTTAATTCATTGTAACATGATTTTTGAAAATATGAGTTTTTTTTACTTTAGTATTTGTAAGTCTCAATGCTGAAGCTTGCTTATTTAAAAAAAAATAATAATGCAAAAATAGTTGATTGACATAATTTGACCAATGGGTGGAATTTTCTTCTGTAACTTGGTGCATACAAATATGTACTCATATCATAGAAAGAACTGGTAGCTGGCAAAAAATATTTCGGATTTTTCTCAACTATGGTTGTAATTAGATACTGAAAAAAATTATCAAAACTTGAGAGGGTCAGCGTAGGGTTCCCCAAGAATTGGTAGAGTTGACATGGAATGACGTCTAGAAGCATTACCAACACAGGTAAATAGCAAGTCACCAAGGTTAGGGGATAACTACTATGGGAATGATGGCCTATGCAAATCCTACATTGCTCTCGTTAAATCAAGGTCGATTAAACCTGCCAAAATTTTTGCAAAAATGCGAATTTCAGAATTGGAAATACTCGTTGAGTAGAAAATAATGAGACAGACAGTTATCTAGTTCCAATTCCTGATGGAGTAAATCCCCAAAACTAACATTGTGCAATTCTTTCACGTAAACATGCCCATAAGAATATTTCACAAGGGTTTGCATCACCAACAGAAGATAGTGAAACCATGAAACCCATGACGTTGGGTCATCTATAATCATTGCGGACTAATATCTACAACTTCGTCTTTATCTTTAGATAATCCACTTCTTTGCTCTATCACACGATAATCAAAACACAATGCTATGCATCTCAATTACACGTACTTAGGTAAATGTAACCTTGCAAAAGTTGTATAAATAATTAGTATAAATTCACCAGTGCGATCAGAACCTCAACACAACCATTCAGGAGATACAGATTAAATTATGTCAACAAATACAACGATAAAAGGATAATAGACTCTGATTAATCCCCACGACATACGCAAGATGATTTGAACTTGAGCTAACACGATCACAAATATCTGCCCGAAAATTCGTTAAACTGTTCTAAAATACATCTTTACAATCACAGAGGAGGAATCTTTCAACTACAACGTCATGAGGTACTTTTTCGACACAATTTTGCAGGAATTATGGATCTTTCTAACTTCAAAAGCAGTTTAAAATGCATCAAAATAAGTCTCACATAAGATTATCCATGCATACAATTATTACTTGACAGCAATCATACCAGTAAATTGAAGCACTTACCCAATTATTGGATTCGATCTATTGAAGCCATGCCTTGGACTACTTTGATTTGAAAAATCAGCTTCACTCCGAGAGACGTGGGTATAAAACCGGTTACCCCAACGCGAAATATATTAGGAGGATTTCTCCAGTCCCGTAACACTAAGGTAAACAAACTTTGCGTAGGCGTCTTTTCTTTCGGTCAAAAGAATGCAAATCTAACCCACATAACCAATTTCCCAAGCAAGATGGCGAAACAAATGTGAAACGCGTGGACGCATGAGACTACTTTCTTCAAGGCTAATGACGGTGCATAACACTTCGAGTATTCATTTAAGTTTATGCCAGTCTGTCGGCTAAAATTAGTGACTTCTTATTGGCTTATCATTTCATGTGATGTAGAGAAAGATTTCCTTGTGGCATTATTACGGGAAGAGGGCACATTCATTTTGCAAGTTAATTAGTATAAGTATTAATCAATGAAATGATGAGGCCGGACTCTTCGGCCTTTTTTTATCACATTGATATAATCCAAAGCTAAGGCCATAGCCATGGGTCATGGAAATACCTGGGTCTGGAGCAGTGGAGCCGACTCAATGGGGTATGAGGGGGCCCGAGCCCCCTCAAAAATGCCTAATGGGTGTGAGGAAAAAATGTGTCTGGCTTGTCTATTTTCCCCAGGGTGCCCAGATATCGAGATTCGAGTTATCAGAGTTCTAATGTAGATCATAAGACTCTCCTAAAATGCTTAAAAAACTTAACACTTACTACTTATAAAATTTCCCGGGGCAAGATCCCCGGTTTGGGCCCACCCCATATTTTTTGCAAGTCGGCATCTGGAGATCTAAACCCCTGTCATCTCCCCCTCCCTTTGAAATTTTCGTGGTACAGTAGTGAGATTGCACCAAATTCATCACCTCCGCACCCAATTAATTCCCCTTCAATTTAAGTTTTCTGGCCTCATTTCTACAGGGTAGGTTTACATATGGAACGCAAAACAAACAGTTTAACAAATCACCACACAGGTCCAAATGCCCTCGAGGCATTTTCTTCTTAGCCTCGCTGCTAACTTAACACTTCATTCTACCCAAAAGCCAGTGCCCTTTTCTTCCCCTTCCTGCTTGCCCAACATGCTTCTTATAACCTAAGTAGCCAGGATCTCCACTCCAGTGGCAAAGCGACCAGTGTCTGGGGGGGTTTTGGGGGATAAAACCCCCCCAGAGCTCAGAGGAATTTAAGTTTAATCCATTTTACTTAATTGGATTGATATTACTAACAGAATAGTGTAAGGATTAATAAAATATCCCTCAGAAAGCCGTAAAACTCACCATTTATCTTAAAATCCCGCAATTTTTTAATGTCGCACATACCACTTATCCTGGTGGGTATTCCATACCCCCACACACCCCGGTATAACTTGCACCTAAACCCTCCCTCCCCCCAGCCTTAATTCCTGGCTACATCCCTGCTCCACTCCATTATTAAGTATACATCATAATCACACCCTCTTAATCCTCTCCTCACTCAGTAAGTCTAGTACTTCCTCGTTTCCATTTCTCTTCATCCATCCAACCTTCTCCATGCCCATATCAACTTACTATCCATCAAGCAACCTCTTGGAGGAATGTGGCAGGAGCCATTTGGACACCACCCTTTAATATGCACGAGAATACCTACAAAAAAATTAAAATATGCAGTAGGGTGAGAGATTAGACTGCATGAGTTTGACCTGGCATTTACCAGTGCCTTGTTACACAAGTGATCCAAAATTACACAACTTATTGAGACATAACAATATGCTAATATAACCCCATCCACATTTGCAGAGACTATTTCCTTTGATGTGGGCTAAAGGAATATCACAGAAGGGGCTATGCTGCCATTATATTGCCATATTGTTGTATTTCAGGCTGGGTAATTCTTGGTGTTTTTATGTTTAGTACTTTCTATCAATATCATCTCGAAACTAAAGCTCATTCGGCACTAGAGAAAAAACACTTCTCCTGAAATTTCATTCTCTATCTCAACTTACAGTTTGAAAGTGATCTGGTGGTGAACATCTTTATTAGCCATCAAGGAGATCCAGAGTTGATTCCAACCTCCTGAATCTGAAGAAATCGTCAACCAAGTATGCGTTACCTCTAGCCTCCAGTCATGTGGTACAGCTTCTTTATATTGTTTGTTACCATTTTCAAAAGAGCAAATAGTCCTTTAATCTCTTAATTCCATGGCTTTCTTTTTCAGAAGTGGGCACTGTTTTTACAATTTTTTTCAGGCCAAGCTTCCTCTGTAATCTAAATAGGGTGGTTTCCTATTATTTTTTTATTGCCTTAATCGAAAGATTATTACTCCTGGAGTACGTATTTCACGCTTTTAGATTTTTAAATGACAATATCTATTTTTCGCGATTAAATGAAAAGTGAAAATTTTCAAGCGCGCGAAAACGCGACGCTCAAGTATGAATGCCGGGAAATATCTCCGTACGTCGTATTTCTGGTTCCCCCTCCCGCCCGGTGAGGTGACCTTGAGGCGAGGCTTAGCGCTGATACGTCGTAGGCTGCCAGCGGGTAGCTGAGTACCTTGCTGAAAGGTAGCGCTTGGCTTAAAAGGGTTTATTAATACCTTATCAAACGAAGAAAACTTTCCGACCTTAGCCAGTTTTAGTAGGTGATTATTAAGACATGTTTCCCTGAGCTCTGTGCCTCATGCATGCATTGGTAACCTCAGACGATGTATAACTCCTATCCTCTCGTGTAGAAACTAGGTCCCTGTGACGTCACGTGGAGTGGAATCGCATGGGCGCCAATCTGGCCTTTTTCAAATGAGGATAAAATTTGACCCTTGCCATTCGTCTAAACCGGTATTTCAAAAACCAAATAATTTGTGTATTATGAATACACTAATGGTGGGTAACGAATCGCAATCAATGCCTTTCGTTTTCTTTGATGAAGGAAACTACCCTATTCCAAGAAGTAAAAATAAATCTTCTCTTGCCAGCCGTTATTATCCCTTAATCATCTCAGAACCTACCTTTATTTCGAATTTGAAGATAATTATGTGCACATGTAGTAGTATTTTTTTAATTACCAGTGCAAGGATTTATTTTTAGCATCAACTTCTTTTGAGTTTACCCCTTCCCTAATGCCTTTTTTTCCCAGTCAATGCTTCCCGTCATCTGGCCCTTCAAAGGATTTCTATGTTTTACGCAAACAATTTTCCTAGCAATATTATGCTCCATTAATTTTGTACCTCTGTTGAGAATGGAGGTAAAAATTCACGCTAATTGCTGAAGGAAAAAAATTACCATAGACTGGGAATCAAACCACCTACCTAGGGCTTTCTATGCCAGAAGGCAGACTGCTGCACTGTCCACTTTAGTCTGATAACAGTATTTTCCATGATTCAGCCTCAGTAACCTGGAAATTAATGCGAGCCTAACACTCTAGCAAGCATACTCAGCTCACACTCATAATATTTCTACAACCCAAAACGTTCCTTTCATTGAGACATTTCTTTCCTTGGGCCCACTTCAAGTCAAGAGGATTTTATTTTGGAGGTGTAAAAAGAATTCATTAAACCTTAAGGAATCTGATTAAGGAAGTCAATTAAAGCAGGTATCCTTTGATCAGAGCCCAACTATGTGTCATGCCATGGTTAACCCTTTAACAGCAGCACACACACTATAAAGCTACTCATCAGATGCAAGGGAAAAGTGAAGGACTTAGTATGTACATGGGACAATAAACTCTTTTACTTCATAGTAATAGCTATCTAAAATAGTAAAAGTATGAAATAAACAGGGAAAAAGTATGACTCACTAATGGTCTGGGGATAAGACAATCCCTCCCAGAAAAAGTGAGGGTTCGGAAAAGGGGAAGTTAGTCCACAGCACGATACAGGGAGGACGATTAAAGGTATGTTCACAGCAGCCTACCATACCATCTTACTATACCATTTTTCTGAACTGATGGCGGCTGACCTTGAGCGCACTCGAAACCCACCCACTCTTCTAGCCAATCACAGGAGAGCGATAGTAGAAAGTGTATAGGAGCCCGCAGTCTCTCTCCGAACTCCGTGCAGTGCAGATCGCTCTCCAGCTAGCAGTGTTGCCAAATTGAATAGCTCAGCGTTCATCCGAGAATCTTCCGCCGCCCCCGAAAGTACCGTTACTCTCCAGGCTGGCAACGCCGGTTGGCCGGATGGAGGGGAGCGGAGCGGAAAAGGGAAGGGGTTGGAGGGGAAGGGAGAGGCGGAAGGAGCAGCGCTTCTGATTGGCTACTTGCTATTTTCCACCCAGCCGCCATCAGTTCAGAAAAATGGTATAGGTACATACACAGCAGCAAAAGGGTTAAACTTATCTTTTCTCTACCTCGGCATAATTCAAATGCATTCTCATCAAAATGATGGAATGAATAAAACCTGTCCCACTTTGGCAATCCCATTTCCACAAGCCTGCATGTTCTAAGCCCCACTCTCAGTACAGGGTTCCTTTTGAGGTTAGTCCAACCTCATGATAAGACTTGACCTTGAAAAATATTTATCATTGAGGTAAAAACACAAGGCACTGTAATAACTATAGCATAACAATTTTCTCAAATTGCTAGAATTCACTACCAAGGTGAGACAGATAAAATATTTTCATGAAAGCAAAACAACTGTATTGAACAAAATTACAGCACAATTCAAACATACAACATACAGTTAAAATAATATTATTCTAGAACAGCCATCTGTGCTAATTTGTTTAGGTTTTTGTGCAGTTATCTAGTAGGATTTTAACAAATATGTGAAATGAAATATATTATGAATCATATTTTTTTAAACAACATTATAAGTAGAGGAGGCCAGAATGAACATCACTCAAACTCAAAAAGTGCTACATAAACACAATTTTATCAGGAAAATATTTTAATTTTTAAGGAAATTTTTAACTCTCATAACTATTGCTTTTCATGCTCTCTCCAAAACATTTCAACATTACAACTATTGCAAAAATTTATTTTGCTGATCCTCAAAAATTGGCCGGATTTATTCACAAAGATGCAAAATACTTAACATAAGTACCTATCACATTTCATTCAATATCTTGTAAACAATGATCACCTGAAATTTTCAATAAAATCTAGTAACAAATCAACAATAATTAAATACTATAAGTAACATATAATTGGCTTCCCTAGAAAAATATATTTCAAGGGCTAAAAGTAATATCAGTGCAGATCTTATCACATGAGGAACTGTTGCTATCACTATGCTGGACATAAATGCATTCAAACAAGAATGTACACAGCCAAAAAAAGTTTGAAACTGCTCAACAAAGAATTATAAAACTGAAAAATATATTTTACGCCAGATAAAACAAATGCGCAAATAACAAGGACATATAATATTCTGGTGACACACTGATTATCTACTGACAAGCCTACTAATAAAGTTGGTCTCTTTATGGCCAGAGCAGCAAATCACCTTCATTTTTGGCACAGATCAATCCAGTGCATGGAGAGATTCACCCATAATTACAGCTTCATGGCAAAAAAACTTTACTACTGATTCATTCCTTGGAGGACGACTATGGCAAAAATTATTTTGATTTACTCAAGACAAATCTCCATCTTATCACTGATTCTCATACTTGGAATACACTCTCTCTACCCCCTCCTATAATATCCAATCAGTCATACTGAGGATTTTCAACAAGAAATTTCTTCAACTTAGTAGGGTAATCCGTCATGACTCCAGTGACTCCCATTTCAAATGCAGCCTTGAATTCATCTTCATAGTTGAGAACCCACAAATAAGTCTGAAATTAGAAGAAAAACAAATTTATGGAAGATATAATTCCAACACAAGGGCGCTTTTACGAAAGAAAGTAAATGCATTTTCTTATTTTTAATATTTGGGATACATTCATAAAAAATTTTTAGCAAAACAATCAATTTATATGCTGACAGTTTCCTTCAATACTGCTGAAGAATCCAGCAGGTGACATTGGGGAGCTCTTAAACTTCTGTCACAGCTAGATACACCAGGGTTGTTAACAAATTTTCAAATTTCAGCCACATGCTGTAAGTTAATAACTTAGTAGGAGTACCTCATCATTTAGTAAAGGTGATAATGTCTTAGCAATGGAGCTATATAACACTAACAAAATAGAAAATGTTGGCTTACAATGAAGAATATACACCATTTTAAAATGACAAACATCTTATCTTAACCTTATCAAAATCTAACTTGATATGAAGAACCAACAATTATGAGTAGGTAATGAAGCACAAATTTCATGACAGTAACACAATAAAAGATACGGAGCTTTAAACTACCGCAACATCTTATGTTTTGAATTTCCAAGCCTCCTTACTCCAACACTTTTTGACACAGAATTAATGCCCATAAAAATGCCCTCCTCTCCTCTCTCCCTAGTAAATGAACAAGCATATAACATCATCAATGCCACGTGACATATTTTAACAAGCTACATTTACAGTGAGTCCTCGTTCTACGTCACCCCGTTTAATGTCATTTCACGATAACATCACGAAAATTTTGAGATCGCCATTCGTTTATCGCACCTTCGCTTCGTGATAACGTCAAGTCTTTTAAATTTCGCGCGAGAAAAAATGCGAAGCGGCATGTTGTTTGTTTTGCAGGCGGTAATACAGTCAGTCTAAACGAAGTGTAAAACGGTGTGTTTATAGTCAATTGCGATAACGGTTTAAGCAAATTTTCTGCAAAAAGAATCCTTAGGTAGGTGCGCAAGGTTTTACTTGACATAATGGTTTTCAGGAACCTGAAAAGTTATTTCAAGGAATTTTTCTGTGTAGAACTCTGAGTTTTTGTCGTCACTTCTTTCGCCGTGTTCACAATAATTTTGGTTCCTGTAACTGCGACGATGTTTCAGCGATGATGATGCCCCAGGCGACGCTCGCCCGGGCAACCACCATAGCGAAGCCGAAAAGCAAATGCGGGAAGATACAAAAATGGAGAAGGATTTACGTCACTGCTGCTATTGTCGTCGATGAAGACAGGAATTCGTATTTATGCCATAGTTTGGCAATCCCATCGTAAAAAATGCCCCATAAATGATGCACTAAAATTTTTTCGCATAGGAATTGTGAGATCTAGGAGCCAATATTCACTTTAAACATTGTTTCCTATGGGATATTATGTTTCGATTAACGTCATTTCGTTTATCGTCAAATTTTTCAGGAACGGTAAGTGACGTTAAACGAGGACTCACTGCATATCATCACGAGTAAGTATGTATGAGATTTACTACAGTTGCAACCACTACAGGAGAAAAATTATGAGAACTTGAAAAGTGTAGGTGACTAAAGAGTCAACAGAGGGTAACTATTTCAGTTGAAATCATTAAATCACACAATCAATAATAAATTTTCAAAAACTGAATCCCTTTCAATTAATCACCACTGAACTGGCAGTAATAATTACAGTGGACTCTCCTTATTTCGAAAAAACCGGAGGTTCGTAATAACGAAGTTCGTATCAACGTTTCTTTTAGGAATCATCGGAAAAAACAGTGTTTTATAAACACGATTAAATTACGCAGAAATATGTTTAAACAGGAAAATTCGTTCCAGTTTCTCAACAGAAGAATGCGGCACGACGCAATCGAGGGTTGACATCTTCCCGAATGCAGTAAGTCCGGTATTCGAACTGGATGCGTACCAAGACCTTGTTCCTAAGTTAATAAACCTACAGTATGGCCGCCGAGAGTTGTCCGATGACACACAGAATGGTCTAGGTCGGGGTAGGGGCAAGGTTGCCAGCTAAGAAAGGGAAACGCCTACAAAGGGTTCCGCGAAGAAAGGATGCGGAAGGGACGCCGCGGTGCGCCTTATGCAGTTGACAACGTTTTAAGACAAGGCGAGGGTGCGTTTGAAGGACAGCGATTGGCTGTAAACCATGGTGGCGTAGGGTTATCCGCCCCTCCTATTGTGCCGTCATCGGGCGACTCTCGCCGGCCGGACTGTATGAAATTGCATTGAGAAGTACGGTTATCCTACAAAATGCAACGCTGCATCACAATCGTACTCTAGCTCACGATATCACGAACTGATCTAGCTGGGCGTGCGACGCAGCCGGAGCCGAAAAAATCACTCTTCGCGGTAAGGATGAACGGGCGAAACGCTGAACAATACCTAAATTCACACCGGATTCAATGATACTTTGTTCAGATTGTGCCCAAAGTGAGAGTTCCTCTACGCCAAGCCAAACCGCGAAGTGTCGGCCAAATCGAAAGGTGCCAAATTCGAAATTTGAAAATTTTGAATGCTCATATCTCTGAAAATTCGTAAATCGAATGTGCGTAGGAAGAGGACTAACTGTATGTCCAATTTACGAGCGGTTACGAGTGGGTCACCATAGCTCCACAGGAATGAAACTTATTATATGATGTAGCGTGTACACTGAAGAAAGAACCATAATTGACGCTCTTGGGCACAGTTCACGAGAAGAACTTAAATGCGGCGCGATTATTATAACTTAGCGTAGTGAATATCCACCTAAATGCCGTTGATTGTGCGTGGAACTTCGTGATAAAGTTCATTTTATAGCCGCCGGGACCGGGACTGAGGTTCGTTTTTTCGTAAAAACGAAAATTTCACAATAACGTTTCCTTTACTATAGCTTGGATAGGCCTTTTCGTCGGGACCAACGATTTGCTTCGTAATAACAAGAACTTCATAATAACGTTGTTCGTATTAAGGAGAGTCTACTGAAGTTGTTTCAGCGTACCTTTATGGATTATACTTGACATGATGAAAAGTAAATTAAACTTTGTTATTCCACATCAATATTTAATGCACAACCTAGGTTTTGACGTGGCACGTCATCGTCTGGTACGGATGCACAGAAGACAGTCACAAAGAGAATAAACATTCACACACAAAAATTATTTTTTTAAATCACAGAAACGCAACGGTCTGAGGATAGGGGCAGGGGTGGAATTCCCTGGGGTGGAGTTTGTCCAAAGAGGTGGGGAATGGGTGTAGGAGTATGGAGAGAATTTTGGATTTCCATACTCACATTGTCTCCAAAAGAAGGGGGGAGGAGGTTAGCGGCACGTGGGTCGGGTGAAAGGGAGGAGGGGAATACCAGGACATCCATAAAATCATAGTTTTCATACACAACACAAACATGCGACTTTTGAGATGTGACAGAAATAAACTTACATGTATTCCCCTTCTGCTAAGGTGCTCAAAGAACGACTTCCTCATCACCAAGAAATCAATCAACCGCACCATAAGGGTTTGAAATGGAAGATATGCAGCACTTGGACTGCTCCTTTTCCTGAGATAAAAGAGAAGCAAATCAGTGAAATACATACATATAATTAATATGTGGATGAAGAAAATATTAGGAATATATACATAATATAAAGGCATATGAAAATACTTGTTTTAAAACTAATTGCACTGGTATGAAATACATATAAAAATTTATTGTGTTTTACTAGCATTAATTACAAATTTGGGATTATATGCACTTTATATTCCATAAAAAATAAATATATGCATGATTTTAAAACCATACTACAGACTAACGAAATGCGAAACAATTTAAGAGAGTTTACGCAAGAAAAAATTCTACTGATGAATTTTGACTAAATTACATAACAAAAATAGTTAGCACATATTTCTAAGAATAGCTAATGCAATAATGATATTTATTTGGAAAACTACCACATATTTAAAGAAAACACACATGTAGAATCAGAAAAAATGATTTGATTTGGTGTTAGGATTAGTGGATTTATGCATGCAGTTTTGATATTTACACAATTTGTAGATCTCAAAACCCCTAACAGAACTCTTTTACAATTGAATTTTTAAAAGCCCGGTTTGACGAGGGTACTAAGACAACACAAATAGACACAAAAATTTACACAACCCACCTGTATGAAGGCAAGAACAGAAAATACGACCTGTTTTTATTCGGTTAATTCTAAAACCACAAAGTTCTGATACATTACTGCTACCATTGCAAATTATCAATATATGCGCAAACATTCCACAGACAAAGAATCATTTCCCCTAACCAGGATCCTAGTGCACATCGAGGTGACCTAAGGTAGGTCATTAGCCAGCCTGAGGGTATTTCTTTGAATAATATATAAATTTAAACCCAAGCAAGTAAATGCATGTCCAACCAGACCTTCCCCCAGCACATTTTCACTTAATGGTACCTATTATAATAGCTTTTTTTTAGTATGCTTAGACATGCCTTTAAATATTTTCAATATTGTTTCACACATAAGAAAAGATAATATATTCCTATCACAATTAGTAAAACTAGGGATAGTAACAAATCCTCTTGATGTAATCTTTGTTTTAATAATCCAATAAAATACCTAAATGCTCCAGTATAAAAAATACAAAAAAAACTTATATGCAATTTCTACAAAAAAAAAAACGAAATACTCATCTTCAGTCAGAGTGATTGTATTTTAAGGTAAAGAAACTGCAATCAGAGATGTTTAATGGCATTAATATTAAATATGCTAATTATGTGCCCTTTTCATTAATTAGATGGCTAAAAAATCAATTAGAATCAAGTGATGTGTTATGCATTAATGAAGCATTCCTGAGATCATTTAAGTAAGTTTACAATTAAAGTCATCTTATATTGTATAATCACGTTACTTCCAGATCTCTTTGATACACCACTCTCATTTAGTTATTGATCAATAAGTGAAAATGAAATACAATTTTGAAAACAATAAAGATTTATACAGAAATACATAAAATGCAAGTGAATGTAATTAGCCTCATCACTTTTATGGCATGACCTCTGCAGCATTGACTATTAAGAATGGCTTCTTCAAGACATATGCAGCAAAATTTCCATAAAAAGGCACACAATTGCAGCATATTGTTAAATACATGCAAAGGTGACTTCTGTTAATGTTGTATTGAGTACTCTAATAATTGAAAAACAGGAATGTTACAGGCATGCAGATGTTTTAATGCCACTATTCATAAATACCGTATAAGCTTGTGTAAGAGGCGCACCGCTATTTTGAGGATCGAAGCTATAAAGAAAAAAAATTTTGCGACATTTTTTTTTATCCTATCGTGCGGTGTTGCAGACGTATGCCTGGAATTTCGACAGTTATCGAAATGTCCTCTTTCAGTACTATTTGAAAGAGGAAATTTTGATAACTGCGGCGGTAATAGCGGCATTAGAGGGAGTAGAAAGAGTTCCGATCCTCTCTTTGCATACGCCATCGCTCTACGTTGCTTGTCCTACTCACGAACAATTTTGTTTAAAAGCTCTCGCAGGAGTATTGCAATAGAATTGCAGCCGTGGAAAATTTTAAGGCAAAACACGACAGGCAAATGGCATGAGCTTTCCCAAGAGATTGAACAACAATCGGGGCAATCTCAGCGCCGTAGGATAATAACCACGCCGTAGATTTAAGGCCCCTTGCACACGCACCGATTTTGGACGGCCGGTAAAATATCGGCCGTCCACATTCCAATAGTGAACAATGGGAGAGCATTGGAGCTTGCACACGTACCGACCACACGCCGGCACCGGCAAAATGCCGGTTAGCTGCCGGCTATTGTCACTGTGGATCGCCGACGCCGGCTCAAAAACTTAGCAACGTATCGTTTGACCGGTAAAAATCCGGCGTGTGTGCAAGCATCGCTTCGCCGGTAAAATATCGGCCAATATTTTACCGGCCGTCCAAAATCGGTGTGTGTGCAAGGGGCCTAACGGAACTACACTCGGCTCTCCATCAGCTAATGCCTCTGCCGTTTTTTTCCTTTCCGAGACTCCACAGGAAAATATCAAGTTACAGGGGAACAATGGAAACGTGTTTCATCCCTACCCCATTCCACCAACTGACCTTTTTCGGTCTACCAGGTTCCATTCCCCGAGTTTCTGGAGGTCAAATGCTACGTGAGTCACCTTCTGAGCTCGAAGATATCTCGATATCTTTCAGCAATTGTATGACACGCACGAGGTTCTAAAAAGAATTAGACCTAACGCGACGTATATCTTACAGCATTTAAGTTTTTTGAGCTCTAATTGATTGACACAAAGATTTATAGCTAAAATAAGGCTACTAATATTCAACATAGTCCAAACAGCACAATTTCGGAAGAAACAAGCGTAGCATAAGCGCATTCAAACAAGACGAGACGGACTGGAAACTCAGGCAACGCAAACTGCGTATATCACATTGCTGCGCCTTCGCCCCTCCGCTTTAAAGGCAACGACGTCACATGCAAGATCGGACGTGTTCTTCCCTTGCTCCTTCGCTCGTAGCTTTAAATACGGAGGGGAGGGAGCTCTCTTCCCCTCGACCTCTCCTTCAGCGCTCTTCACTTATAAGCATTTCCGATTTCTTCTATCCACCATTAAGTCCAACAATGAGCACACTCGTTCGAATTTTTTCAACCGCAGGTTTTGACACCAATATTACTATATGCAGTATAAATGCCGCGGGATGCCCACTCGTGGCAATAAATTTAGCGCGCGCTCCGCAGCGAATCACCCCGCGCGATCTTTTCAATGTTCACCTCAGGGGTACCGACGTGACGGCGCGATGCTTGCAAGAAATTCAAACAGGAGCATTTTAAAAATACGTCACTAAGGGAGAAACTCCCCTGCCTGCCGCTTGATTTTGACCCAGGGTTTCAGATGACTGACTCACGCTGAAAACCAAGGCCACTCAGTTCCCCTTGAACTTGCAACCGGTGAAGGGGAGGGGGGGAAGATAGGAAGTTTGTGTAAGAGGCGCACCCCCATTTTCGGCTGCAATATCTGGGGAAAAAAGGTGCGCCTCTTACACGCGCTTATACGGTATTAAAGTTTCTTTACTGAAAAATATTGTCAATCGGACTATAAAAATGAAAATATTGTCAATTTATCATGTTAAAAAACAAAACAAGTCATTTAAAACCCTGCAATATGCTGACAAAATACACGGACAAATTTTAAAAATCAAAACCACAATATCAATGTATGTTCATAACGCTGGGTATTATAACTCCCTCTGAGAAAAGAAGGAAAATATGGTACGTTGGTACATACACAGTATGAGTACATAGGTATATAGTTTTCTTACCCTTCATAAATTAACACAAATAACACACAAGTACCTGATCATATTCGAGGAAAAATAAGAATACATATTTTGTTAAGGGAACATCTATGCATTATTGCAGATAGGTTGAATCTTCATACCCCATCACAAAATATAACAAAATCGACAACCTTACTTAATTAATTCAATGCAAGAAATTTGAAATACTAAAATCTTTCCAATGTAGTCCACCAGACAAAAGGATAAATTGCAACCGACTTTCTGAAGGGCTAAGATTCAACACCACACGTCCTGTCAGACCTTGAAACATACCTATAATTTAGCTATAATGGATCCTTAATAGATGGCCTACAAAATTTTTTTATCACATTTAACTCAGATTAAGTTCAAGATCTTTCAAGAAAAAAGACTAATGTATACATTTCTAATTTTGATCTTTTGAAATAAATACACGATTAAAAAAAAATTAAACTGAAGCGTAGGTAAGCTCAAGTTTATTGTTTCATGCTCTGGAGAACAATGACTTCACTACATTATTGTCCGGTCTTCATATTAGAATACAGCTACTGCATCCATCAAGAAGGCCTGCAAGACCTTTGACCAGCATTGCATTGTGAGAAACAGGGAGAGTAAGTGAATGAGTCAACTATTGAACAGGTAAGTAAAACATTATGGTATAAGTAGGACCAGTTCTCTTCCCTCATACGAATGAATCTAAAGTGAAATATTTACGCTGCGGAACTTGAAAAAAAAACTTAAATGTGGAGGCTAAGACTACACATCAGAACACCATTACATAGTAAAGCAGATACTGAATAAAAGGGCAATGCTTGCTCTATATGAGCACTTTCCATTATAGGAAGGAAGCACAACTCAAGCATGGCTGGGCAGTTCAGGCTTAAAACAAATAAGACAACTTTACTCATGATAGAAATCAAAACTAATCAGCATCACTGGTCAACATTCCTAAGATTGGTTTAACGCAGCTCTCCACTAAATTATCCTATCAGCTAATATTTTCACATCAAAACTAATATGTACTAATAAATAAATCACTGCAATGGTATTAAATGACGTGAATTACAGAAATAGCTGGATAATACTAAGGTAAAACCACCAGTAGTTGACACCTTAAGGATTTATATGTCTGTTTGTTAACATTACTTAAACCGAATTCACTGTAGGGGAAACTTAAAGTTACTGATAGCTGTACAAAGTATTCCTCTATCGTACTGTCACAAGAATAACATTAATAAAATGAATGTGAATTATTATTATTATTTTTTTTGTTAACGGGCACAGGTCTAGTAGTTGACACCAAGCGAAAACAAGAATATTTAGTAGTTGACACATTTTATTTTCAGTAGTTGACATACTTTATAAAACTCTTTATTTCAATACACTCTTTATTTATTGACACTCTTTAGTAGTTTACATATGTTTTAAATGAGAAAAGGTTTAATAAATGAATTTTGCCTACTTTGTATGAATACAGGGATGAAATGAATGATAAAAGTTGTAGAAAAATACAAAAATTGAATGTTAACGTATTACATAACTTAGGCTCATTCTCTAGTTAATTAAGTTAAAAAAAATGAATATAAATTGTGCTAAGCTATCAGAATGCAAGAAGTTAATCCCATAAAAATTCAAGTTCCGGGACTGAGTAAACATTTCTCGTGGTACTCATTTTTAAAGGCTCGTCAATGTGGTATAATACAGTTTCCCATTCGTAGTCCAATTTATCCTCTTTTTCTGGCCATTTCCAGAGTCTCCCAGATTTTTTCATAGCTGTAATAGTAGCAGCTGTTTCACAAACATCAGTTATAACCCCCGGAAATAACTCTTCTTCATAAGAAAAAACTACATACTCCCCTACTTTCCTCTCTACTGGTTTCTTTAGGTTTTTCTCATGTATGTTTTCCTCATCGCTCTCATCTTTAAAATCACTGTCTGATGGCACCTCTTCTATGCCAGAGTTAGAGCTGTCTTTGTAATGAAGCACCCGCTTTGCAGTCCTTTTCTTATGCTGCCGAACTTTATCTTGTTTCGCTCTTTCTTTTTCATCTTTTTTCCTTTGTCTCTCGGCAGCACGTTCCAGTTTTCTTTTTTCTAATTCTTCCTTTTTTGCCAACTTCTTTCTAAAATAATCTTGACACAGCTGTCCTGAGACAATGGCAGGCATTTTCTCCTTCATTGATCGTTTTTGTTTTGGTTCATTCTTGTCTTTCTGGAAAAAAAAGTGTCTTTTGAATGGGCTGGGGATTTCTGCAGATACTTTAGAAGTTCCAGCTTGACAAAGATCAGTATGATTAATACTATCTCTAGCAGGCTTATCGATACAAGTAAGGTTGTTCGTTCCAGATGGCATATTGTAATCATCAGTGGTATGATAAGTGGACTCATCGATAGCACTAGGAGTGAGTGTTGCAGATGACAGGTCCCCATCCACAATGCTTAGGTTGTCTGGCTCATTAGTAGCACCAGATGCATTTAACAAATTACTTTCCAGTTCTAATTTTGTCTTCTGCCACAGTTCAAAGAGTGAAATATCTTTTTCCTCCAACTCTTTATTTGTATCCCTGTTACAAAATATTTTGAGCTTGCTTTCTGGAATACTCTCATTGAGAAATCGAAGTCCTTCTTTTAAAAATTGTCCACGTTCTTTGGCTTTTGTGACTTGATTATCACCTTCAATGTTTAATGGGAGAGTGATAGCTTCTGGGTTCCATGGAAACAATCCACATTTTCTAAAACCATTTTCCAGGATAGTCACTTGTAGCACATTGTCTATAACTTCTTTCAAAAGTTTTGGAAATTCTTTCTTCTTTAAGACTGGAGCCTCCAAATTGGATAACCTCCATTCATGTACTTTCTTCTTCCAGTGCTCTTTAAGAGTCCTGAAAACCGAAACATCCATCGGTTGCAAGAGATGCGTCGCATTTGGGTACAGTGCAATGAGAATGATGCCACAGCTGCTTCCATTACCTCTTGAGTATAATTTCTAAAATTTCCCTTTGTTGGAGGCATCTGAAAATGAAAGAGGGAGTAATTCAGAAGTTGACACATTGTAACTCCAATAGTTGACACCCCCTGTCAACTATTGGATACAATACTTTGAAAATGTTTTAGAGGTTATAATACACAGTTCAACAATGTAAGCAGTTAAATAACACTCAAATAAAGCAGAATTATTAAATTATATTACTCCTGAGTAGTTGACACACGGTGTCAACCACTCAATACTATGTCATCTAAAGTTTCAGTAGTTGACATGATGCCAAACAGCCATTTTTTTTTAATTTACAGGTTATTTTGAAAACTGTTTGTATACTTTAGAGTCTAAAACAAAGTATTAAACATCTCCTTAATCAAAATTATAATTGGTGTTTAAATTTTCAATGCTTACCTTTTAGCTTGTTCTTAGCAAACTCCACAACGAAATCACATTAATCAATTGAAAAACATGGGCTGTTGTCATCAGATGATTGTGGTTAGACTGCTGTTAAAGATGGCGGTACAGTAGTTCACATACACACCACTAGAGAGCTACACTACACAGACAGAAAAATATTAATCATCTGGCACCTTTATTCCTCTTGTTATTGTATTTTTTTATTATAAGTGTCAACTACTAGTGCAGTGTCAACTACTGGTGGTTTTACCTTATGTAAATTAGGCATAAACTCTGCCCTGAACACCTTGAGATTTCAAAAAAATTGTAATAGAAGAAAAAAGCATAAGTTCATTTATATGTCCCGTTACAATTATTCTTTGTAGTTGAAAATAAGACAGTTAAAAACATTAAATCTATCATGGTCCATAACGGGAGTTTTCCTAGGGTTTGCAATCAAAAAAGCCTATCCTTTTCTTCAACTAAATGCCTATGCCTGCACTTTGACATTTCTCTATAACAATTATTAGCGGATGGAGAAGACCATGACTACCATTGACACCACAGAAGGACACATACAAGGAGAAAGGGAAAAGTTTGAAGGAAATAAGCACAAGAAAGCCAGCTGTGAACCTAAATGAAGTCACTGAAGTGCACACAGAGAATGAACTCCACAAAGGGGGAGAAAAAAATTCATTGAGTAAGCAGTTAATTTCATAATTAAACATCCATTCTTTACATACTGCATGACAGTTATACTCTTTCTAGGAAAGATTTATCCTTAGAAAATATTTAAATTTTTGGAAATGTTGCAGTAATATATTACACATAACAAACTATTACTCAAGTTTGATTGACTTTGTGTACAAGTGGTAATAATAGTAACTCCTAATAGGCATGTATCAAATGTGGCTTAGACTTAATCCATTTCCTGGTACTTTAATACACTTGTATGAAAATTTCTTCATTGTATTGAGAGAAAAACCTAACAACTTATATTAAACCCATACAATGCTATGGACACCGGTCATGTTATTTTTATATTTATATGTAGAATTTTGAATTCCACATTGACCTTGGTAACCCTTGTGCTTAAATCCCTTATAAGTAATACTGCTCATATGCCTCCACAAGCCAATCCAAAGAACATACCTATATACATATGCAGTTCTATGATATAACCTCCAAGTTGAAGAATGCCTGATGAGATAAAAAGAATTAAATCTACTATCCCTTCCGGATTATCAAAATTAAATATCTACAGCCTTCGTGCATTTTAAAAGAGATTGTGACCAGAATCACATATGATACAAAGGAGGCTCAGTTTAACAAGTGCCCCTAATCCCCGGAAAATCATTTGCAACATCAAGCACTCATCATATCCGAAGGTGAAGGATGAAGCTCCTAAATTCCCATGTTCACCTTCACTTACCACTTTCCTTTCTTATCAGTGCTATTTCACTGAGCGATAAGATTACATTTGCTTTAACTCGCGTATTCGTGTATAAGTTTGCATTTTTGCTGGCCTCAGTGGCAGCAGTGCTAAATCCTTGCCTGCCAAACAGGTCACGGGTTCAAGCCCTGCCTGGTTAGGTTGTTCCCATTCAGGGCATGGATATTTGTGCACATTTAATTATTAACTTGTTGAAAAGCTCTGATGTAAAAGGATAATATAGTGCTGTTTTTGGAGATATGGTAAATTTAAAAAATGCAATATTTACTCTAAAATAATTATTGGCCCTCACTTCCAAACACCAAAGCTCCATGACTATTTGACGCACAATTTGTAGCAACGTGATCACAGATCTGGGATTGTCCAGGTTTGGCAAGATGCATCAAATCACTGTAAGATAGCAGAAACTATATACTATACTCCAGACACTGAGCTGCAGTTGCATGGTGGGCTGTCGTAACGGGATACATTTCCATGAGCATGCGGCTCAATCCAAGACACTAAGAAACAATAAGGGGCAGGTATTCCCAAAAATGTTTCAATCACAGGACTCATACATAAGCCATATGGATAAAAAGTCAACTTTAAGCAAGTAAGACGTAATCTATTGCCCTTGCCCATTGTCATCAGTCAAGTGTTGCTAAACTTTCCTTTTAGCCCCTTGAGATTGAGAATAACCAAGACAATAGGGTAGTTTCCTTCATCAAAGAAAACGAAAGGCATTGATTGCAATTAGTTACCCACCATTAGTGTATTCATAATATACAAATTATTTGGTTTTAGAAATCCCAGTTTAGACGAATGGCAACTTGGTCAACTTTAACCGCATTTGAAAAAGGCCACATTGGCACCCATGCGATGCCACTCCACGTGATGTCACAGGGACCTAGATGCTATACGAGTAGATAAGAGTTTTACATCGTCTGAGATTACCAATGCATGCATGAGGCACAGGGCTCAGGGAAACATCTCTTAATAATCACCTATTAAAACTGCCTATGGTCGAAAAGTTTCCTTCATTCGATAGGGTATGAATAATCCTTATTTAAGCCACGCACTACCTGCTAGCAGGGTACTCCGCTACCTGCTAGTAGCCTGCATCTCAGCGGCACACACATCCTCGCCCCAAGGTCACCTCACTTTGCGACAGTGGGAACCAGAATGACATCACATGGGATTTTCCCAGCATTCATACCTAGCCGTCGTGTTTTCGCGCGCTTGAAATTTTTCACTTTTCATTTAACCGCAAAAAAGTAGAGATCGCCATTTAAAAATCTTTAAGTGTGAAATTCGTACTCCAGGAGTAATCTTACGGTTTAGGCAATAAAAAAATAATGGGAAACCATCCTATTTGGAATTGATAGTTTGAGGCGTGACTTGGTGAAATTGCTTATGTTAATTTAAAAAAAAACTTGTAAATTTTGCATAAATGATTTTAATGTCGACCAATTTTGTGGCTGTGCAACATTGTCAGGTGGAAATACAGCATACAGGAAGAGTATGACTTAACATCATATGCTAAGTCAATAAAGTAAACTTACCCCTACTGACTCAGCGCATTTTTGGTCATACTCCTCCTGTATTCTGTATTTGCACCTAACGATATCACACAGAGACGAAACTGGTCATTATTAAAATTATTTATGTGATATTTACAAGGTTTTTTTGATTCAACAAAATCTGGTATAGAAACACCTTCTGAAATCATGGAAGAAGAATCGACAGATGATGGTAAAAAAATCAATCGACGGCAAAGATTACTGGTGCTGGGAAGGTGATTAGTAAGCTTTCTGATCGTGTATTTCCCAACCGGACAACCTCATGCAAACTCAGCACAACCCTGAGTTAACTCCACCCTTTACCCACATCATCACTCACTAGTGTCATGTAATTGGCTAGGATCCTCTTCGCCTTCCATTCAGAGAATTCAGATTAAAGAAACAGAACAACATAACACTGCAATACTACAAAAATATACGCCAGGGGAGGCTATAAATATTCAACGAGTGTACCACCTGTGTGTGTCGACATTTTTCGAGATTGAGACAGCACTCAGGTAACACCATGGATTTATACCGCATGAATTGGTGATTGAGGACCAAGAATTCAGCTTCAAGAAATTAGAAAAGGAAAATAAAATATATTTCCAAGTGATAAGATGGTTTAGTGAGCATCACACAGCCTGGCTTTGAATATAACGTTGTAACAATTAATTTTGAGTTACATGTGAGTTGAGTGTTGATGTGACACTTGGTGGGATAGGAACAATGAGGCAAGTGATGGTGGACGGAGATTATTGTGGATGGCGATGGGGAGTATGGTTGTAAAAGTTGTGGCGTGTGGGTGTGTCTTCACTGCCAAGAGTTTTGCCGTGGAAGCTTTTAAAAGTGTTTTAATTTTGTGTCAGTGACGTTTGTGTTTTAAAGTGTGATAATAAAAAATATTAAAACGTGGTGGCAGCCAAGATGAGCAATAGCCGGCGTGGTATTGAAATACTAACATGATGCTCAGACTATTCCTAATGTAGATGTGGCACATCTAGCATTCAACATTGCAATTGACTGACGTTTATTATAGAAAACAAGTTAGGAAATAGTGAAATCATTGCCCAGCACCAGCACGGCATCAATCAGTTGGGCATTGTCCCAATCCGCTTAGCGCACAACCTCAGCAAGTTGTCCACAGTGCCACTGATAAACATCAGGCAGCCCAGCATACAGACTGGGTCTCCTCCCCACATGAAGCTAAGCTAGTCTTAATGTTGCGGATTTTTGTGAAGACTCTGTGCCTGCATGCCGAGTATACAACCCAAAAGCTGGGTAGCCATTCAGTTTAGTGCTGCCAAGCACTTTAATGGATGAAGTTGTATGTGTTGTGTTCCTCATGCTTAGACGCTGAGTGGCTGGTGAGAAAAACATTATACACCTGTTTTCTGAGCTTTTTTTTTGCCATCACCGGCAAAACGGGTGCTCCGGTTTATTTTCAAGTTCCCTTTCAAGCTCCCATTTATTTTCAACTAGTTAGGTACCACTCTGATGAGATATACCTCGTAGATATCCCAAGCACATTAAGTGGCAAGGACTTTTTGGCCTTGATTTACATATCCATAATTTTTTACACATAAATCATATGCCTTTTGGTGGAATATTGCCAATCACTCATTAAAACGCGATTCTTGCAACATGCTATAATCACTAAGACAAGTTTCCACTGCACTTGTCTTTAATTTCTCTTAGTACAACAGTAACTACAAAATTCTAATACCTCTACAAGTAGACTTCTTAAAGAATCAATCATTAATATATTATATAAGAGTATATAAAACACACTTTGACTCCAGCCATCCGCATTTGCAAAAAGTATAACCTTTTAGGGCATCTTGCAAATTTCTTTGGAATAATCATAGGAAATAAGACTTTTTTCACGGAGGAAGCCTCTAATCTACAGGATAATTGGGAAAGTCCTATAGACAGGGGCACATAAACTACGTTAATGACCCACCTCGTAAATGGAATGCATGCCAATATTAGAATTAGTAGCTTTCACAAGGAATAATGCTATTATTAAGGAATTGATAATCTCACCTGAGGTAAATTGAGGGTAGAAATATCTCCAAGTGTGTTTCTTTCAAAGGGAAAAAAGGGAGAAGCCCAGAATACAACAGTAAAACAAGATGCATTACCCCTTGCATTGAGAAAAATAGGTTGATTTTAGAGTTCTGAAACAGATAACATGGAATTACCAATTACAACGCTACATTCCCACTTACTTTCTCTCTGATAATTAGCAGATAATAAAGAGGAATTCTGGTTATGATGCACCACATTATAAATGACTTCATAGATTAAATCAACCTTAAAGAAAGTATTTTTAAATAACATCTAGCAACATTACTAGATAGATACATATACAAGATACACCATGCATTCACAATAACACATTTGCTCAACCAAAAATTTCTAAAATACCAAAGATTTACCAATATTACATACATACAACATAGGGCAGATTAATAGCAATGGCTAAATTATACCAAAAATCCAACTGAATTCATGAACAAAGAAGTAGAAATGTTCTAGATATTCAAGAGAAATTTCGTAATATCCTCATTCCTTTTTCCTTATTTTTTGCTCAAATTGCACTAAATGAATACAGTACAAAACACTGCTAACTTATTCACTTTCACATCCCCCTTACCTTTACTTCTAATCTTCATAGCGGGCTTCCTTTAAAAAAAAATAATAATTTCCCACAGCTGCAAAGGCTACTCAACAATCAATTCTCCTATACTCTTCTCAGATTTAGTTTTCAAAACTTTGACATGACGTGCCATTCATACTAATACATGTGACCAGTGGCAAATCAAGAAATCTAATTGTAATAGGTTCTTGTGGTAAATATAATATATTACACATTTTAAAAATTTGTTTTTCCTAAGCTGGACTATTTCCAGAAATCCAGAAAAGGTGTAGCAATTTTTATAGCAATCTTAACTAATGCTGATACACTTGATCATTTTCATTTCCATCTGGAATTAGCACTGTTATTTCAGCAATAGCACCATTATTTCGAAAACTTAAGGTGGGTAGTTTATTAATGGAAGAAAATGATAGATGAGGTAATTGACATAATTTTGGACAAGGAATTTCCTCGATTATTAAATTTTGCAGGAATGACAAGATCAAAGGGTGATAAAACCACAATTAGTGTGAGCAATCACTCAATTAAATATACTCATGGGGCAACATATTCAATTCTCATGAAAAGAACATTGCTCTGTGCTTACGAGACATTAATTAAGGGGCAGTTTCCAAAAATGTTTTTACTTGCAGGACTCGTACATACATAAGCCATAGGGATAAAAAGCCAACTTTAAACCACCACACAAATTTGATACCCAAAAATTGATGCAACAACAAAAAATGTAACACGTAGCATGCATGACCTTATCTATTCAGGGTTCCTAAATAAAAGTCACAGAGGCTTTCTTCAATATTAAAATGGATGATCTTTACCCAGCCGAAAAAATATAAAACAAAACCATGAGAAATAACAAGGGCACAGCAGGAAAAGTATTGTGTATCCATCCCCATGAGATATTTTAAATATTCTTGGCTTAATAGTAGGTATTGGTGAGGTATTAAGCCATGCAAAATATTTAGCCCATATTCACAGTAATTTTGAAGTTATACATGAAAACGTGATTTCTAACTTTTTAAAATTTCATATTTACTTTGCTAGTGAAGAACTGAGGAAATTGAAAATATTTAATTATAGAACTTCACCTGGTGAGTGATGGGATAACTCACAAGGTATGGACAAGGTACAAAAAAATAAAATTTTACAGTTCCAAGGGTGTCACTGCATTAAAATTTCATCAAGGCATTGATATCCAGCATGAAGATAAGGTTCATGGCACAGATCAATAAATAAACAACACAACCTTGGTATAACCAGAATCAAGAGACATTGATTCAGTATTGTAAAATTTTGTGAATTGCAACAGATAGCATTAAGAAAAGGAAATCGAATAATTTTCTCTCAACTCGATTTCCACATTCCTCAATTATAAAAGTTGCTACTCCTACCACTTGAATGTGTGTGAATCCCACAGTTATAAAACAGAAAAATATATTAATGAAGTAGTTAGTAAGCTCAAGATTAATACTAAACCCACTACACACTTCGTAGCTGCCCTCTCATTTCAAATCTTGATGAATGCTCCAATTGTTATTTTCTTTATGAATCCCACTTTGAATTCCAATCATCAATTTATCAACCATTATACTTTAAAATGGAGGAGGAATAGGGTTTTTCACTCAGACAAGAAATCGCAATTCATTAGAAGAAGACAGTTGGTGAAGTGGAAAGACAAGTAACGAGGAAAAATATTTTTTGCAAACCAATTTACATGACTTAGTCCCATCATTTAGAGTTTCAGTCTATTGCCTAGTTCAGGGAGTAACGGCCAAAAAAGGAATCCATCACTTGAGTGTAAGCAACACAAAACCATATGAGACCGATGCAACAGGTTAATGAGTAGTTGAGACATAGATACCCACTCAGTGACATCAATTTATCAGCAAAAGTGTTAAGGCCATCGATTTTTTGCCACAAATAGCTACAGAAGTAAGCAAGGAATCATAAAATGGAAATGTAAAGGTCTCTTCATTTTTCAAACTGATCACAATCGGCAATACCAATAATTGGAGAACAAGCCCATTGCCTCATTACCTCTTATCCACACCTGATATTCTGTGGCAATGATCAAAGTTTTGCACAGGGAGATAAGTTACTTTCCAAACAAGGCATTCTTTCACCTTAAAGGGCTATCAAAAGGGGCCCTTCTATTGTCTTCTTTCACGGATAAAACCATGCTATGTAGATCTTTAGCTTTTCCTTCCACTCTAATCTCCTTAATGTACTCTCACCAAAATGTCTTCAAGTCTCCCCCTAATGATGATATTCCACGGTCATTGAAGTAATTACTACGTACATACATTTATTAGAGATTTCAAGGGTGTTTGATTTTCTATATTAGATGGTTTCCACAAAGCCAATTAAAATCATTTTGATACTATGATAATGAAATTTTAAAAATTAAAACAGCATAGACTTCAACTACATTATTATATAAATCTATCTTTTTAAAATGAAAATATGATGACCATTTTTTGGAGAAATTTTGCAAGTTAAAAAGGAATGATTTGGTCGCAGTATTGCTTAACTTTCATTATGTAAGATCAAAACTAAAAATATAGAACTAAGCCATGATTAGCATTAGAACCATAATGACAGGTGAGAGGAGACAGACAATAAAATCTCAGGTTATACCCAACCCTATAACAAGCACAAAATTGCAATGACTCATGTTTTGACACTCAAAATAACATAAACACAGAATTTTAATGTATCAGATGTGGAGTGGTGGAGCAAAAGTGATGATCCTTCTCCATTATTATTACAACGTTGGATCTAAAGTGAAATCAGTTTCAAAAAATTCCAATGCTTTTGATATTCCAATATCCAGCCTACTTATTTCATTCCGTAACTAACTAAAATTAGTAAACTTGTTATTAATTGATGTGATTGAATAATGTACAAACACACTTTTAACCATGACAGCTTTTTAATCCGAAGCACAATCATTTGAAACTGGTAGCTTCAGCTATAAATTTAAGCAATCCAAACAACAAGCTCTAACAATCTTCCACAACCATTAATGTAAAAAAAATTACTTCAATGTACACACTAAACATGTAGGCACTTAAAATAATAAAAACTAATACAAACAGCTAAGAATTAACACAAACCACCAAATACCTACAACAAGGACTACAAATTAAGTATAATGAAAATACTAGGAGTAATGAATGGGACTTAGGTCGTCCATAAATTGTATATGGTGAATTTCACAAACGTTATCTCCACAATCAGAAAAAATACTGCAATGGAATTTTGCATGCCAGCGACAAAAAAGGAAAATTTGATAGCATTAACTAAACGCTACACCAACAATGTCAAATCCAGCCTAACTTTTCATAAACCTGGACAAGAATTAGTTTTGTTACTTTGCTAAAACTAGTGGCCAAGTGTCTGCCCAGTCTAATCCACATAATCATTTTCACAACAGCAAGAGAAAATAGCTAAATTGGCATTACGATCCTACAAAGATCAAGTCGTAAAGTTTTCAAGATTTTATCTACCATAGCTTTTATTCCCATTGGCACTTCAAAGAAGAATACAAAACTGATAATATTAGGCCATTTTTCAATTTAAAACACAGGTATATTATTACAATGGACTCATAAATTTTGCATTAAATAATGTAATTATCAGAAAAACTTTTTGAAATCCACCATATTACCAAAAACTTTTAAATATATCCACATGGACAAGCAATGAAAATTTAAACTGCAAATGTCGAATTCCACCCATTCTTCCTAACATTTTGGTTTAAATGCATGATTGGGCAGTCATTCATGCTAGTCAAGTTAATAATAACGATGGGAAGTCTTGAAATAATAGTAGCTGGGTGATTGTAAGCAAACATATATTTATCTATACACATTAACATTTTTGACAAACAGGAAATTGATTTTTGGTCCTCATTGTTGAAGAATGAGATACACTAGACTTTTCACAATGCCAGATATTTGACTCGATCTCTTAGATTTACATAAGTTGGCTTTAATGATAATAGTTTCACCCCCTGCCCTAGAGCAGCATCAGGAAACAAAACAATCAGCAGTTTCAAAAAGTGAATGAAGCTGTAATTGTTCATTTCTGAGATCCCATAAAAAAATCACAGCTACGCAAAAATAATACAGTAAAACCTCCATGTAGTGAACCTCTTTACATCATAAACCTCCTTACTTCATACCACCTCTACGGTCCTGTCAGATTTACATGTAACGTTGATAATGGCTTCCGGGTGCAGCTGCGTGTTGCGCTTTGTCGTGCAAGCTTTCGCGACCGTTGCAGGATGCATCATCAGGCGATGAATGAAATTACGGAAATCGGTGGTCAATTAATATACTCGTCCACCTCCCCCATCCACCGGAGTAGTGGGGGAGGGGGGCGGAGTTGACGTCAGCAGAACTCTCACCCCTGTCCTTGAGCGACGAGCGGACTCTTCTTGTCTAGCGAATAACCTTGTTGGTAACATATTCGTCGTCTTCTCTTTCGGAAAATCGTTTTCCACGTCTGGCTGAGTTTAACGCCGTCCACTCTGTTGAAATTTTGGGGGCATTTTTCAATTTCAATAGCCTCCCGAATTAGTCGTCGATGATAAAATTTTTCTTGGGCTAACACCTGCGTCTCGTCGATTAAAATTCGATGTCCATCTTCTGAGTAGGCATGCTCCGCTATCGCCGATTTCTCCGTGTCACGATGTAATATCGCACGGCTGTGTTCTTTGAGACGAGAAGTCACGGAGCGCCCTGTCTGCCCGACGTAAGATTTCCCGCATGAGCATGGGATTCTATAACCGCCTTCCACGTTGAGGGGATGTAGTCGGTCCTTGGCAGATGGAAACAAGTCGCTCATCTTCTTTAATGCTCTGTGGCGCGTCACGATGCCTGCTTTTCTCAGCACACGCGAAATTCTCTCAGACGTTCCAGCGACGTATGGGATGGTGGCATAGGCCACTGGCTTGTTTTTCTCTCTTCTCTCCGCGCAATCTTCAGGTAGGCGTTTATTCGGAATTCTTGCCTGGCGATGGATGAAGGCTTCCGAATATCCATTCTGTCTGAAGGTTTCTTTCACGCGATCCTCTTCTTTCTTCAGAGCGCCATCGTCAGAAACCACTCTGGCCCTATGAAGGAGTGTTTTCATGACCGATGCTTTCTGTTGAGGATGATGGTGGGAGTGCGCGTGGAGGTAACGGTCCGTGTGTGTTGCTTTCCTGTAAAAAAATTGAAAAATGCCCCCAAAATTTCAACAGAGTGGACGGCGTTAAACTCAGCCAGACGTGGAAAACGATTTTCCGAAAGAGAAGACGACGAATATGTTACCAACAAGGTTATTCGCTAGACAAGAAGAGTCCGCTCGTCGCTCAAGGACAGGGGTGAGAGTTCTGCTGACGTCAACTCCGCCCCCCTCCCCCACTACTCCGGTGGATGGGGGAGGTGGACGAGTATATTAATTGACCACCGATTTCTGTAATTTCATTCATCACCTGATGATGCGTCCTGCAACGGTCGCGAAAGCTTGCACGACAAAGCGCAACACGCAGCTGCACCCGGAAGCCATTATCAACGATGCCCCTCGCTGCGAAAACCTACGTTCAAAGATTTACATGTAAATTTATAGGCAAACCTCTTTGTAGTGAACCTCTTTATATCATAAAACCTCCACTTAACATACCAAAGAGACACCCCCGTGACTGCCTAACGACCTCCGCAAATCGAACCGACACTACAAGAGACCATTAATGCAGCCGCGATTACGTACATGGAATGACATTTTCAGCAATAAATGTTTCACTTTTTTTTATATACCTTTAATATGCTTTAATTTTCACGTCAATAATTAGTTCACTACAACTTCAGGCTTTGATTTTTTTTTAATTGTGGAAGGCAACAAGTATAAATTATTCTATTTATTTATGCATTTAATTGGTTAACTTTGTAGATGATTCTAGGGAACCATTACAATGATATTTTACAAATACATATGCCTAACCTACCCAATAAGTAAGCTTGTTACTTAGAATATTTGTTTCTTTGAAAATGAATTTCATACTGATCAATATCATGCTACATAAGGCTAACAATTGAATTAGCATTTGAAAGTCTATAATATATATTAGGATATATCATTACCAGGCTATAAAATTTTATTCTAGGAGTTGACAGTTTTATCAAGAGAACAAACACCACTTATCCATGCTTATTATGGAAGCTATTGACTCGCAAAATGAATAAGTACAAGTCTATTAACACTGAGCAAAACTAAATAAACTCTGGCCTCAACATAAAATGGATCAATGAACCTTTCTACTGATACCATCCCTTGGATTGGGAAAAATATTGACATCAGGGCAAGCCCCACTCCATAGCCACTGCAACACCATACGTATGGCGATGTTGGTAAAAGTGAGCAGCAGGTAACACTTTTTTCCCTCCTGTTTTCCCTAATTTACAGTGACTTTTATGAGTCTTCAACAACTATTTTCCATGGTAATAATGTGAGAACAACCTTGTATATTCATAGTATAAGGTTTTTGAAATGGTCTACACTGATATGCAATCTCGCTGATGCTAATTTTTCAGGTTAGGGTATGAAACTGTAACCAGAAGATCAATCAGCCAAATGTGAGACCCCCAAGACCTCAACATCATTAATGTAAAAGCTGGTCACATTGAATTGAAGAACAATAATGACCACAAGCGAATTTACTTGCACTTGTAACACATTTACACTGAGATTCACCATTTGAGAAATGAAAATAAATAAATTGTAATTAATTGTCAAATTAATAAAATGGATAACTAATGCAGTAGATTCCAGTTGATGGGGCAGCCACTTAATTGGGGCAGATCTTGAAGAACAGAACCCAATAAAATAATATCCCAGAATTTTCTCCTCTTAACTGGGGTAGTAGACCACTTTATTGGGCCATGAGTCGGCAACACTGACCCCATACTCGCAATGAAATTAATTTTTTTTGCATCAGAATAGGTTTTTTTTATAATTTCCTCCTTTAATTTAATCTTATTTACATAAGAGTGGCTATTCTTGCCTTATTATTACAGTAGGCTCTTTATTATGAAGTTCACGGGACCAAAAAACCGGAGGTTCGTAATAACGAAGTTTGTATGAACATTTCTTTTACGAATCGTCGAAAAAAAACAGCATATATTACACGCAATTAAATTACGTGCAAATATTTAAAAATAAGAAAATTCGTCTGTTTCTCAACAGAAGAATGCACATTGTCTTTTTTATTGAGGTTTCAAACAATCTAATGCAGATTTCAACATTCCAGACGAATTAGAAGGTGAATACAATTAGAAACTGCACTAAATAAAAAGAAAGGAAGAGTTCGATATTATCAAATGCAATTTGGACTGCTGTGACACCATTGAAAACTGTGACAGTGATATTATTGAAACCATATTTTACAGGCAACAAGGTGAAGCTAAAGATGAGGATAGTTATGGAGATAAAGTCGTATCTCAGTGTAGCCGAGTGACATCTCAGGAAGCAAGAAGGTTCATTGTGGGGTTATGACTCTTCTTCATGCAAGAGGACAATGAGGGTAGCTCAATGTCGTAATTGGAAGTCTGTGCCGACTTGTTTGTGCGACAAGGATGACGAGAATGCAGCAGAATACATTAGACTAGAGGATGCGATTTGAAAAGTATTTGCATTTTTAAAAGTAAATGAAATATTTAGGATTCACATTTTCTTCACTAATTAACCGTGAATTTTTCTTTATTTGGACAGTAAAAGACATTCATACAGCATTGCCGGAGAGTATTCATACAGCATTGCCAGAGAGTTAAACTACATATATACAGCATTTCCAGAGAGTTAAACTATTCTCAAACTATTCTCACTGATTTATTAAGCAAATTAACAGTTTATAGTTTGCATTATCAGCATACTTTAGTCTCCTTTTTATCATTTCAATGTTTGTTTATGCCCATAATTGGGATAGCTCGCCTAATTGGGGCAAAGTGCACCTGCCGCAATGTGTCCCAATTAACCGGAATCTACTGCACAAGTATTTTTCTGGCAACTTGAGTATATTCAATAGATAAGTCAAATAATTCCTCATAATTAAGTAAATACTGGCAGTCAAATTAAACTTCTAATACAGCCAATGGGGAACTTGCATGAATTTTTTTTATTTCACAGGCGGATAGAAAATTATTTTCTGAATACAACAAAGAAAACCGCATGTATATCTGAGTTTTCCTTCGCGAGATATTTAATGATAAATATTACGAATTTTAAAGCGCGGGAAAAACTACCTCACCCCCCAAGCCACTGCCGACGAAGCCTCGATGACGTCAAAGGTGCCTAAACATCACGCGAAGCTATTGTTGTGATTGTTTATTATAGTTGCCAGCAGTTGTGAGAGCTTCGTTTGTTATACGTGTTGATTATTTTATATTTAGAGATAAATATCCGACGATAGAGGCTTGGAAGCCCTCATATTTTGCATTATTTATAATATTAATATCTGAGTACGGGCATAAAATATAAAACTGGAGCAGTTAAACCAAAAATTATATAATACCTAAATAACATCGTGGTAGGAGTCTGAGCCACGGCCATTGGAAGGGGGATACGTTAATTGTAAGTTGATGTTATCGACGGCATATCATTCATTTAAGTATGCAATTAGAAGGATTTTGATGTTTACTGATGTCCGCTTAGCTTTTATATACAATAACTTCATCCGTTTATTCGTAGGTACCGGAGAATTCGTCGTTTAGGACTATCTGTGCTTGTATTATGGGATGAATTCCAGTCAATGCAACTTTTGCTCGCTGATTGGAGACATCTAGGAACATTTTTGTGCCAAAATAGTGTTATTTTCAACGTGACGTCTCCGGTTAAGCTACTGATAATAATCACAGTGCCAGTGGTTGTAATGCACAAAGTTTGACAAGGTTGAAAAATATCGGCCAAGAGTTATCAGTGTTCCATCGTGAATGAATTGTAAAAAGTGCTATTACGCTATCGATAAATATCTAACAGTAGTGTAAAAATTGTCAGTGGCGTGCTAATCTCCGTTGTTCACCGTAGATATGACATTTCACGATCACGCTATTGAAATAAAAACTGTGTGTAAAGTTTGTTATTCCATTATTTCAACGAATAGTAGTGAGAAATGTCACCTGTGTCACTTGTGTGGGCTAATTTAAGGGTTTAAATCAGTAAATAAATAGTTGTATTCATCATAACGAGTTCTGTTATTGTAAGTTGTACGTGATGAATATAAGAATGTGACAGTGACATCCAGTTTTTGATAAGAGTATTTGCCTATTTCCCGCTATATTTTTATGGTATATGCTAGTATTTTGTTTATGGATTTACCTATATTATTGAAATAGGTTGTAGCTTGTGTGTGTGTTGGCAGCGGAACCGATCGCGATCTCACATGTGGATTGTGTGCAGACTGTTTTGCTGTGCATTCGTACCGTAGGACGGATAGGACTACCTTCTCCGCTAATCCGGCGTTGCCAAATTCAACAGCACAGCTTACTCTAATGTCAACAGCACAGCTTACGATCGTTATCCTCCAGTATTACAAGTTTCTTTTACAACTCGATTTGCCGCCAACATATAGCAATAATTTGTCTTAACAAATTCCATGAGGGTCATGGCATCAATTTTTGGTGTCCTAACATCCTATGCCACACGCCTTATAGGCGGCTTGCGGGATATTATGTAGACGTAGATGAATTTCAGGTGTACTATTCGAACGAGTGGCAACGTTATCATCCATTTTTCTGATAACTAAAACACGAAGTGAAACGCTTGTACTTCATCATCCCGATGCCGCATTATTAATATCCCAAGTAATAATCTAGGCACAATAGCAATAGGAAAACTTGCCCAAGAATAACAGAACAAAATTAAGTGGCGATTAGCGGCTAAATACTCCCTCAAAACAAATTTTACTCCAAGCGCTCAGCGTATTTCCCTACTCCCCACGGTTGTTTAGGCACCTATGACGTCACGCCTGGCCTCGGCAACGCTCGGGTGTCTTCGCGCAGTGGTCGGCTCAGAGAAATTTTTCTCGATTTTAAATGCAATTTTTTTATTTCTTTTGATATTGAATGGAGAAACTGAAGGTATTTTTGCGAGCTAATGCATCCATTTAACTTATTCAAAATAGTTTTTAGAGCAATCTACGACCCATGCAAGTTCCTCATTGGTCACAGCTACTTTATTAGTAGCCTTCCCATCAATGTTAATTGAAAAAATACATCAAAATGCAAAAAGACTCACTTTTTGGTAACATTTTAAGGTAACTGCTTCATTGAAGTTACCCCACACAGTCAGTTCCTCTCGTTTGTACTTAGTTATCAAACTAGAAACTTCATCAATCAATTTATCATCATCTTTTTTAACATCTATGTTAATAGGAACATTTGGAAATGACTTAAAAACATCTTCCAGCAGAGATATCTTACGTTCCTCTGGACGTCCAGAGCCTTGATAAGTATTATCTGCAATAAATGTTCCAATTTCAGACACAAAACAGCAAAAACCATGTCCACGATAAGAAGTAAATACTCAGGTATCATGCAATGCAATTAGTTTTGAACTACTCCCTTCAAATAGTAGGTCATGCACCAGGTAATTAGCCCACAGCCCATATTACTACATGAAATACACTTCCTACTTTAGTAGACCATTTGGTAATCAAAAGCTGACCACCACTTTATGACAGGATCTATTATATAACTACATATTCCCACAGAGATGCTTAAGGGTACGAAAATTTATATAGAAAATTGTAACCAGTCTTGCTTGCACATTACTTAGTCATCACATTGAAAAATTGATTGAACCTGTCACAGGTCTTCTGATTTTTAATAAATGATAGGTACTATTTTTATGCCATATAATTCTCCCTCACTAGTGGCGGATTGGGGGGGGGGGGGTCCACAGGGGTCATGACCCCTCAGCAAAATTTATCAAAAAGTGGGGAACCATTCTCCCCAGACCCAGGTCATGAAACCCCTCCCCAATTTGATGCTGAATCCGCCCCTGCCCGACACTGTGAAGATGTGTCATTCACGTGACATGTCTAGCCACAAACCCCTCCTACATTCAATATGAACCAGGTAAGCGCAGTTCCCTTCTAAAAACTCCCCTCCCTCCCATAGAAGAAGAAGAAACCATAAAAAAAATAGAGATTTTCATACCATTTTATTCCTTTTTTCATCTCTGAAATTTATGTTGCTCATCCAGGTGAGAAGGGCTCATAACAACTTTCCATTTTTGATTTCCCTGACTCCCAGTCCAATCTTTATTTCCCTGACATTATACCAATAGCAAAGCACTCTTAAGTATATAGGAACTTAAGAATATAGGCCTATTAATTACGTGAGGTAATTTTGGCAATGTTAGAACCCCCTCTCCCTCATAGTGAGGTATGGTGAGATTTGGCTCGCTCAACCCTCTCCTCCTTTTAATCTCACATAATATTATTGAAAACGCATATTTTTAAGGTAAATACTAGAGATGTGCAAATAGTATCTGCGAATACTCGAAAACCTCGAATACTAGAAATTATTCGAGATCTCGAATAGTTATGCTAAAGGTACAGTCTCGAGAACCTCGAATACTTTGAATTTTGCGTCATACACTGTCACATGCACGTTGTTGGTAGTTGACTCGGAAAAATGTAGAGAACTGTAGTGGTTTAGTGCATGCAGCGCCGTTTTAGGCAAGTTGACAAATTACATAAAATTCGTGGATTAGAGCGGTGAAAAGAGTTAAACGTGGGGAACTGAATATGATCGGGTGAAAAAATCTGAAAATCCCTGATTCCCACCTCCAGGATAACCTCAGTACATACCTTGGGATAGTAACTACGTAGCTCAATTCCCAAAATCCACTACCCCCTCCATCCATCAGCCCTCGGCCCCTCCTCCGACGCTTTCCTCCTCTCCGAAATCTAACAAAAGGCCCCAGCGTGCCCAGGGTTCGTATTACGAAGACCATAAATCAAAAGCTTCAATAGAAAATATCAATTTACAGGAGAATAATAGAATCGTGTTTCACCCTTCCTTCTTTCTCCCCCACTGAACTTTTTCTGCCTACCTGCTTCAAAGTTCCCCATTTCTGGAGGTCAACCGCTGCATGAGTTATCTATTAGCACAAAAGGTGTCTAACAACGACTTTCGGCAATTGATATAACACCTTTATTGAATTGAAATAATAGTAATGTGCGCATAATTTCAAAAAGAATAAGACCAAACACGATGTAGTTCTGACTAAATTTAAGCATTTTACGCGAGGAAATAAATGTCAAATACGATGGAGACTTAGCATTCTGGCAAAACTCGTTATCCTCGCAGCTGAGCTTCTCGGAAGTTGATGCAGTATTTTTTTTCAAAAACATATATCAAGTTACAATTTATGAGTTATGCTATAAATCTCTATTGTCACAGTCACAGACGAAGGGATATTTTCTCAAGATATTTGGTTTCTCCCTGCTAGCAATTTGAATTCATCTGCTAATCTCGTGAGAACTTCCAAAGATGGACAGAAAATAATTGGAGAAAATCCGGTGGAGAAGCACGTGTATTTTGAAAAATGCCTCGGATTGTCCGCTAGCACTTGACAGTAGGAGTGAGGGTAAAGCGAGCTACCTGTTGAAAATAAGAAGTTGGATGAAGCTGAGTATCAGATCGGTGTGCCGCTGAAATGGCGTTTCGTTGATAGGAGTATATACATCAGACAAAAATCCATCGTAGCGGTGTAAAAGCCGAGACGGTATGCAATCATTTTTTCGTGAAGTGGTGTGTCTCCTTAGGATATTTGAAAGAGATGTTAGTTGAATAAACTATATGCCCAAATTGTTTCCATAAAATTAAAATATTCCATTGATCAGCCAAATTCCTGTTTGAATCCTTTAAAGGAAATCTCAATTAATCGCCAAAATCCTGAGTTTCCTGATGCATAGGCAACCTAGTCAAACATTTCCGCATTCATCATTATTTTCGTTCCCCCTGAAAAACGATAGATAGAGGTTCCACTATTTACCTTTTTATCTATACATTCATCAAGGGAAATAGAAGAAAAATCGTACGATTAATATGCTTTGCACAATTCTAGTATTCGAAATTCCTGGTATTTGAATATTCGGGCAATGATATAATATTCCAATTCGATATTCGAGTTTGAGAAATCTGCTATTCGACCCATCTCTAGTAAATACTAATCTATGCTTCATTGGGTTGGATTTATTAAAAAACATTATTTTTATTTACAGTTAAGTTAAATTTAGAATCTAGTAAGTTAAAGTCTAGTATTTAAGAATACTTAGGCCGCAATTGACACTGAATCTTGTGGAAAACAATTATGAGGTACTTGCCAGGACCCCCCCCCCCCCCCAAGTCCCCCAGTTGATATGGATGACAATCGGCTTGATCCCCCCCTAAATGCTGCACGTAATTAATAGATGCCCCTTTAGTAGAAAAATGCTACAGTTAGAAAAATGCTAGGTCAAAAAATGCAGCTACGATATGCCAATCAATTCTCCACGTCAAGGCCAGGGATGGATTTAGGGGGGAATTACAGGGGTCATGACCCCTCACCCCAAATTTAAGTCACATTTATTAAATTTTAGTAATTTAATAGTTTTTGTATCCCCGTAAAAGAGTAAAGGAAGTGTACATATATTTAAGTGCATGGCCACAAGTCCCAAATATGAGAGAAGTTTATTTTTTATTTAGAAGTTTCTTATTCCCGACTGTAAAAACACCCCTCCCCCGAGAAGTATTCCATACTCCTTGGACTCAGGTCATGACCCCCTCCCCCAAATTTGATGCTGAATCCACCCAAAGGCTCAATTATTCCTCACCTCAATTTGACATAGAGCTCCCCTGTTTCCCCATTTTTCTCTCCTTTCTCAGGAGTATCAATCCCTCTCCCTTGCTTGGCTCCTGTGCCTCCTACACTCTCACTTCAAGTTACTCCCTTCAGTTTTAACCTCCTTCATCCGCCTTTCCCTCCTTGTCAAGGAACAGAGGGCAGTCACAGTATCCACACTGCAAACTTTTATAGCTTTTAAACTGACATATCACATCATCTAATAGTGCACTATTCTATTTAATCAATTGTGTGACAATTAATGCAACGGTATTGATAAAATATTCCCAGGTCCATAATGCTTTACAATAGAATTCACAAATGCAAAAGAATTTCAGAGTGGAATAAGCATGTGATCTTCTGTAATTTAAATACTACCATACATCTATGCGATTGTGGGCACATTAAGGATTATACAACACAGGGGGAAAAACATAGTTAGTTTTGTTACTTAACATTTTGGTGTTTTATAGTACCAATAACAAAGAGTACATCCGGCCCACATTTTGATGTTTTATAGCACCAATAACAGAGAGTACCTCCAGCCCAATAAGCACCCATGGTAAAGGTAGAAAGCAGGATAAACACATTGAACCTGGCCCTGAGAGGAATTTCAATGATTCCTGCCAGTAAAGGGAGTCTCGGAGAGCTATTGAGCCATGCAAAATTTGGAGCCCACATTCACAATAACTTTGATGTTAAGCATGAAAATGTGATTTTTAAACTTTTCAAATATCCATCTTATTTAAGAAAAACTTAGGAAAAACACATGGTAGGACATAACCTCCGCAGTATAAAATG
Source organism: Ischnura elegans (assembly GCF_921293095.1). Taxonomy (NCBI): domain Eukaryota; kingdom Metazoa; phylum Arthropoda; class Insecta; order Odonata; family Coenagrionidae; genus Ischnura; species Ischnura elegans. The sequence goes on along the minus strand of NC_060250.1, from coordinate 37,684,263 downwards.
GGATATTTTCTTGAACTCTTTTCCGTTTTACTTCGAATACTAAAAAAAGGAAATTTTCAAAAAAATATTTCACTAGTGAGGTACATCACCAAAAATATGCTCAGGTTGAGCACTTAACAGCCTGATAATATGAAAAATAATCAAATAAATTAAATTTGTAGATCTTTGTCAAAAAAATCAGGAGGAGTCAGCAATTCAAAGATGAGTTTGATGCAGCTCTTCACTCAGTTCTCCGATCGGCTAATCTTTTCACACTAACGTAATTCTTCCGTTTTACACCATTCATCACCAGCAACATACACCTCCTCCAAGGCCTCCCACCGCAATTCTTCCCTTCCCCTTGTTCTTTAAAGATTATTTCATCAGGTCATCGTGTCTACTGATGTGACAGATTAAGTTGTTCCGCCTTCTTACTTAGGTTTACTAGAGTCATTGCTTCCCTCCAATAACTTCTGCATTACTCACATGATCTATCCATTTGATCTTCAATGTTCGTCGATAACACCACATTTTGAATACTGCAAATATCAACTTCTATACTGCTATTGTTGCCCATGCTTAACTACCACAAAAAATCACACTCCAAATACAGGTCCCGATGCATTGCTTCCTCACCTCAATGCTTATACAATTTCCAGCAGCGAGGAGACTGAAAATGACTCATCTTTTTTAAAAATGCTTTAACCCTTCTACTGCCACTGGACCGATATATCGGCCCTCGCTGGTTGAGGGAAAACTGCCGCGGGTCGATTTATCGGCCCGACTGAATTCACTTTTTTCATGATTGTGGCCTTTTCAACGGCTGTAATTTAAGTAAACCCCCATAATCTATCTATGGTTATAGGATATAAATATATCTTAAAAATTGGGAAAAATTTAGACGTATTAAATAAAATTAAGTACCTGAAAAATTTTTAAAATCTGAAATATTGCAAATTCCGGAAAAAAGCCTTGGCAGTCTTCGTACATACAACCTGAAATGGGCTGGCAGTAAAAGGGTTAATGATTTGTTTCTTAGCTACCAACATTGTTTCAACCTAATTTTGTAGCTATATGGGATAGAGTTTATTGGGAATTAATTGGTATTGTGGAGCATTAAGACACATAGGAGAGAACCTGATTAAACAAGTTTTTCGTTAATTTTTAAACTCTTTAACATTTAGTTTTACTTCCACTAGGAATATTTGACCAAGGCAAAGATATTTCTTCTAATTATTACACTATTTTAACTAAAAAAAGTCGGATGCCTGCCTAATCACATTAGTGCAATGGTAAGAAGAACAAAAAATTTTTGGTCCTACAGTAGATACATAAGGTAATTGGAAGAGGAGAGGATTCAATAACAGTGAAAGTGGTTAACTAAGTCAACATAGTCTTATATATAATATCGTAAATAAAAATACACTGATACCAGCAAAACAACTGGTTCTGAAGAAGATAAGTCATTTAAAGGGATATCCACTGAATAAGAAAGATCATTAAGTTTTCACAGTATATGTGTTCATTGCAAGCCAAACATTTTTAGTGCATACGTGTCATGGCGTGTGAAAGTCATTGGTCACAGTGTCATAAAAATATGAGTTTCAAATTTTTTCTAGATATTTTCATAAGTCCCATTTACAACACGGCCATTACCTGGATCAAAGTCAAGCGGTAGCTCAGTCCGAAGGAGAGGCAACTCAGCATAATCAAGCTCTGAAATGTCCACATTTACACCAGTTGAGCGAAGGAGATTAGAATCATGAGAGACGACCACTTTTCCATCCTTGGTCAAATGGCAATCTAACTCCAACATGTCAGTTCCCAGATCTACAGCCCTGAAGAACCACAACAAAAGATAATAGAAATATAGCACACCCACAGATAAAGACAAAAAAATACTTGGCTCACCGCTGAAAAGCCTGCATGGTGTTCTCATAGTTCTCTCCCGCGCCTGAGAATAAAAGGTTCATCAATTTGGAGATACCACAAAGGCCACTTTAGATGAATCACTACAATTAACAGGATAAAAAATTACCTCCACGGTGGCTGATATGCCTGCACTTAAATTTAGGTTTCCTCACTTTGTGAATAAGATTTGGATTCTTAAAGAGCATGAGTGAGGTGAAGATGTAAACGCCAACGACACCCATAGCAATATTCATTCCCGACACTTCTGACATTTCTCTTGGAGTTTCTTGAAATATGTTTGCCGTACAAAAACACAATACGCATTTATGACTCCGACTTGTAATTTCATAAGCGAGTTCCACTGTTTGTTATCAAGTCCAAAAGCCTAATCTCAGCGTTACCAAAATACTTTCGTTAAAATATTAATTTCAATTAAGGGAATTGTACGCTTCCCAAAAAATCTTTGATCTATCACAGATATTTCTTCCCGAAAAAATCAAGGTCTTTAGAGTTTATGAGCCAAAAGTCAACGGAAATGAATACTTGAATACACCTTAACTGTTACCTCCGGGTAGTCTACGGATTAATCCATCTATCCCGCGATGGCTGATATTCATTAGCAGAAATTATAATCACAGCCTCCATAACTTACAGCAAAAAAATACACGAGCCCTAAAAAATACCTGAAATGTTGACCACAACAACCAAAATTCTCCAAAACGATACTATCGAAAGTTCATACAATTTGGGTTACCATCCGAGGATTTACGTCTTTCCAACGACCTTGACTCTCGAACACACCTCATTAATGTTTGAAAGCAACAAATCATCCAATAATAATCCAATATGACACCATGAAAAATTAATGAATAGGGATCATCTAACAATGGACCAGGCGATAATTTAAAATATAAATATGAAAATATTGCCGGCGTTTAAAGATGTGATATGCATTTTAGATTAAAATTGCGACAAATTATTCGATCCATGTTAATGCACAGATAGCGGGACAAAATGTTAATACAAATATTGTGAATGCACAAGAAAATGATAGACAACCGTCAATTTCAGCTGATTTCCCCTTCCCCTTTATCTTATCCGACCCACTCGACGACGGCACTGCGCAAGCTAATAATGGCGCGAAATACGATATTTTTCCGCAAGAGAATTGAATATTATATTGGCTTTCTCCCCAATTCTTGCGAAAATTTTGCTCATTTACTTTGTAATATTGCATTTATGGAGATTATTTTCACATTATATATGCGAAACTCCAATTATTTGCGCAAATTATACCTACTGTGTAGGCCATTTATATTCTATTCAAATCACTAGGCACAGCATTATTCATGCAGATGGGCATTGCAAGTATGGAAATCAATTATTGCCAAATGAGGCTCCTAAAAGCCGTCCGAGGAAATACGCTGGCATTAGAATAGAAGAAGGGGGAGGCGGCCGCTACCCCCACGATGCAGGCAAAATAGAAAAGATGGTAATCATTGTGAAGTGGACCTCCATCGCAAGTTTTCTTTTCAGCTCATCATTTACACTATGTTAACATCCAGATTATTGGAGAATGCCTAATAGCCACTTAACAAAGTAAACAAATTGTTTTTGAGGTATTGTGTATTACTAAGGCGCCAGGGAAAAGAAATTAAGTCATCCCCACACCTGCTTTGGTTCAGGTCACACTTTTAAGATGGCTGCACCATGGGGCCTGGGTTGCATAACTCAAACTCAGTGCTTACCACGGCCACCTTTCATGTGTATTAGAGGAGGCCATGTCGTGCCACATACAGAACTAGCAGAACAACTGATTGGTCATTGTACTCCACACTGGGACTACAGCGCTGACATCCACAACCATCTTGTGTTATCCCAATTAGTCCTCTTTTCACACAAGAACATTGAATGTGAGACAGAGGAGTTAGATACCAATAAATAAGAAATGAAATGAGTAATTAAAAATTTGTAGATTTTCAGAACGCTTCAATTTGCTTGTTCAGGAGTGAAGAAGTTCAACATCCCAAAGTCTAGCAGAGTAACTTAAAATAACAAAAAAGAATTTTTTAAAAAGATATTAATGTTCCTTCCTTAGGGCTAATTCAAATGAACTACCAACAATAACCGAGGGGCAACAATGGGGGATGGGATGAATGGAAATTTTACGAGAGAATTTTTTAATAGGAAAATTATGATTAAATATAATTGCATGTCACAAGTGCTAAAGCCCATATGACAAGCAATTATAGGAGCACTTTTCCCAGCCTTATAAAATACAGTGATGCAGTTGTATGCGACTGTATCCTACAGTTGTAGTCTACCGAGGCATAGTTATTAAAAACAAGTTGCTGGCAAGTTTCCACAGATACTTAAACAGCAAAACTGATTTCAAAAAACATCGTCAGCTGAAATGACCTGAATTGCTGGTATTTCTAGTGTACAAAAATGCCAGGGACAGTACATAGCTTAAACTGAAAATAGTAGAGAACGAATTGAAACTAGTTGCGCAATAAAAGCATCTGAGGAAATTGCCAGTAACTTTTAATTCATCCCCATGATTGTATAAATGTAATGCTATACACCCCCACGTACATTTTGCAGGCAGTACACGAGTAAAAATTGTTTAGAACAGCTCCGCTTCTACAGCAAAGTTTTTATCTATAATTAACTGTAAAAAGTAAGGATTCTTAGAAATTTAAAAAATATTTTTCACTGGCAGGCACACCATTCATCACCTGATACATTAATCCATTTCTAGGCCTCCTTTCATAATCCTTCCCTTCCCATTGTCCTCCCAATATTGTTTCAAGTAATTGTGTTCTGCCAGCACTTAACTAGTAATTTACCTTTAAGATTGGATCAATATTGAGCTTTTAACCTCCACACACATACATTTTGCAGGTAGTACAAGAGTAGTTGTCAGTTACCACTATAAAGTGTGTATTTATAATTGACTGTAAAAAATAAGGATTCTTGAGGTACTTGAAATGTTGATTTTAATTTTTTTGCAAAATTTGCAATTTGAAATACATAACAAATAATACAATTTTAAAAATCTTTCATGAAGTTTTCCTCTAAGTACATAACACACAAAATAACACCACAGGAATTACAGAAAAAAAAAATTCTGATTTTTTTTCCAGTGAACAGAAATAAATAATTTAAACTGTCAAAATGGAAGCATTCAACTCAACTGTTTCATTAATTTTTTTTCAAATTACTGAGCATCACGTATAAATGGTTGAACTGACCTTGTAAAACTTCATTACCTAGTCTTAAAAATAGTCCCGAAGGATCTCATACAAAGCTTTTATGAGTTTCCACATGAAAATTTCTTCAACACATACCAGCTCCAGAGAAAAAATATATCCTACATACTCATCTATGGAAGATTTATACATTTGTCATAGCCTTAAAATAAATTACTACCACTAAATGACCTCAACGTAAATTTGGAACATATTTCAGGGAACTTAATACATGCACTTATCACAACGTGATGTTACACTTAGCAAATTTAATATTATGAACGACATCTTTCGAGTATTTAATACAACTATAGCTGATCTAGAAGCAAAATGAAAATTCATGAAACTATCCCATGAACAATATGAAATGAACCTCTTTCATTACTTCATACCCAAAATTTACTTTTGGCTACAGCAGTGGTGACACACAAACAATGAATTTTACATAAGAAAACATCCTGGTATTTATGACTACTTAATGAAGTGGTTTCTTCAATGACCCAAAGATGAGTAGGTCCTCGGAGAAAAAATTTTCAAATACAGCAGAACACTTAAGCCACATTAACATATTCATACTGGTTAAAAACAATGAACAAATACATTGACATATTGAATAATAAATATTTGTAGTAGTAATGTCATGTCAGTACTTCACATACTTTCACTGATAATGATTTTTCAAATCTGAAATACTCTGCAGAAAATCAAGCTTATTGAAATGAAAATCATTTCATCTTCATTACTAATAATGCCTTAGCTGTTTCCTTTGGTCTCCACAAATGTATAATTTAAACCAAATATCATAGGAGGTTACTGGGAAAGTATAACATTAATTCTAAAACAACAATGTTTGTGAAATTAATACAAATCCATAAGATTTTTTATTATTGTAATAAATACTTCAGGATAACTTGAAAGACTTACCACAGAGGATTCACGAAGAAAATTATAATCACTTCAGAGGAAAAACTTTTTAAAGAAGATATCTTGAAAAATTAATTATTTACAAATGATGAATCATAAACTGATAAATATTTAACAACTTCAACAAAAGATTGACATTAAAAATAAGCTGTACACATTATCTTATCATCAAATAAATACACATCCCAATGCTATCCATACCTTTTCATACATAGTGAGTGGATCAACAACTTTTACAATTTAAAATCACATGACAACCACCCTTATAAAGGGCAGACAAAAAGGGTCCCAACCAATGCGTGGAACTGTCTCACGAGCCACACTAGACTCAAAAAAACCTCACACATCAATATGTCACGTTTGGAATATTAACAGATTTCTAACAGCCTTTCTTCTGTCAAAAAACAAAGTGGCCTCCCATTGAACCAAAGCCACTTCCCATTCCTCCACCACAACTACTTGGGGGTGGATCATCGCCATCTCTCCTATTGAATCCTCCACCACCACCAGGACGACCTTTGCTTGAGTGCTTCCACCTCCAGTCCTCTTCTTCTCGTATATATTTGGTACCATCAGCCTCAACAGCATCTCTCAATTCAACTGGCAAGGACCACCAGTCGGGAGAACCTGGGCTGTTCATTCCTTCAAGCATGTAGAATAAGACATAAGGAGTATCTTGTGGACGGTGGCCACTTGGCTCCGAGAAGCTTTCAGGGCCGGACTGGGCAGACACCTGACTGTCATTGAGCATACACCACTCCTCTCCATCCGCACCCTCGTTAACAAGGGGCCTGCGAGCATACGTATAATAGTGACCACCATCAAGACTGAAGCCTGAATGCACAATCACAGCATAGAGACGATATGTGACCTTCCTCTCCTCCACATACGCCCTCTCACCTCTTCCCACCGATGCTCCCTCTTCCTCTCTCCCTGTCCTCCGACGTCTTCGACTGAAACTTCCTCCTCCCCCTTCGATTGAGTCTTGGTTAATTCCAGATGCTTCTCCATCATCCACTACAGAATACGGTTTGGCTTTGTCACAGTCTGAGTTTGGACTCAATGATTCCCTTCCGTTTTCCGTCACAGACATTTCATTGACAGCACTTGAACAGGATGGGACACAGCCCTCCTTATCACCGCAATCCTTCACTTCATCATCAACCTTGTTCTTTTCCTCTCCACTTTCCATTTCCTTCTGTTCACCTTCTTCACTTGTTTGGGTGCTTCTTGTTTTTCTCCTCTTAGCTGCATTTGATCGATGACTCCTCGAGAGGGCAACAGGAACCTCAAGGCTGAGCTCAACCCTCAAGGGACGCAGAGCCTTGGAACGCCGGGCAGTGTTCCGATCAAATCGGAAATGTTTCAATGTAAGTAGGAGGTGCCGTGGCGGAGGCCAGGCCAAACTTACAGAGCGCCTGGCATCCTGTAAACCTTTGCACTTGGTGCAGCGGTAACGGTTCTCACCTCGAAGTGTTTCAGTGGAGAGGTAATGACCCAAGAGATCACTTACACCCCAAGGACCACTGTGTTGCTTTTTCTTGATAGCAGTGACTTTGTCTTCCACCTCCATTTTCTCCTTATTTTTTTCCATTCCTTCCTTGTCATCATCCTCTTCTTCAGTCTTAATCTCACCAAGTGGAAGCATATGCTGTGGGAGCTGTGGCCCAATAAAACCCCGACTCTCTTGAGCAATCTCGCCAACTGCCTCATCTGAATCTTCTGGAAAAGCTAGCTGGAGATCCCGGAATGGATCAGCTCGAACTGACACTGAGCCACAGCTGAGACACTGGTGCATAGTATGTGCCACTCCACCAAACTCCTGTTGGACAATGCTACAGAATTCTTTCTTGAGTTTCACTGCATCACCATTATCACCCCACAAGGCAGCCTTCTTGGCATTCTTCCCCAAATCAGCCACCTGTGGTTTTCCAGTCTTATTCTCTGAATCTGGGTTACTCCCTTGAGTGCTTGCTGAACTGCTAACCACCCCATTCACACCATCCTCTTCACCTACAGACTGAATTCCACTATCAGTGGAATCAGAGTGTGAGTCACTAAGTGCCTGTGCACCAGATTGGACCATGCGATCATTTTCAGCAGCCTCCGAGCTTTTCTCATCAACTTCTTGACCAGAATCAGCTTCTGCTGCAGTGACACACGAAAACTCGGCAAGTGAGAGAGCTTTCTTTTTAGCCTGTAGTTGACGACCTTCGGAAGAAGATAAGTCCTCTTCTGTGGTCCACCTCTTCATCCCCACCTGACCTTCCTGCATTCCTTCCTCCCCCTTCTCTTCTCCCTCCTCTTCCCCTTCATCTTCATCCATTTCCTCTTCCTCCTCTTCTTCCTCCTCCTCCTCCTCTGGAGTGCTGTTTCCCCTCTCCTCGCTATCCCCACCATCTTCTACACCATCTCCCTCTGGTCCAAGTCTCAGCATGCCCATCTCTTCTTCAAGATCCTCCTCAACCTCCTTCCCGACATGCTGAGCATAAGCTTTACCTTGCTCATGGAGTGCATCCAGGAAAAAGCTGAAGTGACAGAAAAGAATAGGACAAATAATCACACAGTCTCATATGCATTAATAAACAAGACATTAAAAAAACCCTTTGCACAACTATAACAATCCCGGAATAAAAAACGGATACAGATAGAAGAGATACAAAAATCTACGACCATTTGATGACCAAAATGCCGAAAACACAGTACTTCCACAAATCTAGGATGAGGTTTTTTCCCCTAGCGAATGCTGCATAATTTATACCTTGACAGTGATGTTTGGGTTGCCTAATGAGTCACTCAAGTACACACTAGAATTTAGGCATTGCCTCCTTTAAAACAAGATTATTAAAGGAGCCCATGATATAGGCCAACCTATAACTTATCTTCTGGAAATTTAGGATAAAACAGAGGACACTATTTTTGGAGATACATAGTAACTATTTATCAAAATCAAATTTCTTACCTAGAGTTTCAAAAAAAGGGGGGCTGTCTCAGAATTGTGTTTGTCTTAGATTCATGCAAATATTTATTCATAGCTAATTAAAGTTTTGCAGTAATTTTCGAAAAGTCACAAAATGGGGAAGGTAACAATAGGGTAGTTTCCTTCATCAAAGAAAACAAAAGGTATTGATGGTGATTCATTACCCACCGTTAATATATTCATAATATAGAAATTATTTGGTTTTAGAAATCTCAGTTTAGATGAATGCTAATGGTCAATTTTAACCTCATTTGAAAAAGGCAAGATTGGCGCCCAAGCGATGCCACTTCACGTGACGTCACAGGGACCAAGAGGCTATACGAGTAGTCAGGAGTTTCACATCGTCTGAGATTACCAATGCATGCATGAGGCACAGAGCTCAGGGAAACATCTGTTATTCCTTTCCACCCCACCCCACACGATCGTGGGGGTTCGTTTAAAAATTTCCTCTGGTCAATTCACATACTTTTGTGCATCAAACCAGGCTGCAATGATCGTGCCAAGTTTGTGCAAGTTCCGGTCTACACTTCTCTCTTTTTTTCGTTTTGCTCAGTGACCTACATATAGTAGCAGGATCATGTAAACATAGGTATTTTTCGGAGGGAAAAAAATGTTCATGGTGGAAAGGGTTATAAATCACCTATTATAACTGCGTAAGGTCGGAAGGTTTCCTTCGTTTGATTGGTTATTAATAATCCTTATTTAAGCCAAGCGCCAATTTTTTCAAGTAGAATAATAAACCATTGCCACAAGAGAATCAATGAATTAAAATATTAACTTATCATCACAATCGTACTGTTACATGTAGGTACTTACCACATGAATTCTGAACAGTCATGCTGCTGACCAGGCTCAAAATGGCCACCTGCCATATGGGCAGTCGCAAGGATGGCTTGAGGTGAAAGTGTTGGCCGCGGTGAATGGGATAGCAGGGAAAAAAGGAGCCTGAGTTGAGACAACACAGGCCTCATCTTTGGAGGAGGAATGCCACCGGATGATACCCTTCCCCAAGTCCCAACTGCCCCAGAGCCCCACACAGATGGTCCAGACATAGCACCCATTGTCGGTGGGATGGTAGCGGAGGAAAGAAGAACTCTGCGGCGAAACCTGAAAGGGAAAATAAGAGAAGTAAATAACACTGTGACAATTGTGACATTTCATTGATCTCAAATGATACAGCACGATTAAAAACAGTAATCTACATAGCCAAGTAAATTCTTATTTTGCTGAGTTTTGTTCCAACAATATCTCATTATTTCACTGCCTATAAATAAAGATAGCTGATGAACCATTAAAGCATCATACCTTAGCAAATAATGGAGGCTTTTCCTCCATAAAGTAATTGCACTAATGAAGTACAGTGGAACCTCAATCTATCGTTTTTCAGGGGGACGGATGAAAAAAACGATGAAAGCGGGAAAATGATCAATGCGGGAATGTTTGGCTGGATTGCCTGTGTCCCAGGAAACGCTGGATTTTGGCGAGTAATTATGATATTCATTAAGGGATTCAAACAAGATTTTAGCTCATTACAGGAATATGAGTGCTTTATCTAAACACTTAAGTCATTTTGTTGATTCGACTTGTATCTCTTTCAAACATCCTAAAGGAACACGCCACCTTGCTAAAAAATGTTAGGAATCCACTCGGCATTTGCATTGCTATTATGGATTTCTGTCTGATATAAAAATTCTTATCTATCAATTGCAGTTTCAAGTTCATGTATTTACGAGAGTAATGTGCACGTTATGCCTAAAACAACCACTTTTGCCGATGCTTGGTGGTGAGATGGATCACAAAGGCCAAAAATAGTTTATTATTTGAAATGTTCCTTCCTAACATTTAAAGTTTTAATATAATTGAGGCAATGTGTAAAGCGTGAACAATGTTGCGTTAATCGTCAACGGCACACCCACCTGATCCTCGACTTCATCCCACTTCTTGTTTTCACTAGGTATCTCACTCTACCCCCACCCCTGCCATCATGTGCTAGCGGACAACCCGAGGCGTAGCAATACTCATGCGCTTCAAGCCTGGATTCTTTTCTTCATCATCATCATTAGTCAACAATCCTAAGATTGGTTTGACGCAGCTCTCCATTTCTCTCTCCTATCCGCTAATCTTTTCATAGCTACATATTTCCTCTCTTTTACATCCTTTATAATCTGTCCTATATAACTCATTCGGGCCGTCCCTTGCCCTTTTTCCCTTCCACTAGTCCTTCAACGATTGTCTTCATCAGACCATCGTGCCTCAAAATGTGGCCAACTAAGTTGTCCGTTCTTCTGCATAAGGTTTTTTGGGAGGTTTCTCTTTTCTCCCACTCTTCTTAGCACTTCCTCGTTACTCACACGGTCAATCCATTTTATCTTCATCATTCTTCGGTAGCACCACATTTCGAATGCTTCCACTCTTGACTTCTCTGCTGCTGTCAACGTCCAAGCCTCGCTTCCACTGTTCTTTTCTTCATCTTCAAATATTTTTAGTCCATTTTTTTAAGTTCTCACTTGTTCCTTCGGAAGGGCCATGGTCCGAAGATGGATAAAAATAAAACTAATAAAAATGAAACCTAACTTACACACACGGAAAACACTTGTTAGTTTGAAGTCAACCCACCCTGGAAAGTACGGAACCACTCGTACGAGGTGAAGTTTGGAACTGATGCTATCGCGTACGGCGTACGCAGGGAGAAGCATGACCATATGACTGCGCCATGATTTTTTTTTGTCCTAAATAGATGGCAACTTACCCATTCTTATCTAATTAGCGTAGTGCCAGATGAGCAGAAGAATTTGGATTGTTAGTAGGGAGAAACAAAATATCCTGAGAAGATATCCCTTTGTGAGTAACTCTGACAGGTGGGACTTACAGTATAACTCGTAAATTGTAACCTGACGTCCTGTTTTCGGAAAATAATGCCGAATGACTTTCCCCCTCCAAACCCCCAAAAATTCATGATCACAGAAATTCTGGCTTTTTAGCTACTGATTATCAATGAAAACAATAATACTGATGATATCTTGTGTCACGCTTATACATGTAGCAAAGGAGGATTGTGAGTTAAGCTATTCAAATCTAAGGTGGTCACAACTGACACCAAGTCAACCAGAAATAAGGCGAATCTTCCATAAGATACCACTAGTTGCATCCCCGATACTAAAGCTAGTCTTTCACAGCTCAATTTTTGGGATAGAATGTGACAAAGGTTATTTATCCTTTTAAAAGTCAGGATAGCCTAAAACAATTTGTAAATGCAAAATTTTTCAATATTCACCTTTGCCCTATTAAGGTTGTTATGTGCAATAAAATCCATTTCTAATGAGGGTCTTGGGGACATGTACACCCACCAATTATATATATAAATAGTATCAGCAACCTACATTATTACACGAAACAAATAAAAAATCTCTAAAACTAAATTTTACCACAAATTTATTTGTATAAAACAATTAAAAATGACATTTAATGGCTTAATCTATAGTCCATGGTCTAAATTATTGGCAAAGACTTCAATAATCTGATGTACATTTTCTTTTCACAGGACAATTGATAGCAATTCTTTGCTATTTTTCATTACCGATTCATAAGAAAAATTTTATTAACTTTGAGGTAAAAACAAAACATTTTTCAAAAAATCCTTGAGTCCGGTTGACATATAAAGGCAATTGATTTGATACATTAGTGAGAACAAAGAAACTGCACGCATGGGTCTATTCCCTAGGCATACAATTCACTCTTCCAATTTTCAGCTCACGTTTAAACGAAATAATGACTGATTTATTGGGCTATAAGTTCCATCATAAAAAATGTAAACTTAAACCCAGTCACTATTACCTTACTTTTGTAGCAGGTAATGTATTTGATACTGCCAATCGATCACAAAGCAATTTTGATGATATCTTACATAGTGGTATGCTTGTTAAAGCAGGGCTTTTGTGTAGAATGGTGATTAAAATTAAATTGGAATATAATGAATATATAAATGGGATAATTTTTGAGACATGGTGACACAAGATTACGCTACAAACCTAAAAATTATTATCAAAGATAAATAATTCACTTGATATCTATGTGCTACAAACCTTGTTGTCATAAATAAGGCCTGAAGAACACTGTTAGCATAGCAAGTATTTCCAAGGTTGGAAAGTCCAACATGACCAGCTCGGGCGGCTGTTCTATACACTGCAGGAGTCCAGTCACCACCAGAAGGATCTGTATTGGGTACCTGCGGTGGTAAGGAGTATTCATAGCTGCCAACGGCTCTATTAGCCATAGGTATCCAGCGAAGTCGGATAAGATACTCATGATTTGGGACACCAACACTTGGTAATGGGCATTCCTGCAATGAAAGAATATTAATTTTGTAGATATTATAAACATTAATGGAGTTAAAAAAGCAGGTTGGCAAATGCCAAGAAAATAAAGATAATCCTAATAAAGACACAAGTAAAATAATGGAAGTATTCCCACCCCTGAAAAGGTGTTGACAGTAAGTTTCATAGACATTATTTGCCACAGCTAAGGTTTATTAAGACATAGTAGAGTATCTTTTTATGAAGTTTCCACTGTACTATGTTATAAGAAATTCACAAAATATTTACCATTACGGGGGAAATATGTGATTAAATGTAATAAATTAATAACTCTAAAATAAATCACAAGTAAAACACAAACAAAGACCTGAACTCCAAGACATAGACTTCAAAATTAAAATCCATAAAAAAAATTTGATTATATTACCAGATTTTGAATTAGTAAATTTAGTTAATACCTTGAGGCAGGCATCAACCAGATTGCCCTTACCTCTAACGCTTCTCGAAGATTTTGGCGCGTTGGGTCAGACCCACCATGAAGAAATAGTAGCATAGAGCAAAGGTCTACAAGGCGCTGCAAGGATTCAGCACTTCCAGGGACACCATCTTCCTGGTCTTCTCTCAATCGTGATAATAGTGGAGGTAGGTGAGGGCAAATCTGTGAAAAAATTATGAATACATGTTATTCTTATTCTCAACGGGAACTGAATGAAAACAAAGTTGATGAGTTCCTGAGGTGCCTCAAACAGTGGGGAAAAAGACTCAACAGGGACATGGAATCTAATTGAGAACACTTTGAAGATGACAGAAGAAATTTTGCAAAAACAGGTTCTAAATAAATTTGTAAGAAAAAAATTAAATTTTTTGGGTGCCCATCCATATGCACAAAGAGTTCAATCTGAAAAAGACCTTTGGGAAAAAGAAGATAATCCACATGGAAAATCAATTACAGGAAATACAAAATAATACACCCACTTACTTTCAAAAATGGTTCAGGAGAGTGTTGGAAGCCCAGGAGCATATGGGATACAACAGGCAGAAGAGATTGACACAAGGATGGATCATTCAGTCCTTCAACCAACTGAAAAGGTAACACACCAAATATAGATGTTCACTCTACATTGTCAATCAAAAAACAAAAAATGAAATATGCATTCCCACACAATATACTTAAAAATTTTAAATCCTTAATGTTTACTGCATCAATTATGACATTAATCAGAAGGGGAAAACATTAATAGAAAGTAATTGCAAAGGAATTTTTGCAAAACAACACAAACACCATCCCAAAATTTCCTTCTCGATTAACAAGATTCAGCCATAGCGACTTTATGTAGCAATGGTGAGATATTGGGAGAGAAAAGCTACAAAATGAAGAATAGACATTGTTAAAAAGTTGCTGGCTGGCAAACACTGCCCCTCCACCCAAGCAATAATTAAATGCAATTATTTTTGTTGACCTGCAGCCAATTGCAGTCGTGATAATAGATGCACCCATGATTACTAAAAAACTATTTCCCTGCATCCAACATACACTGCACAGTCATATTATACAAAATTAGAATCCCTGTCATCCAGACCTGATGCCCACGAGAACATTTTCAATCCCTTGCCACTGAGACAATTCAATGCCTAACCAAGCACATAAAAATTTCTATTAAAATAGACAATTTGTGAATGAAAATAATCAGAGAATCAAAAACAATACTTCCCTGAATACTTTTCAATAGAAAAATCAAGGAAATAAATGGGATTTTCATTTTTTTTACCTTGTCAATATTACTCATCGTCAGAGCAATTAGTATCCTGACACGAGATTCACAAGCAGCCTGACTAACTCTTCGGTTGTTGTTAGTGTCATGGGATGAATAAGAAGAATACATATTGCTCGGATACGAAGGAGCAAGACCCTGCAGGAGAGCCAGCACCCAGTGGGACAAGTTGGATGCCCCTGGCCAACGAAGCAGCCAATCGCAGAGAAGGTGACAGAGCAAGGCTGCAACTGCACCCTCTCCACTACCACTTGGCCCTGTTCCTGTGCCAAGTACTCCAGTCACTGCTCCAGGTATGAGTCTCAATGGAACAAGCTGCAACACTGATGCCAATGCAGGACATCGATCCTGCCAGTCTTTGCCTGAGAAAATTGAAAAAAAAAAAAAAAAAAAAACTCATTGGAAAAATTTAACATGAGAGAATAACTTTAAAACAACAATCAAATTTACAGCAGAATTAAATGTAATTCTCTTTCAGCTAACACTGTCCTAAATTAGTACAGGCTCATTTTTCAAATTCTGAACACATATTTGTACGAATGCACAATGTATGAATGTCAAGAAATGTTTTTGTAGTACATATCAATAAACCTTTTGATACCAACTCGTAATTCAACTGCAGAGACCATAGAAAGATATTAATACCTGGCTGGGACACCAGAGAATGAATGATCTGCAAGCACCGGAATACTCTTTTCTCCTCCTCATCATGAAAGCCATTCGCCAGTTTGCCTTTCGTTGGAGACCGGCCTCGCCTCCATATCAAAGCCACTGTTTCAGCAACTTCTCTCACTTGTGATGCAAATGTCTCCAAGGTGATTACGTCTGGAGTGGGCATGGTAAGTGATGCTATGCTTTTAATCAAGGCCTCACACACTTTCATCTCCAATTCTTCATCACCATCATCACTTTTCCCACCATTAATTTGTTCACACATGCCACTGCTTTTGCCACTCTCACCTGATGGACATAAACAGTGAAAAATTATTGGATAATCAGCAGAGGATACGAGCATATAAGTATATTATGTATACATTATAGTATTCCTGCAGGGCTATTCAGTAACTCTTTACGCGGTCGCGAAGACGAAAGATTCCGTTTACGTGGTCACGCCGCGTAAACATTCGAAGACGCGTAATTTGCTATTCAGTAGGCTTCACGAAAACATTTTCGTGCCTTCCCCTCCGCGGTAGTGGGGGAAGTCGAAGATACCCGAAGTTTCCCTGCAATACGTCACTGCGAGCCAATCAGAGAAAATCGGCATGCAATTGTCCTCGACAAACAAAAATAGAGCGAGATTCGGCTGGTAAGAGC
Organism: Ischnura elegans; assembly: GCF_921293095.1. Lineage (NCBI taxonomy): Eukaryota > Metazoa > Arthropoda > Insecta > Odonata > Coenagrionidae > Ischnura > Ischnura elegans. Next base: position 37,667,819 of record NC_060250.1, on the reverse strand, counting down.
AATGCTATTATGAGTTATAACGTTGATTAATGAAAAGTATGTTTTACACATTTAAATATAAGTGAGAGCTCAACGTGTGTATTAATGTTGAAGGTGAGTGCGTTGGAAATATGTATGCGATTAGACTTCAAAGATTACAGTGAGTAATTGGGATAAAAACTTGTAAATGAGAGGTATTTGGCGTTATTATGCATTTGCTTATGCCAGATTAGCTTATGCCTTTGCTTTGATGGAGCTATTTTAATGACGATACAAGTGTTTGAATTGATGTAGTCAGTTTCGTCATATCGTTTCTCGCAGAATTGGCCAGGTAATTAGTAATAGGCAATGAAAATAATAATGTAAACAGTCCTCATGAGTGTGATAAAATGTTTTGAAAATTATTATCAACAGCCAGCGATGTCCTAAGAATAGTTTGCTTAATTATTGGAAGACTGTAGATAAGAAAGGATAACTTTACGGGATAAGAGCTGGTAACAGGGTGCTAAGAAGACGGAAAATAAGGTGAAGAACTAAACCCCTCAAAATAGATACAAGTAAGAATCTATTTACAACGGACTGCCTATCATTACGTTGCAGCCCTGACTTCAATGTTCACAATGACTATAGCAGGGTTCCCACTCTACCTGAACAATGAAATTCACGGCTTTTTCCAGGTTTTCACGGTTATTTTTCATGTTTTCACGGTTTTTTTAAGGTTTTCACGGTCTCAATTTTGCTAAATTCACGGTCCGTTAATAAGCCAACAATAAGAAAATCACTGGCCGTATATCAACAGAAAATTAACGTACGCGAAAAACGCTGTGAATGTTAACGCCGCAATGAAAAGTGATATCTGTTATGACGTGATCTATCGTTTGCAAAATTCAGGGCCGACTAAAGGACCAGCCCAACCGCGCTCTTGCCCGGACGCCGAATACCCTTCGGACCTTCTTCCGTTCGGACACTCGAGGTCCTTTTTTAATTCCTCGCTGAGAGATTGTTTTTTGCGCACGTTGTTATTACTGCACAGTAACCGAATTTCCCCCACCCCAATATTTCTTATTTAATGGAAAATATTTTATTAAAATTGTTTATAGAATATAATAAATTGATTCTTTCTTATTTAACGGAAAATATTTTATGAAAATTGTTAATAGAACATAATAAATCGAAAAACAATTTCATACACCGTATTAGCGCGAATCTAAGACGAACACGATTCTAAGACTATCCTCCTTTTTTGGAACTCCACTAGGGGACAATTTTTCTTTATTAATAACGATACGACTATAAAATGAATGCGGAAAAACGATCAATGCTTTATTTTTTTTGCTAGATTGCCTATGTCCCAGGAAACGCAGGATTTTGGCGAGTAATTAAGATATTCATTAAAGGTTTCAAAACAATATTTTAGATAATAACAGGAATAGTAGTACTTTATCAAGACACATACGTCATATTGTTGATTCGACCCATATCTCTTTCAAAATTCTGAATGTTTGCTCTCCACTCGGCATTTACACTGCTATTATGGATTTCAGTCAGATGTAAAAATTCTTATCCATCAAACACCATTTCCAGTACACGTATTCACGAGAGCAATGTGCATGTTGTGCCTAAAACAACCGCATTCGCCGGTGCAGTGACTGGTTGTGAGATGGATCACGAAGGCCAAAAATAGTCAATTACTTGAATTGTTCCTGTCTAATGAATATATTTTTAATACAATTGAGGTAGTGTGTAAAGCGTGAACAATGTTGCGTTAATCGTCAGCGGCACGCCCACCAGGATCTTCGCCTTCATATCTCTACTTGTTTTCTCCAGGTAGCTCACTCTACCCCCACCCCTAACGTCATGTGCTAGCGGACAACCCAAGGCGCTCTGCAATATTCACGCGCATCTAGCCCGGATTCTTTTCTTCATGTTCAATTATTTTCAGTCCATCTCTTAAAGTTCTCAATAGTTTCTTCGGAGGGGCCATGGTCGGAAGACGACTAAAATTAAACTAGTGAAAATGACTTTATTAAACCCACATGGAAAACACTCGGTGGTTCGAAGTCCAGCCACCCCGGAAAGTAGGGAACCACTCGTACGAGGTGAAGTTCGGAACTGATGCTATCGCGTACGGGGGTACGCAGAGCACACTGCAGAGGGCGAAGCGTGACCATATGACTGCGCCATGAAATTTTTTACCCTAAAGATGCCCAATCTTTTCTAATTAGCGTAGCGCCAGATGATCAGATGAATTCGGATTGTTAGTAGGGAGAAACAAAAATCCTGAGAAGATATCCCTTCGTCAGTAACTCTGACAAGTGAGACTACTAGTAGTAGTATAGCTCGTAAATTGATAACTGATAACAACCTGGTATCATGTTTTCGGAACAAAATGCCGAATTAACTGCCGTAAGCTCAGCTACGAGGATATCGCGTTTCGCCAAAAATCACCATCGTATTTTTCCATCTATTTCCTTGCTTAAAATACGTCATGTGTGGTCTGGTTTTTTTTTAACGTGCAAATTACTAACATTTCAATCTAATAAAAGCATAATAGCAATTACTGAATATCATTGTTAGATACCTTTTGGGCTAATAGGTGATTCATGCAGCAGTTGACCTCCATAAACTGGGAACTTCGAAGCAGTTAGGCTGAAAAAGGTCAGTTGGTGAGAAGAGGGGGGAGCGCGAAACACGTTTCTATTGTTCTCGTGTAACTCGATATTTTTTTCGAAGCTAAGGTCTTCGTAATAAGATCCCTGCGCGAGCTGGGACCTGTTTTTATTTTGAAGAAGAGGAAAGAGTCAGAAGGGGGAAGGAGAATGGTGAATGGAGGGGGATAAAGGTTCTTGGGAAATGCGCTAATGTTACTTTCCCACGGCACTGAGCTTCTCCCAATGGTAGTTACATCTCTTGGGGAGGATTCCAACTACGTGCTTGTCATTATTAGCCATAAATGACACATTGTATTTATTTCGTCTCATTTTCGTCAAACGATGGATGCGGGAAAATTCTGCGTCGGAACTGCGATCTTCAAACGATCAATGCGAGAAACGATACTTCGGGGAACGATAGATGCGGGAAAAAATTAAATTGTCTATAAGGAACTTTATTTGGGACCAGAAACGGCAAACGATCAATGCGGGAACGATAGATCGAGGTTCCACCGTATAACTTTCTTTTGAAAGCGGCAGTGTAATGACTTCTTTTCTCTGCTATCGTAATACTCTGAAACCAAAACTGAATCCATCTCTCTAATCAGAGGCAAATCATGTTCCCTTCTTACCGTTGCTCTGGGAAAAATGGAACGACTATGTAGCATAATTAATCGTAGAGGGCGTAACTTGGTGGAAATCCATAATATCACGAATACAAGGATCAAGGAAATAGCAAAGTTCTTGATCCTTGTATTCGTGAGACTATGTAGCAGTTTATATCGCGACGGCATTGAGGCTTAAACGACACAAACAAACAGCATTACCTTAGATAGCACAAAGCGGAGGAACTGGATCACCACCGACAGTAAATAACTCCACACAAACTTTCCGGTTGCGACGTAAAACTGGCAAGTTCCAGGTCGACGCATGCGACAATTGTGTAATGCTGTGCCATAAGCGGAAATCTTCTCTCGTTTTCAGGCCGCAATGCGCATGAATTAGTAACGTCGTGCCGAAAGCTCGCTGTCGCCCGGTTCAAACTCAGGGAGCGTAGTGTCCACAGCGCATAGCAGGTTGTCAAGGTTAGCGGTCTTCCAATCACAGGATTGAGGGTGTTGAATAAACGTTCAAATTTTTCGACACAAATGCTATCTAGATTTAGTTTCGAAAGTGGTCGCTGCAGCCAGTGGGATGCCTAATTGGGTGGAAGGGGGACTAAGCAGTGACCGAGGGAGGGGAAACCAAGCCATTTGAGGAAAGTAAACAAGCTGATGAGAAGTGGTGTCATATTTCAGGAGGGGGAGAGAAAAGGCCTGCGCTGGGGAAAGATGTTTTTCTTCAGGCAACATTCGTTCCCACGCTTTTCTGACCCATGCGACCGCATGCGACGATGCTCGCCACAATGAATAGAAGTGCGCTAGCTACGAACGAAGATGAAAATTTCTGGGAAGGTATTATTATCAAGATAGAGAGATTTTTAAGGTTTTAAGACGAAATTCACGGCTATTTCCCGGTTTTTTCACGGTAGACGAAATTCACGGCTAATTCACGGTTTTAAGGTTTTCACGGTTGAGTGGGAACCCTGCTATAGTGATGAGTCTTCTACTTTTACCCTGAAGTACCTCACAATCAAGAAGGTTAAGAGACCCAAACAGTGATAATTGTTAAGGGAAATTTCTACCTAGTGGAAGAAATTATATGTCTTATTCAAGTAACAGAAAAATGCATAAAAAATAATGGATGAAACATGAACTATTCGTAATATTTCTTTTCTTATTTTAGACCATTCTGATGAGGTTGGTGGTAAATACTGGGTATGCCTTCTATGAAGGATTCCATGATTAATTTTAAGGCGGAAAACCATAGTTTGAGCACCAACCAAAGCAATGGTAGTGTATCTATTTGTAATTTACCAATGCATTAGGTAACCTGTTAATAATCGCTTGTCTAATAGTTCTGGCATTGTTTAATATGCCTCTTCCATTAATTAGGGACTCTGCAAGAGCTGGGATCTCCATAATAATCAGCCTCATCTGGGAAGGGAAAACCAGCCCCTACACACATATTATGAAGTACAACACAAGAATTAACTATCAATCCTGATTTTATTGGTGTACACTCCAGCACTCAATGTCTCAGCAATCATCTTAACCTAGAGTTAAGAACCCCCATGCACCTCTCAATAGACTTCATAACCCGCACATGGGCTTCAGTTTAATAAGTTTCAGGGGTACTTGGCCTGCCACATAGTATTCCAGTCAGGGGTCAGTGGTGGTGTGGGTTACCTAAGCCTCCTATCATTCATTACACTGTTTTTAATATATTCAGTGCTTAAGCATACATATATGATATAAAAATTATTCTTTCTTTTCGATGCAAGGAGCTTACCTTTAAAAAATTAAGGTCATTTCTTCCAATATATTATTAATATCATATAATGTATGCTAAATTATGTACCAGATGATTATTTTCCCAAATTTATTCCAAACAACGAACACTGATATTCAATCTCCCAAGAACCTTTCATTTCCCTATGCATGGCTGATTGATTCCATATATGTATCGACATAACTGATAATCTGGAAAAAATTATGCTTGCAAATTACTATTAAATAAAATAGGAATGACTTAGAAATGATACTCTCTTACTTTATTTACTTTGAGCTTACCTGTAATTATTTAGTAACTATAAAGAATAACGAAATGCAACCATAGTTCTGGAGGTGGTATCAATTACCATCACATTTCAAATTGATTAAGAGCTTGTGCTCACAATCATGTTATTAATATGCTTCTGAGTGGGTTTACATAGCATATGGGATGAGAGTAGTTACAAGAGACTTGAGCTGTGGATGTAGAATGGGTTTCATGATATAGCGAATATGAATCATTTAATTACAGGGGGTGGGGAGCTGTAAATTGGTAAAAGTTTGTAATATGAATAGAAGAGTGGCATTATCACCAAATTTTTGGGAATGCTACGTTTCTGATCCTATACTAATGGAAACAATCTAGGTAAAGTTCATGAACATCTGGAGCAACATCTCCATTAATCGGTTACTTACATCATGCCATATTATAATGCAGGAAATTTAATGAAAGGAACTGGATCCCTTATTGTGAATGCATAAATACCTATTATCTGTGTTAGGCCTATTTGTAGGAATACTTCAATTATCACCAATTAATTTGAAAAGGACTGGCATATAAGGCAATGATGATTTAAAAACACTCAAGTGAATAATTTTCAGAATCAAGGTCTAATCCATGACAAATTATTAAAATAAATTATAATGTTGGTTTGATTATTCTCCAACAGTATAAATTTGTTGGAAAATGCTATGTAAACAGTAATGGGCTCATCACAACTTGTTACAAAAATTCATGGGCATCGACATCAGCTGCAATTCATGCTTAATTTTATATTACTCTACTCAGTTCTTTTTTTTTTTGATGGGAATTATATATCTTTGGTCAATATGGGAGGAGCATTCTATGCTTCTGTAACCCCCTCAACTTCTCTGCTGACAGAGGGATGGCTTAAGTCCCAAATTATTGTCACTACCAGTAGCTGCCATGCCCATAAAAATGCAGTGCAAAAAATATCTAGATTTAGGTAAGTATTCCATGTACAATTTTCACCAACTTATTATAGGGATAGTGGTTGATGTGGTTTAGTACTATACCTTTAAATGCATTGGTACTACAAGAGCTCTTTGAGCTGGAATCATGTGGGGGACATAAAATATTTATTAGTCTCCAAGCTAAGTCTTTATCCAATATTTTCCCTGAAATACCTCTTATGTTAATACAAAAGGGTCATATAATTTCATTAGTTCCCTCACACAAGACTGTCTCTTTCATCTCTCTCCTCCTCCTAAGTATTTCTAGGGCTCTCACACCATTAATTTTCAATCAGATTCCATCATTAAATAAATTAACGATACACATTCAAATGAAGATAGGTTAGCCTCACCTCACCTTATGAGAACATTAAAATTGTTATCTCAGAAACAATAAATGGTCTCAAAATGTTATATGGAACAATATATACGAGAATGTAGATTATTACTTCAAAACTTGAAAAATACAATAATTTTATAATAAAGACTGTAAAAGGGAGATAATAACGAATATTTTATGCCAGGCAAACATCATCTTACGACTCCATAGTTATCAAACAAAATAAAACGTTTTAAAAATACGTCGTATATCTGTTGCACATTATGGAGTAATTGGCTGTCTTATTTCATAGGTTTACTATGAGTCATTTCACATAAAAGCATAAATCCCTTATCTAGGGTTCTGAGTGGCTAGAATGTGGGAGTCAATTCCTTTATATACTGCATTCCATGATGATACCGCAGCAGGCACAAATGGGTATCTGTCTCTCAGACAATATCCTCTCACCACTATCCACAATCAATACAAATAAGATGATTGACTTGCCTCAATTCTTTAATAGGGACCATCACAATAATGGCCATTGAATAAATACTCTCGCTCTCTCTTCCATAATAATCATAGTCATGTCATGGACTCATAGGCATAATCGAAAGGAAACATCCTGTATGATAGATATCACAAAAACGACATATGTCCCCAATGTATACACTAACCATTTTGAACAAAACAAATCTCTTATGTCAAGAAATATTTACAGCCATCTTTTGTCGCAAGACAGATGACACTGAAAACAGTAGTATACTCAATAATGACTACTTGGTAAAATAATTGTACCCACTATGCTATGTACATAAATAACATGCCTACAAACGTCTATCTGTCATACAAGCATCTACCTATCCACAGTTTAGACATGGTAACCTCCAGCCACAGCAGCTGCACATTCCATTTGCGAAAAGGACCAATTATAAACACACAAAATCGATTCACCTATCAGTTATATCCTTTCAGTGTCAATATCTTGTATTTGATTAGTTAAAACAATAGCCATCACAACGTAGAGAAAAAAATATACATCCACTATACGGCAATAATTGTGAATATTTAAACATCGCCAGCCTGAGTAAAAATATTTATCAGCAGAGGAGCTGTCTTTCTGCTAGTTATGTCCCTCCAACTTGATCATCGAAAAATATCTTATACAACTGTATATACAGACTGTAGAGCGCAGTATTCATTCATGTTATTTTAGCATTGATGTTGAACATGAGCCCTTTCAAACCAGAAGAAACAAAATAATCTTATGATCATACTGCGAGTTGTTTACCTTCTTAGTGGATATTAAAAGTAGCATATTGAACCATAAAAGTAGCAAAGATATATTACCGAGCAGAATATAGCAACTTTCCAAGAAACATTATATTCACATGATTGGTCTGAAATGTATAGTTTGATGTCCTTTGATGATAGTTTTCAGTATTTCTATTCTACTTTTCAACATTACTTCGACATTTGTTTTCCTTTAGTCCTGAAGAAGGTGAAAAATCCTTTACTTTCCAAGCGTAAAAAGTCATGGATTACCGATGAAATTAGACGTCTGTCAAGTGAGATGAAGGAGGCTGCCATTCACTACAAACATAAAACTGAAGTGTCAGATCGATTAGAGTACTTGGCGCTTAAGAAAAGATACCGTAAAATTCTTCAAACAGCAAAAAAATCCTTCAACAATCAAAGAATAGTAAATGCTGACAATAAATCAAAAGAAATTTGGAAAATCATCAAAGAATCCAAAGCTCACCACAATCAACATTGCATCCTTCAATTACAAGACTCTAAAGGGGAACTGATCTCTGATTATACTACCATGTCATCCAATCTCAATGATTTTTTCCTGTCTCAGTCGGATCCCACAATCCCATGCAATTCCCCTAACTACTCCGTAACCCAATCGCCTAGCAACTCGTTGTACCTGCTTCCTTGTACTGAATCTGAACTGACCAATATTGTTAACAAATTGCCTGATAAAAATAGTCATGGATTAGATGGTATCCCCGGGAGAGTGGTAAAAAGATCTATCCTTGTCATTAAGGATCAAGTCCTATTCCTCATTAAGGGTGTTCTATACCTCCGCGAAAAACGGCTCTGCAGACTTCAGGTTGCTCGCCATTTGCTCGCTTATTATACACTCTGGAGAGAACTTGTTTTGGATATGGTTTAAGCTAAGATTATTGTTATTGGCAAGTGAAAAAAAATTATTTGAAAAGCATTTATTAATTAGTTATTTGCGCTGAAAAACACAATAAAACGCCTGTTTTCTCGATGTAATTCTACCACGTAGAAAATGCGATTTGAATTTTTTTTTCGGGAAATGAGAACATTCATCCTTCTTCTTGGAAATAAGATACGTTTCATCAATGTAATATTTGTAATAACGACACTATAGCTCAATTTCCCGAGCGTGTTTTCTCAACGTCAAGCGCTTACGATCTTTTCTTCCATGGCGCTGCTGTATGATCCCCCACTCTCGGTGAAAGAGCTTCTCACCCCACAGCAGTCTCTCTCACTACCTCCCCTCCATCGTGTCTTGTGTCCCCTACATCTGTTTTTTTTCCTCTATGCTTTCCTCGACCTAAGAAGCCCGTCTGACCCGTGGTCGGGCCCCAGCAGGCCAACAGTTTTTTTCGTTATTATCCGAAGCCCTGTGTTCTTGTGTTGCGAGCGGCATGTTTGAAACGGGGCTAGCGCGAGTTTTCAAGTTTTCTGTTCTTATGCATGGAAAGTGAAAGGAAATCAAAGAGGAAGCATATCTTTTGTGGGAAGGTGGAAAAGAAGTACTAGGAATAATGGTGAATGTATAAATCCTTTTTAAGTGTGCTACATTATTAACAGTTAGTATATCTTTAGACACGTATTTTCATCCACGTAAAATCTGTAAAAACGTGATGCAGCTAAGAAATAGACTATCAAATTATTTTAACCATTTTAGTCATTACAAACCTGCAATAATAGATGTTCTTTACACTACAGAAGGAGAAACTGCTTTAAAGTAAGTACCTACCTCTCGATAATTTATTGGCTGTGACTATAATATATTAATTTTTTGTAACCAAGCATTGAAAATAAGATGAATACAGAGAATATACTGCACATTATCAATTAGATTCTAGGTTGCACCATTGCCTTTTAAGTTCTTGCTGACGCTAGCCAAGAATAAATATTTCACCGAGTAGGTAATATAACGTGCATATCTTCATTTCGTGTCTAAATATTTTCAAAAGTAACCGTTATGTCATCAAAACACGATATGAAAAGTATCACGTTGGTTTATTTGTCTCGTATTTCCGACATATATGTTTCTCGATAACTTGCAATCGAGGGAGAAAACTTCGAAAAGTTATTTTCTTATAAAAATATTCTTATTTATTAAAATTACTATTATTAATCATTACATGAGTCACCCAAAAGAAAGAATTTGAACTTGAACCACCGTATCACTAAGCAGGGGTTGATGTTTGGTCGATGTAATACAGCGACGACGTCTAGATGACCGAATTTAATCTTTAACTATCTATCTAACTATTTGCGTAAATATGCTTGTTGTATGCAAAAATTAGATACGCGAGATCCAATGAACCTGCAAACCAGTTTTACAAGTATAAGACAAGAATTTTACTTGTGTAGCAGGAGTGACGAGAAAACAAACATTACACACGGATAAAACTCGAATGTGGGATATTTATTTCGCTCGAGTGAAGTTATGCAAACTAACTTCGCGTTATATCTCTCACCAACAACCTGTTTCACGTGCTGCTTACACTCTTCTGAGCGATTGATTCTCTCAATGAATTGTTCTCACTACAGGTCGTAATGAACCGAAACTCTGATGATGAATGCAACTTTTCTCAGAAGTGGGCGGCAACTTCCGCGATTTTTCAATGCTAATTTTTGTGAGAATGACTGAACGAGGTAGTTAGTTATTTTTACCCATCCATCGACCGAGTTATTAACTAAAATTAAGATTTCGTGCCAGAGTAAACGACCACATTGCGATATAAATATGCAACACTTCATGTAAAATACTAGTGCGCAGGATCAGGTAGACTCATTATATTTAACTGTTGAAATTATTAGGCATAATAAGACGTCTAGAAGTTTATGACAACTAAATGTAATTTCATTAAAAGTTCTTCAGTTTAGAATGATACTAACATCACCGCAGAGCGGTTGTAGTCATTGGGAAGAAACTAAAATTTCTCAGGAGTATTACCCGATCAATTTTTCTCTACCCCTCGAGTACACTGTATGACCCTTCCGGGATGGAACCCTGGATTGAAGTTAGGTCTTGTACTTAACATGTCTCCCATTTTTTTAATTTCGAAGGGAATTTTAGGTCTTATACTACACTATTTTTTAATATGAATGAGAATACATGTATACCAAGACTGTTATTTGCCACGAAAAAAACATTTCGCTTATGTTAGCCGCGATTCAAACGCAGATTGCCGGTCCGTTACATTACCAAGTAATTTTTTCTAGGCGAATCTTAGACACAAGTGAAAAGAGTCATTGAAGAGTCAGTGAATTTCATATTCAAGGAAAAAGTTTGCTTCGTGGTATAAGTGGTAGCATATTTAACCGGCCATCGGGGATATCCGGGTTCGAATCCCAGGTTAGTCAAATGATTTTTTCGTGTCGATTATCATACTTATTTAACCATGCACTAGTGTATTTAACTATGCACTCGTGCGCGTGACTGCGTACAAATTTGCTTGTTCAATGTAGTACTTTGTATGAGTGAGAGCAAAAAACTTTTGCATGTGACGCTAGAATATCCTCTTTTACGAATAACTCTAACCACTACACGGTAGATAATTTTTAGTTGCCGTTCCATGCTTAACAACTTTATTTGGTAGAATGATTAATGATTTTCAAAACGCTCTACATAAAAACATATACTTAATTCAACTTACAAATAAAATCCGAAGATTCAAACGTGATGGAGCGGAATTTTTCCATATTGAAAGAAACACTTTCAATTTTCCACGATTATAAGAAAAGTTAATGTGACCTAGATTTCAATGTTATAACAACATCTTCAACGTACAAATTGTGTGTAATTCATTCAATGTATCTTCTTGAGACTAAGCTATGTCTGATTACGAACTAATGGATTCGACTTTGCCAACATTTGGCCCGCTTTAATTTCGTAGGGGATAAATTATTTCTAATGCCTTTACTAATTTACTTTGAAAAACTGCGAGAAATATTCCTCCTTCCGTTAATTATGTAAAAGATAAGGATCATACGATCGATATTCATGGAAAAAGGTTCCGCGCTAAATAAAAGGATAATTATGGTAAAGCTTGAGACTAAGCCGGTAGATACCGTAGTGGTAAATGTTAACATACCTACGACGGACTACTAGGATGAAGAAGTTAAAGACGTCTATGAAGATATCACAGCAGTAATCAAACAGGTAAGAGGTGAAGAAAACCTTATAATTTTAGGTGATTGTAAGGAGAAGGCTTTGGGTGTCAATATTAACGGAGAGAAAATAGTATGCTACGATTCGCTGACGACATAGCAGTCATAGCCGAGACAGAGAAGAATTTTAAGAAGACTTTGACAAATATATAAAGGAATATGGCCAGATATCAGTTGAAAATCAACAAAAGGAAGACTAAGATATTAGTATGGAGCAAAAGAGAGGAGGCTAGGACAAACATTAAGCTAAGAAATCAAAAGTTAGAAGAGGTGAAAGCGTTTTCTTACCAGGGAAGCCGAATTACCAACGATGGAAGAAGCAAGAAAGAAATAGTAGAATAGCGCTGGCGAAGAGGGCTTACTACAAAAAGATGAATCTTCTTACATCTGAGAATACAAGCATAGAAGTAAGGAAACAATTCATCATATGCTACATATGGAGTATGATTCTCTAAGGAAGTGAGGCTTAGACGTTGATAGCAGCAGAGAAGTCAAAGAGTGGAAGCATTCGAAATGTGTTGCTACCGAAGAATGATGAATATAAAATTGATCGAACGTGTAAATAATGAATGAGTGCAAAAAAAGTGGGATAAAAAATAAGACTTCTAAAAACCTTAAGCAGAAGACGGGACAACTTACTTGTCCACATTATGAGACCTGATAGCCTGATGAAAACATTCATAGAAGGACAAGTGAAAGGGAAGAATGGCAAGGGACGCTCCCGAATGAGTTACATTGGACAGGTTATAAAGGATGCAAAAGGGAAGACATATGTCGCTATAAAGAGGCTAGCGGGTAGGAGAGACGAATGGAGACCTGCGTCAAATCAATCTTAGGATTGTTGACTAATAATTATGATCTCAAACCTATAATCCCTCGGTACCTAGAAGAGCAGAAATATTAAGAAGCACACTAGTCCAACAACTTTTACTATTGCCCAAATGTAGCAGTCAACACAACACATTGGCATTAATATCTACTATTGGAATAAGAGAGAGATTCTTCTGTAGGACAATATTGGATGTAATTTTTTTTATTTTAAACTACATTTTGATAGCATTAAAATTAAAATTCTCTCTCATTTCACAGGCCCGTATTGTCGGCTTTCGAACTCAGAAGGTCTTGTTTATTGAAGTGAGGAACAGATACTGCTGTATTTGTGCGAGAAGTAGCGATACAAAATCGGAGGTGAAAGAGCAATGCTACAAAAATTGGAGCAAATCCTCGACAGCAATGGAAGCTGACATATTAGTCGAAGGGTTCGAAACAGGTATAAAGATGCGCGAATTAAAATATCATTGGATAATTGTTACGATAATATAAGGCACGGAATAATTCAGTGTTATTGTTCCGGAAGATACTATAATACTATCATTTCATTCGTAGGTGATGGCGACAGCAGCGTTACGAAGAAATTGATTGAAGTACCACCCTACGGTATCAACTGCCCAGTACTGGGCAGTTGATACCGTAGTAGAGTGCATAAATCATTTATTGTGCAACTACTGCAACAGGTGGAGGGAAATCGCAAAGAAATTAAACATAATACGGGAAGGGTATCAGTCGCTTTGCGTCGGAAAAGGGAGACAATATCCCATGGAAAGGGACACATTTTCGTTCTTCGGCCGATACTGTAACACTGGACGGAAAAAATAATTTTTTCTCGAGCCCTGGTACCATTCCTGCTGATTCTTATATAAAATGACCACCTGAATCCGAATATGACATCCGTTTTCCTCCATCACCCACCATTTTTTGGGGGAAGGTCCCCCTATAATTTTCATCAATTTTGCAATAATTTGGAGGAATGAAAAGGATTATTTTAGAATTTATATTTCTTATTTGGCTTTTGAGAGTATAAAAGTTCTAAAACATGATAATTAATGGTAAGGATGTACATTTAGGGGGATTAGTTTCCGTTAATGACTAAAAAAAACACTTTAAAAATCATCTTTTTTAATCCAATGAAAATATAAAATCTCAGTTTTATATTCTGCATGGAACTAGAAAGTATTACATTTCTTTTTTTTTAGCTGCGAAATCAAGAGAATTGCCGTCCAATCCTTAGCGGGAGAGGCACTGCGAGGGCCAGAGTAGTAAAGTGAATCTTCCGAGCTATTGCTACATATTTTAATTATTGTTGCTATGCTATACAGCAAAATATTTTTATTAATACTGCTGTTTCTTGCTGTAATGTATTATTATATTTCGGGGAGGATGATGTGAAATAGAAGCTGGAAATGTTTTAAAATACGTGAAAATTTACGAAAAATAGCAAAATTGGTCATTTGAATGCGTTATTACACAATTTACGGAGACTAATTTCCCTCAAATCTACATCTTTACCATTAATATTATTTTTTCAGAATTTTGCACCCCTCAAAACCCCTAGGAAAAATTTAAATGCTAAAATAATCCTTTTAATTTCTCCAAATGACCGAAAAGTGGTAAAAATTGGAGGGGGGGAGTTCCCCCAAAAATGGTGGGTGATGGAGAAAAACAGAGTTCATATTCGGATTTAGGAGGTCATTTTACATGTGAATTCGAAAGAATTATAATTTGAGCAAAGCTGATCATTTGAATCCACACCCCCTTCATAGTTTTGTAAAATGATATAATGTCAGGAAGCATTTTGTTACCACTTGAGGCAGTAATACTTGCGTCATGGATAATGGCAGAAGTAAGTACTATACGGATTTTATTGAAACGTAGGTATTACAATGCGGAAATATCGGGAGTAAAGCCAAAAAGGGAAGGATGTAAGACAAGGGCATACCCAGGGTCATAACTAGGGGGGGCAAGCCATAGTCTAGAAGGGGGCGCAAGCCAAGTTGTGACATTTTAGCATGGAAAAGGTGAATGAAACAAATATTTTAAGAAAATTATAACAGCACATTATTAGATTATGATATCATTTCCTAGAAAAAATATTTTTATTTTACTTACATATCTTATACCTACTAATGCATATCATTTTTCGTGGGTTTAAAGAAAATTTGTTGAATACTTTCGTTTCAAATCAGTACTGATTTTGATGAAAGACTTTTGCGATTTTTGCCTCTGGAGGGGGGGCAGCTGCCCCCCCTGCCCCTCGCCTATGATGTAAGGTTCTATTTTTTCTTGGGGGAAATTCAGGAGGAACGTCAGCTTTGTTCTTACTCATCGTCCTTACTGTAGCCAATCTTTTTTTGATAAAGTTCTACTGTTAAAGGCATGCTGGTACACCAATTGTTACTGGTAATATTTCTTCCTCTGCATTCAATGTGCTCTGCTAAGCGTTTGGCAATTTCATGAGGTGAATTGGATTCTTTGAAAGGGCATCTGGCTACGTGCCCATATAAATTTCAATTTTTAGGTAAATTTTCCTAGCATCCACCACAGCAATGACTTCAATACCATATATCTTTTGCTTTTGGATAGATACTGCGTTACAGGACATCGGCCTCGAAATGGTATAAGTTGGTCAAGGATCGTGATGTACTCTGATGGTGTATTTGTAAATTCAATTTTTTTTTTGATATTTTATTAATGAACTCAGTAACTGCGGCTTACTAGTCAATTTTCTTACTTTGTAGTCTAGTGCTAAGGTTATAAAATCTAATGCACCGTAGAAAAAAAATCCGATAGCCCAGTGTACGGGAAAAAATTTGATAGACTTCTTTGCTCCAAATCTCCCTAATATCAACACGGGAAATTTTATACGCACCTGAGAGAAAAAGGGGACTAATAAGAGCTAGTTAATCATCTTCACTCAACTGCCTAGTATCACGATCTCTTGCATAATTTCCAGAAACAGAATTAAAGTAGAGATTTGTGATTTTCACAATTATAACTAATAATTCTGCGCAAAAAGAGGCGAAATGCTGATGATTCATCACACACACTTTTTGCACATGGGTGTATTCCAGGAAGATGAGTCATCGGCGATTTCATCAAGCCAAATGCGAGCGAATGAATTTTAATCGTCTTCACGATGGATCGGAAGCGAGAATAAATTGTAACACTTTCGGTCGCATCGGGTCAAAACTTCGGTTGCAGCAAAACTAGGGAACACTTTGAATATTAAACGTTACTTAGAGTTAGAATTACAAGAAATTAGAGACCAGAAAAACTCCAGTTCGAACGGCATCATTTTATTAAAAAAACATCGAAGAAAAAGTCAATATGACCCGATGCGATCTATTCAGGGTTATTGGCCTTATTAAAGATGTATGTGATGTCTGATGCAATATGCAATTTATGATGTTCCTACCATATAAATCAATAAATATGAAAGATGATAGAAAATCAATTTTCGTTCATTCATTATTTGTCATTTGTCTCATTAGTGTTCTCCCTGCAGCGCTATGATTACTGAATAATCATGTTTCGGAAAGTAACTGTATTGAATACACGTTTTCAAATGGACGTGGGTGATTACTATTTCATTCATACTGAGGAATAACGTAAAAATGTAAAGTTGTACTTAAAAAAAAGTTTCACGAAGTACGCGCATTTCGGTTAGCGTAATTGACTTTTACGATTTTTTGAATAGCACTTAACAATTTTGTGATATGAACGTTGACCAGCTCTCCCCTTCCAGGAGAGTCGAATAAGGAGAGAGCAATGCAAGTAATCGCCTTTCTTCATAGAAGCCGGCCGCACTTCCCAGCCTCGTCGAGAGCGTGCGTATTTGGATTCTTCCAAGAAACGGCAACCGAGTGGCTGAAGTGGGACTAATGCCGCCAGAGAGCAAAAATCAACCTCCGAATCCTGACTATTCTCAATATCGCCCCTCCGCAGTGAAACTTGATACAGCGTCGGGTGTTTTTTTCGGTCGGAGCGAAGCTCGACCCCTCCTCCTTTCCTTTTTTTTCCTTCAATCAGCGACTCCTCCCATTCCACCCAAGGAGGCTTCCCATTCCACTGGCCGTAGCGGCCGACTTCGCAACTAAAATCCGGCGACGGTTGAATTTGGATTTTTGAATTAGGATAGAACACCCTTAATGAATCTTTAAGGCTGGGAGTTTTCCCTGACTCTCTGAAGACTGCCAAAGTTGTTCCTCTCTACAAAGGCAAAGGAAGCAAACAGGATATGAATTCATACCGTCCGATTTCCTTGTTAAACCAGCTCAGTAAAATTTTTGAGAAGGTCTTTTACAACCGTCTGGTATCATACCTTGAGTCATTTAGTCTCTTGTCCCCTTCTCAGAATGGGTTCAGAAAATCTAAATCCACATCCACAGCCACCTATGAAGTGGTGACCCACATACTTTCAAATCTGGACAAAAGAATGGAGACTCTGGGTCTTTTCTTTGACTTTTCTAAAGCCTTTGATCTTGTCAATCACCAACTACTCCTACTAAAACTGGGTTTTTATGGTATACGAGGTACTCCTTATAAGTGGATTGAATCGTATCTGAGTGGACGTCACCAACATGTTGTATTATACAAAAATGGCACTCAGTTTATCTCTCCTGGTAAAGAAGTCCTACTAGGTGTGCCACAGGGCTCTGTCTTGGGTCCTGTTCTGTTTTTGCTGTATATAAATGATCTACCAGGTACTCTTAAATCTGTCACAGGTGTCAAACCTATACTCTATGCTGACGATACTAATGTTATTGTATCTGCCCCATCATTGAATAGCTTGTCCCTTACAGCAGTCACTGCCACTAAACTCCTATATGAATGGTGTCAAAATAATTTTCTTAAATTGAACCTTGAAAAGTCTGGCCTTATTCATTTTTGTAACAAAAATAAAGAATCCGAAGCAATACCAATTGTTGTAGAGGGGAAACAACTCCCACAAATTTCCAGTTCAAAGTTCCTCGGAGTTATCCTGCACAAAAATATGACATGGGTAGAGCACATCAGCAAATTGCGCAGCAAGCTCAGTTCAACATGCTTTCTCATAAGAAGCATCAGGAACACGGTAAATAATGATGTCTTATTGTCCATTTACTATAGTGAATTTTACTTGCACATTATTTTCAGTATCCTGTTTTGGGGTTCCTCTCCCCATTCTACTGAAATCTTTAAAATTCAGAAGCGAATTATAAGGCTGATGTGCAATGCCCCCTATGATTCACCTTGTCGTCCCTTGTTCAAGAAACTGGACATATTACCACTACCATGTGTGTATATTTTTCATTTACTTGCTTACACAAAAAGAAATCTATTTCATTACATTAAGAACCGTGATGTCCACCATCATTCCACGAGGCAAATTGACCATCTGCATGTTTCGTATGTGCGCACCAAGAATACCAGCGCTGGTCCAAATTGTATGGGCCTTCAACTATACAATAAATTGCCACCTGAACTTAAGGCACCATCAAGTGTCACTACTTTTAAGACCAACCTACTTAAATATTTGAAATTAAGAATGTATTATTCTGTAGATGAATTCTTAAACAAATTTTGATGTATCCTGCATCATTGTATATTTGTATTTATTGTATATATATTTTTATCTTGACGTGTCCTATATCCAGTGCACCCCTTGTACTTCTAGATCTCTGGACAAATAAACATTATTATTATTATTATTATTATTATTAGCATTTGTACTTTATCCTAAGTTCTTGAATCCCGCTACATACTCCTTTTGCATATACACTAGTACATATTCATAGAGTAACACTGCATTCCGAAGTGGGAAAACACTGACTAACACCACAAAGGTGACTCGCAGCTGCAAATTCATGAATGGAACACAGACGTTTCCTCTTAACCAGCAAATATCTTCCTAACTTTGTAACCGTCCCGGGGACAAGAGGAACAAAGCATTTAAAATATCTACGCTCATACATCATCTACACTCATAGTGAAACAGACGACGGGAAAATGTCTTGTAAACACGGCTTAAAAACAAGATGCGACGACACATTTTCAACTTAAGTATTCACTTTGATCAACGGTTGGAAATAAATAAGAGTAGTATTGAGATATGCAATTAAGCGGGCGATAACGATAAATATGAAAAATATAAAACATTTCCTCAATGACAGATAACAACACCTCCAACTCCAATAGGTATGTATTCCGAAAAGAGAATATGAGAAGCATATACAAGACAAGAATAATTTAAAATTCATGAAATTAACAGTTAAATATGCAAAAATATTACTTGCACGAAATGAAATTACGTCCACAACTACAATGAACACCGCTGTTTACATGGCAAAGCAAATACATGACATATATTAACAGCATGTGGCCCCGTCGTCTACCGCGGTCTGCTGTTTACGCGGCGGAAACTGAGTTTTCGTTGACAACTCTCGTCGCGTAAACTGAAGCACGAAACTTACGCGGCGGAATGTTCGAAATGGCTTACAGAATAGCAACAATGTGATTTTCGCGATCCCGCCACGAAATCTTTCGTCTTCGCGACCGCGTAAACAGTTACTGAATAGCCCTGCTGACTTCTTTATACATTATAATGAGAATTTACACATATAATGCAAAAAGCAGTTTTCCATAATAATAAGTTTTCAATAATCTGTGTACTCACAGATAATCGACTGTAAATACAGGGTTCCCACTCTACCTGAACAATGAAATTCACGGCTTTTTCCAGGTTTTCACGGTTATTTTTCACGTTTTCACGGTTTTTTTAAGGTTTTCACGGTCTCAATTTTGCTAAATTCACGGTCCGTTAATAAGCCAACAATAAGAAAATCACTGGCCGTATATCAACAGAAAATTAACGTACGCGAAAAACGCCGTGAATGTTAACGCCCGCAATGAAAAGTGATATCTGTTATGACGTGATCTATCGTTTGCAAAATTCAGGGCCGACTAAAGGACCAGCCCAACCGCCCTCTTGCCCGGACGCCGAATACCCGGTTTCGGACCTTCTTCCGTCCGGACACTCGAGGTCCTTTTTTAATTCCTCGCTGAGAGATTGTTTTTTGCACACGTTGTTATTACTGCACAGAAACCGAATTTCCCCCACTCAAATATTTCTTATTTAGCGGAAAATATTTTATTTAAATTGTTTATAGAATATAATAAATTGAATCTTTCTTATTCAGCGGAAAATATTTTCTGAAAATTGTTAATAGAACATAATAAATCGAAAAACAATTTCATACACCGTATTACCACGAATCTAAGACGAACACGATTCTAAGACTACCCTCCTTTTTTGGAACTCCACTAGGGGACAATTTTTCTTTATTAATAACGATACGATTATAAAATGAATGCGGAAAAACGATCAATGCTTAATTTTTTTTTCTAGATTGCCTATGTCCCAGGAAACGCAGGATTTTGGCGAGTGATTAAGAAATTCATTAAAGGTTTCAAAACAATATTTTAGATAATAACAGGAATAGTAGTACTTTATCAAGACACATACGTCATATTGTTGATTCGACCCATATATCTTTCAAAATTCTGAATGTTTCCTCTCCACTCGGCATTTACACTGCTATTATGGATTTCAGTCAGATGTAAAAATTCTTATCCATCAAACACCATTTCCAGTACACGTATTCACGAGAGCAATGTGCATGTTGTGCCTAAAACAACCGCATTCGCCGGTGCAGTGACTGGTTGTGAGATGGATCACGAAGGCCAAAAATAGTCAATTACTTGAATTGTTCCTGTCTAATGAATATATTTTTAATAAATTTAAATTAATTATATCGCCGGCCGCGGTGGCGGCGGGGTAAAGTCCTCGCCTGCTAAGCAAGAGGTCGTGGGTTCGAGTCCCGCCTGGGTAGTTTCCCCTATCCAGGGCATGGATGTTCGTGTACGTTTGATTGTTAAAATTTGTTGAATACCCCGATCTAAAATGGTCAATGTGAGCTGTATTCGGTGGTTTAGGAAAAAATAAAAAAAAAAT
Source organism: Ischnura elegans (assembly GCF_921293095.1). Taxonomy (NCBI): domain Eukaryota; kingdom Metazoa; phylum Arthropoda; class Insecta; order Odonata; family Coenagrionidae; genus Ischnura; species Ischnura elegans. Next base: position 37,646,966 of record NC_060250.1, on the reverse strand, counting down.
AAAATACAATAGGGTGGTTTCTTATTATTTTTTTATTGCCTAAATCGAAAGATTATTACTCCTGGAGTATGTATTTCGCGCTTTTAGATTTTTAAATGACGATATCTATTTTTCGCGATTAAATGAAAAGTGAAAAATTTCAAGCGCGCAAAAACGCGACGCGTAAGTAGGAAAGTGCGTGCGACGCATTTCTGGTCCCCCCTCTCTCCATGTGAAGTGACCTTGATCGAGGCTCTGAGCGCTGATAGGACGCAGGATGCTAGCGGATAGCTGAGTACCTTGCTGAATGGTAGCGCTTGGCTTAAAAAAGGTTTATTAATACCTTATCAAACGAAGAAAACTTTCCGACCTTAGCCAGTTTTAATAGGTGATTATTAAGACATGTTTCCCTGAGCTCTGTGCCTCATGCATGCATTGGTAACCTCAGACGATGTATAACTCCTATCCTCTCGTGTAGAAACTAGGTCCCTGTGACGTCACGTGGAGTGGAATCGCATGGGCGCCAATCTGGCCTTTTTCAAATGAGGATAAAATTTGACCCTTGCCATTCGTCTAAACCGGTATTTCAAAAACCAAATAATTTGTGTATTATGAATACACTAATGGTGGGTAACGAATCGCAATCAATGCCTTTCGTTTTCTTTGATGAAGGAAACTACCCTATTGAGGTAGTGTGTAAAGCGTGAACAATGTTGCGTTAATCGTCAGCGGTACGCCCATCTGGATCTTCACCTTCATATCTCTACTTGTTTTCTCCAGGTAGCTCACTCTACCCCCACCCCTACCGTCATGTGCTAGCGGACAACCCAAGGCGCTCTGCAATATTCACGCGCATCTAGCCCGGATTCTTTTCTTCATGTTCAATTATTTTCAGTCCATCTCTTAAAGTTCTCAATAGTTTCTTCGGAGGGGCCATGGTCGGAAGACGACTAAAATTAAACTAGTGAAAATGACTTTATTAAACCCACATGGAAAACACTCAGTGGTTCGAAGTCCAGCCACCCCGGAAAGTAGGGAACCACTCTTACGAGGTGAAGTTCGGAACTGATGCTATCGCGTACGGGGGTACGCAGAGCACACTGCAGAGGGCGAGGCGTGACCATATGACTGCGCCATGAAATTTTTTACCCTAAAGATGCCCATTCTTTTCTAATTAGCGTAGCGCCAGATGATCAGATGAATTCGGATTGTTAGTAGGGAGAAACAAAAATCCTGAGAAGATATCCCTTCGTCAGTAACTCTGACAAGTGAGACTACTAGTAGTAGTATAGCTCGTAAATTGATAACTGATAACAACCTGGTATGATGTTTTCGGAACAAAATGCCGAATTAACTGCCGTAAGCTCAGCTACGAGGATATCGCGTTTCGCCAAAAATCACCATCGTATTTTTCCATCTATTTCCTTGCTTAAAATACGTCATGTGTGGTCTCGTTTTTTTAACGTGCAAATTACTAACATTTCAATCTAATAAAAGCATAATAGCAATTACTGAATATCATTGTTAGACACCTTTTGGGCTAATAGGTGATTCATGCAGCAGTTGACCTCCATAAACTGGGAACTTCGAAGCAGTTAGGCTGAAAAAGGTCAGTTGGTGAGAAGAGGGGGGAGCGCGAAACACGTTTCTATTGTTCTCGTGTAACTCGATATTTTTTTCGAAGCTAAGGTCTTCGTAATAAGATCCCTGCGCGAGTTGGGACCTGTTTTTATTTTGAAGAAGAGGAAAGCTTCAGAAGGGGGGAGGCGAATGGTGAATGGAGGGGGATAAAGGTTCTTGGGAAATGCGCTAATGTTACTTTCCCACGGCACTGAGCTTCTCCCAATGGTAGTTCCATCTCTTGGGGAGGATTCCAACTACGTGCTTGTCGTTATTACCCATAAATGACACATTGTATTTATTTCGTCTCATTTTCGTCAAACGATGGATGCGGGAAAATTCTGCGTCGAAACCGCGATCTTCAAACGATCAATGCGAGAAACGATACTTCGGGGAACGATAGATGCGGGAAAAAATTAAATTGTCTATAAGGAACTTTATTTGGGACCAGAAACGGCGAACGATCAATGCGGGAACGATAGATCGAGGTTCCACCGTATAACTTTCTTTTGAAAGCGGCAGTGTAATGACTTCTTTTCTCTGCTATCGTAATACTCTGAAACCAAAACTGAATCGATCTCTCTAATCAGAGGCAAATTATGTTCCCTTCTTACCGTTGCTCTGGGAAAAATGGAACGACTATGTAGCATAATTAATCGTAGAGGGCGTAACTTGGTGGAAATCCATAATATCACGAATACAAGGATCAAGGAAATAGCAAAGTTCTTGATCCTTGTATTCGTGAGACTATGTAGCAGTTTATATCGCGACGGCATTGAGGCTTTAACGACACAAACAAACAGCATTACCTTAGATAGCACAAAGCGGAGGAACTGGATCACCACCGACAGTAAATAACTCCACACAAACTTTCCGGTTGCGACGTAAAACTGGCAAGTTCCAGGTCGACGCATGCGACAATCGTGTAATGCTGTGTTGCCATAAGCGGAAATCTTCTCTCGTTTTCAGGGCCGCAATGCGCGAGAATTAGTAACGTCACGCCGAAAGCTCGCTGTCACCCGGTTCAAACGCAGGGAGCGTAGTGTCCACAGCGCATGGCAGGTTGTCAAGGCTAGCGGTCTTCCAGTCATAGGATTGAGGGTGTTGAATAAACGTTCAAATTTTTCGACACAATGGCCATCTAGATTTAGTATCGAAAGTGGTCGCTGCAGCCAGTGGGAAGGCTAATTGGGTGGAAGGGGGACTAAGCAGTGACCGAGGGAGGGGAAACCAAGCCATTTGGTGAAAGTAAACAAGCTGATGAGAAGTGGTGTCATATTTCAGGAGGGGGAGAGAAAAGGCCTGCGCTGGGGAAAGATGTTTTTTTCTTCAGGCAACATTCGTTCCCACGCTTTTCTGACCCATGCGGCCGCATGCGACGATGCTCGCCACAATGAATAGAAGTGCGCTAGCTACGAACGAAGATGAAAATTTCTGGGAAGGTATTATTATCAAGATTTAGAGATTTTTAAGGTTTTAAGACGAAATTCACGGCTATTTCCCGGTTTTTTCACGGTAGAGGAAATTCACGGCTAATTCACGGTTTTAAGGTTTTCACGGTTGAGTGGGAACCCTGAAATAATATAATACATTAAAATTGCCATAAACAATGACGGACCTAAATTTTTAATCCCTCACATCACACAATGCAATTCCCTCAGATTGAATAAACAACAAGCCTCTGAAACTTTTGGCTTTTTCATGCCAAAATAATTTAGTTTCATTACTTATTGTGCACAAATTTACAATTTCAGATTTTGAGAGAGGCCCTCCCATGTGTTACAAAATTCCGTTACTTCAATATGAAGACTAACATCTAACAGACAGCTCATTCAATTTTAGGAAGAAGTAAATCAAATAAAAGTTACTTCACTTTTGCATTTTCAGATTGATTGGAAGTATTTTAATATGAATAATAAATTCAGAGTTTGCTCCAACAGAAATTCAGCAAAATTTTCTGGCTGCTTAATGGACCTATCACATTTACAGGATAGTAGAATCAAAATGGATTCAGAGGATATTGATTTGATGTGTAAGCTTTCGAACCCGTGGGCTGGGGTTCAAACAATGGTGGTGGCTGAGATTGTTCCAGAGACTGCCCGATCTCAACATGAATGTATTTTAGAAGGCGAAGTACAGCAGTAGTTTTTTTTTAGTATGGTAGTTCGTCCATTGCATTGGGTGTTCAGCCATAGTCTGATAGGTGCCCTTCATTAAGAGCAGCCTGGTGCCACTGCCATCCACATTTTGCATTGGCTAGTAAAAGATACTATTCTAAATACTTTATGGGCTATTAAAACTAAAAGAATATTAATACTAACTCTTTCCAACATCATTTCTTGAAAACAAGCAGCCAGGGTGTTGTTTAATAAGTCTTGCGACAGCCAATGCAGGACCAAGGCGACAAGGAGTGCACCGTGCAAGGAATGTAGCCATCTGAGATCTGACTTGCATGCGCAGCTCACTTGCTGCAGCATCGTCTTCATCAACAAGTTGGCTAAGTACCCAATGAGTAACACTAATTATTTCGACCTGGAAAAATGTTAACAAGATATTAAATTTTATAGAAGCCTCCCAGATCACTGACACAACTACAGCAAAAAACTCATTCAAAGGAATTATTACTAAATTACAGGATTCATTCGAAGAAAAATACACTGCTAAATTACACATTTATCATTAATGGAGCCAATCATATTCTGTCATCAAATGCTGAGGCAAAAAACCCATAGGAACACAATCATGCAGGAGAAATTAGAAGTCATGCTGGGTGAAACAGGAATTTTTATTTCAATCAAACTAAACAAAAATCTGACTTCCATTGGAAACAATAGTTTAAAAAAACTGTAACATATATTTCAAAGCAAATTGAAAATCACTAAAATGAAGAATCAAACTTTTAAAATCAAATTCGATTCCAAACCAAATGAAATTGGGTCAATGCCTAACTTGATACAAGAGAGTACATGATATTGCAATCTAAAAACGAATCTGACAATCAAATGATTGTGCCTGAAAGAATTTCAATTTCTTGGTTAATCAAATCACATGGAATTTAAGGATTTTAATCAATTTCAGAGCATTTACAGCTCCAAGCAGCAGATTTCCACTTGACTGTGGAGTTTTGCTACATAGTATTAAAAAAGTTAATAGAAGCTTAGAATAGTTAATAGAAGAAAAAGTATACAGTGAAAGGGATGAGACCTGTGCTTCTTCCAAATATGATGAATCAATTTGCAGGAAATGTGGAAAGAAAAACAAATGGATAATTCATAGCATAAATAGAGAAGGATAGAGGGAAATTAGGATGAATATAGTTACATACTATTTTAGAAAGGAGGAGGCTCATATCTCCCTTTGGAATTACGGCAGTCATGGAGAAATAATGATGATTAAGAAAAGCCAAAAACAAACTTTTAGTTGCAAGATGGATCGGGTCAGGGTACAACATGGAGGATAAGACCACATGATATATGGGAGGCCCAAAGGTAAGGAGAATGGAATGAGAAAACAAGGAACAATTGAAGCCAATGTCTACACCAGGCTGCAGATTATGATTAAATTTCTTTTTTTGATATTGATATACACCTGTACACAAGAATGCATACAAAGTCACTCCGTCCCTAAGTACCTTCTGTAAATGTTAAGTCAATGGACATAGATTATGGATATTTCAAGAAAATGGATTTCCTTGTAACTGATGAGTGTGAGATTTCCTCTTAGCCCACAAACTCTTTTAAGTAGGGTTTCCTTAAAGCCCTTCAGTTGGACCCCTTCTACTGTGGACCTCAGTCAGCTTCAGACTCTAACTTGGCCCATTTCAGGTTCAAAAAGGTTGACAAGAAAGGAGTTAGGGAGATGACCTGCATATTCAACTGTGGGAGAAGTATAAAAAGTGCGTCTTGCTCCGTGTTAAATAGTGATAATTTTTTTTGCAGAAATGGATGAGGAGACTTGCGGTTGTGAATCACACTTGAACCCAGTTGCCCAGTTTTATTCTCAGGCATTTCAGCAGACGAAGAGATAATTTTCACTAACAGATCGTTTCTACCTAAGGCAAGAACAGGTTTCTGGATAATTTTCTACAAATGCTCACAATGATAGCATCCCTTATAACAGCTGTATACATGATTGTCCGAGGGAGGGGGGAGGAATCTTCACACAGGGTGGCTACAGATTGAAATTCCCTGACATTAGCCAAAATTCCTAAACAAAATAAAAAAAGTGAAGTCCTCTTCATTACTTCAGTGATTATAAGATAATTTACCTCTAATAATAGTATCACCATCAATAATAATAATAACAATATTAATATTGAGCTTTCCCAAATATTATGATAGGTCAAATATAAGAGAAGATAGAGGGGATATATATTGGTCCCTTTTATTCCTATGAAAAGTTAGAGGACATGGGTAGCCTTCTGTGTGTGATGCCCTTACTTTTCATATACTTAAGGTAATGACTATTTCAACAGAAAACTGATGAAACCGCAATTCAGGATTTGGGAAATTGGGAGAAATGACTTAGAGATACAGCCCTCCCCACTATTGCCCCACTTCCGCAGCATAAACTTTTTTCTTCCCAACCAAATCGTGCAACTAATTAAATACATAATTTTCTCCTGCCCCCATCCCCTGCTATAGCTTCAACATCTCCCCTCCAACAAACCCTGACTCTCCCCCCCATCTCAGAATCTAATTGCCCCATAGCAGCCAACAGATGATTGCCAAAAAGCAAAGGGATGCAGCCTTGAAACAAACATATTCAATAAATCCTGTGGAAGCTCATCAATGGTGGCAAATTATATACCAAGGAATTACTCCCTAAAAATACTTTACACACCTTGGTATTAAGCTAGCCTTTAGCTACAATTTAAATCAATAACACCTCCTCTCCAAAGTGAAAAACCCAGTAAATATAAAGGATCAAAGCAGAATTTACAAACTTAAGTACAGTGACTGAGAAGCATGCTATTTTGGCCACTGTAAGAAGCCTGAAAGTTATAAGCTGAGGTTTCAAGCAAGATGGAGGGGAAATGGAACGTAATGAAGAAGCAGGAGCAATTTCCACAAATTTTATATCTATTTTACAACCGGTTCTGCTTACAGCATCATCAGGTACCACAGGTAATATAAAATTTGTGGAAATCACTCCCGCTTCTTCATTATTGCCTGAAAGTTCACGCAGCAGACCATTAGAGGGAATATGATAAGGAGGAATGGAAATCACAGTTTGCAGCTCAACTCCTTGCAGAAGGACATCAGAATTCATGATGAAGTTAACACATAAGGAGAAGATAAAAACCAGGATGGACACTTAGGAAAAAATATATCTTGTATTGGCTGTCAAAATTGATCCAGTCATTACTAATGATTACCACATTATTCCCTTCTGTTCCTTACTCCTCGACCTTTTGCAGATTTTCGAACACAAACCGTTCCAACAATGGTAAATTAATCCTATCCTTTCTCTCCCCTCTGCTTCACACTCCCCACTCAGCCAAAATTCCAAACCTTTCCCTGACTTTGCACCCCTAACTCCCTTCCTCACTCAATACCAGTATGACTACAAGAGGTCTGACAGTTGAATATGTGTTTGGTCCTGATGCTGCTGCAGAAGAGTAAAACATGCGGACTCCTACAGAGTTTTTATATTTTAAATTGGAATTTTCAAATTTATCTTACTTCCTGCTATAATGGCATCCCACAAAGTAACAACCACTACCATTAATTTCATAAGGCAAACATTCACTTATATGCACGTATGCACAAGATTTTTACCACTTGTAAAATTAAAACCAAATTGAAACATTGAATAATTAATACTAATGCTATGTTTTTATTGTTAACATTTTATTATTATTAGGAAAGATTGATACTACAAAGTCCCTTCTTCCATCTGACCCTTAATTAGGAAGAAGATAACAACAATTAAAAATGCCAAAACGAAAATTAATATTTTGTAGAATACATCCCCTGGTTAGTGTAGCAGAAAATACATAGGTGTCAGCGGACATGAGGACCCAGGGCGGGCTTGCGGGGTTACACTCCTGAGGGCCGGGTCTGTTAGTCCAAGACTTTTTACCCACACACCTCAGGAGGGAAGGACAGAGGAAGGAAAATAAGGATAGGAGGCACCACTGCAATGAGATCCCGACGATGCCTCCAAATAGGGATTAGGATAGGGAAAGCCCAATCCATTACAGCTGCATGGGCCACTATTAGCAACCATCATTTAATGTTTCTATGGAAAGGAATTATTTTTATATGGAGAAGAAAAAAAACCCTACAATATTCCATAGATTACATAGGTGGCAGTAAAACTATAGCACTGATAACGCCAGATGTAAGACACTTTAAGTATGGTGGTGTAGCGAAACTCACCTTCCACTTCTTATTTCACATTACCCTGGGGTACAGAAATACACTTAATTAAGAAATAACATGCACCAAAATAATTTTTTACAAATTATAATCAAAATGTCGTAAAGAAGACTAATTGGGCCCAATTTACAATCTGATATTATACAAATATATTACGTAATTTCCCTTTCTGTCCCAATGGGCACAATCCAAAATTGTCTATACATACAACTGAATGCCCGCCACAGAAATCTTTGGTAAAAGGCGAAAGATTTATACGAACTGACTTGAGTTCTGCCGTATCTCTTCCTCCACGATCTTTCTCTCTCGTAGGCGCCTCCTTTTTCTTTGCGTCCTTTTCTTCTTTCTGCCGATCTTTTCAGAACATGTCTCTTTTAGCTCTCTCAATATACCACTATGTTAGCTTTTTCTCCTGATCTTTTAAGAACATGTCTATTTCTTAGCTCTCTCAATACACGACAATGTTAGTTTTTCTTTCTGCATCCCTCACTACCATTATTGCTTTCTCACTACGATTGTTAATTTTAATTTATTTATTTTAACAAACACCATGGCGGTTTGTTTACAGTGGAATGCCTCTCCCTCCCTAATATGATGATCACTGGCCATGCGTCACTTATGAAACATTTCACAGCTTGATAACTTTGGCAACCTTCCTCACCCTCCCGTGCTCCCTGCCTCTGTAAACTGGAGAATGAGTTGCTGCTGGCAGGAGACAAATTTGCTGAGCAATGGGTGGGGGAAAATACAAGGTATTGCCATACATACTGTGCAAAGCACCTAGGTAGCTGTGAGTAGGGGGTTGACATGATGTCATATGAATGCCGGTATACATCAGTCGATAATGATCGGTCCTTCAGAGCAGTGCTGCTCTGATTTGAGTGAATTCCTAACTCTGACACTACCATAAGTGAACGTTACAATAATAGATCACAACTGAACATATTTTAACCAAGATATTGACAGCCATTTTACCGAAGATCCATACAAACTTGATACATTATTACAAAGGGAATTTGTTGATCCATTGAATATATATAAATACACAAGAAAAAAGTATCAGGAGAACTTTAAGGTTTTGGCATCTGCCTTAGTCACAATCAATTAGGGTCAGGAATTTCTATATATATTATCTGCAGGATTTTGACTGGATAACTGTACTCACTAAGCATGAGAGGCTAAACTTTTGAGAGGGTGTAAAGCTATAGAGGCTTGAATATCACAGAAACCTGGGCTATGCAACATTAAATAATAAAATATTTACTTAGCCTTTTTGCTAAAAGTATATCTAAAAAAACATCAATCAAATATGAACTTAGGGAATAGTTTTTTTCAGTGAAACAACTATTACCTCACTACCTTAAGATTTCTTATTTAACCTGTTGCAACACATTTTTCAAAGGAATTTATAAACAATGCACTCGGGAAGTATTGACATATTTTTTAAGGACTATTGAATATTATAGACAGACGAAAGGGAACTACAGATGAAGAGGAGAAACCACGGTTCGGTTTGAATAAACCATTGTCATAGCAGGGACAATGTACCCAGTATCCCAAACAAATTTTCATCTACTGCGTATTTACTTACAATTCACATGGAAGTGGATGTTAAGTGGGGTTTCACCTTTAATTCTAGAACACTAAGTCTGAATACTATTCATTTAGCATTTTGTCATAAGTACTATGTACTGTTGTCGAAGAGGAAAATGAAACAATACACGATATAAATCAGTACATACATTGAACGAATCTACTCTTTCATCAATGAATGTTTACATTTTTTGGGGGGGAATTACAGATTTGAGAAAACTTTCACAGCAGTAGTGGAATGCTTTCCATCCAAAACTTATAGTCATTACTGTTTCACCACAACCACCTTGCATTTAATAACGAACTATTGTGAAAAAAGAACCCTTGTAAAGCATATAATAATATATTAAATAATAATTTCTCACCTGCCGATCGAAATCACCATCCACATAGGTAGTCTGATCCATAGCCCAAAGGGCATTGAACAGTTTCTTTTTCACCAAGAGAGACAACAGCTCGGGGTGACCACATCCGAACGCTTTAATCACTTCGGCCCCTAAAGGAACAACAATGTTTGCTCCTTTCGGGATCGAGGCTAGCCACTGCACAGCGAGAAATAACACCCTGTAGCGATCGGTCGCATCCAGCTGCTGATTTTTGCTTAGATCTTGAATTAACTGCCGCTTTTTGGGAATGTCCCACCTTGTCCCCACTATGAACTCCAACACTTCATCAGTTTTCATGTCTACTTTTGAACCGGCTTCCATGTCGCAGAAAAAATAATTTGTTTAGTTTCCACAAATGGATCAACCTAGGTCATCGTGAAAACATGATTAAAAATGCCATTTAATACCTAAAATTCAGATATTACATATCGCAAGGTGTGAATCAAATAATAAAATCATAAAGTAAGTTTACCAATGGCCGATATCTCCTGTAACATTGCAAACATCCTGCAACCCTCAAATGACAATTAAGGAAGTCTGATCACATTCGTCACGATCTAGCTCAGCTCGAATAAAATATTCACACTCAGACAAAGTCGGATTCATATGTAAAACCTAACCAACCACCAATAAAATGCCTGCGGGTGATGATACTACTGCACTTACAACAAATATAAATTTTTATCTAAACATTGCGAGACAGTTCTACTGTAGAAAATAACTACTGGAACACGGGAATAACCTTATGATGTGCGTTTCTAATCATATGCGAAAGCAAGTGAAGAGTCGTGTTACGACAACGTATAATTAAGTAAACGCTCGCATAAATAAATAATTTAAATTAAATTCCACATAACAAGAATATATTCACACAACTGACGGACCAAATAACTAGTTGACTCACGATTACTTTTGTCACATCCGGTCAAGAGAACGTCAAGATCGCTCTCCTTCTTCACTAAATACACGAAAAAAATACTTCTGTTTTTGAATTATTTCAAAGATTTATGTTTTTCTCTAAATATTTCAATAAAATAGTTCGACTCAGTCCAAAAATGAACATTAATGGTTCAACTATGCATAATTCCATCACTGCCATGATCCTTGATCGCGGCCTACACAGGAACTGAGAATTGAGCACTTAATGAAAAGTCGTTCTGCTTTGAAATGTGGGAATAGTATACCTATTGCATTCCTAAAAATTAAAAATTTCCGAAAGAAATTTTAGTTTTAGAAAATAGAAGGTCATTCGAAGAAGTTGGCATGTTTCAATATTGGTTGGTAATGGCGGTAACGCCGGAGTCGTAATTGGTAGAAGTCACAGCAAGGTGCCTACGGGGAGTTATACGAGATATTGTGTCGTATTTGGTATTATTTTGCGAGGAAATCTGTTGAAGCGCATTATAAGCATCCCATTTTACTTATATGTTGTCAGTAAATTGTGTACAACAAGATTTCTAGTCAGTGACGCTTTTGGTAAGATGAAAACAAACTTATTTGTTTACCATCGGCAACTTGCTGTATTATGAGGTTAGAGTGTAAAGGTTCTAACTTTTGTAGTGCTTAATACATTACATTTTTTCTGAAGTAGTTATTTTGACATAAATGTTGATGATTGTACGTCATTTGTTTCTAGAACCCGGATTTAATGGACTTCCGCTGATTCAAATGAGCCAAACATAAGAAGAAATTTGATGTTTTTCCGTACCAAGAGCTGCCAATTTCGTTTAAAAGACGGGTTCTCCAAATGGACGGTTTGTATATTCTTGGAGCTTTATGAATTAAGCCTTAAGTTGCGTATTAAGGTCGCATTTAAACTAGCATTATGAGGGTCTTGCACGTTATATCCACTCACATCTGCAATGAAATACTTATGCGAATGATTATTAAATTAGTGTATGTAATAACCTTTTTACGATAACTAAAACTCAACTGTCGCTGCAAGTAACTTGAGGATTGGGTGTCGCATTTCATATTTTTTGTTTGTTTATTTCAGATATACAGTCATGGTGGGAGGTTCCAAGTATTGCTCATTTCTGCTCCTTATTTCGGGCAGCTTTCAACCTTCTTGATTTCGATATCGAGGTAAAGTATTTTGCCTGAACTTTTTACATTATTTAGAAGTACTATTGGATGTTTTCTCCCGTTCGCGTGGAATATCAGCTTCCTAAATTTGACAAATAGTAATTAAATTTTCGAAATGTACAAATTTACCGAGAGGGAACTGAACTTGTTATTCTATGAACACTTTTACCTGGCTATTACTTGATTTTAATTATTTGAACTGTTTGTTTTGACCTCAAGTACATCATTTTGTGTAATATTTTTTGTGATTTGTTTGAGAGTTTTGCCATTTCATTGTAGGAGTTGGAAGAAGCACTGCTCACGGACGGAGCAGAAGACAGTGGAAGTTCTTTGCTGCAAGAGCTGATGGTCCGTCTATTGGCAGGCTGCGTGCCATCGGCTCAGGGCTGTATATCCATCTCCAATTATCAGATGTTTCTTAGGAGACTGTTTCGGCAGAAATGCAAGGTAAAAACTGTAGAGGGGTTTGTCATTTTACTAATGCTTGTGTAACTTTGTGAAGTTCTGTTTATTCAGGTGTGTATATTGTACCCATTTTTAAAAAGTTGTATTAATCATCACTTTTAATATTTTACACTATCAAATATGTGATTGAAGTGATCGCAAATCTTTTAGAACTTTCATTTCTCTCCAGAAAGTATTTGCTTGTATATGCTAGTCGGTTTTTTAGATGTATTCCTGAGTTCATTACTTGAATGCTTAATAATGTCATGATATCCTAATATCCATTTTTCATGCGACTTAACAATGAGAGCATGGACTGATAGGGGCACATTCCCTTGTTACTTCCATTTTTGTGTCACACGTGCCCCAGAGTGGATATTTATTACTCTGTTGTTAACAGCTGAATACAAATAAAGCGTGTTTGCATTTTGAAAGAAATTACAGTATAACCTCTTTATATCGTTATGGAGGGGACCTAAATTTGGGCAAATTGATGAATGGAGGTTCACTAGAGAGGTTTCAGTGATAGGCACCATTTTTTCATATCCTTCGTAAATGAAAGGCACTACTGTCTTTTAAACCATTATATTTATGCGTTTAAATAAACATGCATGCATTAGTGAACATATATTTACAGTTTAATGATTACAGAAAGTGAGGGCAATCGCATGATTTTTATCATGTTTCGAGAGTAAACAATGTGATATCTCTTAATTCCACAGTCACTTAAAATAATTAGGATAGTCGGATACCTTTTTTTCTTATTTGCTGTTAGGTTTGCTCTCATGTGGAACGAAATGGCCACAACTAATGATTAACGTGAAAATTACAACATATACAAAGGTGTGTAAGAAAAAAAAGTAGGGGGAAACATTTATCGCTGAAATTGTCATTCCATGTACATAATCGTGGCTGCATTAATGGTCTTTAGTTGTCTTGGTACGATTTTCGGAGGTAGTAAGGCTGTCTTGGGGGTGTCTCCTTGGAGTGATAAGTGGAGGATTTACGAGATAAAGAGGTTCAGTACATGGAGGTTTGCCTATAAATTTACATGTAAATCTGACGAGACTGTAGGGGTAGTATGAAGTATGGAGGTTTATGTTATAAAGAGGTTCGCTACATAGAGGTTTTACTGTAGTTTGCTGACATAATGCGGCATGGGATAAGTAGAAGAAAAGCAAAATATACTTGTATGTGACAAATAACTCTAAAATTTAACTTGAGAAAGAAAGTATCCTACCTAATATAGTCTATCTATTGTAGTCGCTATGTGATCAGAAACACTTTGATAGTTATTAGATAAAAGAGGAAAATAGTTATTATTTAATTTCCCACTCACTGTATAACGCTTGTAAGAGACGTACCTTTTCTCCCAGAAATTGCAGGCGAAATCTTGTAAGTCTAATCAACACCCCCCTTTCCCTCATTCCCCGGTCGCAATTCCAAGGGGAACTGAGTGGCCTTGGTTTTCAGTGCAAGTCAGTCATCTGAAGCCCTAGGTCAAAAACAAGTGGTAGGCAGGGGAGGAGTTTCTCCCAAGTAGTTCTGTATTTTTACGATCCTCCTGTTTGCGTTTCTTACTCCTAAGCATTGTGCTGTCGTGTCATTACCTCAGAGGTGAACATGTAAAAGATAGCGCTAAGTTTTTCGTTCTGGAGGACGCTTTAAATTTACTGCTACGAGTGGGCAACCTGCAGCATTTGAATACTGAAAATAGTAATGGAGTATCAAACTTAGGGAAATGCGTAGTTTTGAATGACAATAGCTGATTGATAGTCAACATTTGTCTTGCGGAGTAATTTCCTTTATGGTGAGGGTCTGATTTTTCAGAAATCATCATCAGATGCTATCATGAGAATTATTGCAACTGAAATTTATGTTGGTATTAAAACCTACGGTTTTGAAAAATTCAAATGAGTGTGTATATTTTTGGACTAAATGACGGATTGAAGAGGTCGGAAGTGTTTGTATGTAAAGAGGGCTGAAGGAGAGGTAGAGGGGAAGGAGTGTGGTCCCTTTGTCTTTTATACAACAAGGCTACAGGTGAAGGAGCAAGGGACGAACATGTCCGATCTTGCATGTGACGTCATTGCATTCAAAGCGAAGGGGGAGTAATATGAAATATGCAGTTTACGTTGCGTGAAATTTCCAGTCTGTATCATCTTGTTTGAATGTGTTCATGCTACACTTGTTTCTTCCGGAAATTATGTTGTTTGGACTATATTGAATATTAATAGCCTTGTTGTAGCTATATAGCTTTGTGTCAATCAATTAGAGCTTAAAAAACTTTAATGCTGTCAGATATGCGTTGCATTGGGTCTCATTCTTTTTTTGAATCTTGTGCGGGTCATACATTTGCTGAAAGCTATTGAGAGACCTTTGGGTTCAGTAGTTGACTCACGTAGCATTTGGCCCAGGATGAAACACTTTTCCATTATTTCCATGGAACTCTCACTATCATTAATAAGAATTTAGCAGCTGGAGAAGTTGAGATCGTTGGAATACTCAGGCTTAATCACCCTCCTCCCTAAGTAGTTCCTATTTTCCGTAAGCTGAGACCGAGGAATTTTTTTATAGTAATAATAATAATAATAATAATATTTAAAAAAGTCCTCCGTCTCGGCTTCTGGATAGCAGAAAAAACCTTGGGATGTGGATGATTTTGTAATTATTATTCAAGACTTATCTTAATTGTTTTGGTATTCTGTATGCTTATTCTCCTTTCCCTTGGATGAGAACCTTATTCTGATGGAAAGTGTTGCTAATCAATTGACCCCTACTGCTGGACTGGCTAAAGTAATCTTGAGTTACTTCTGGTATGGGCATCTGTCACAGATAGGCCAAAAGGTTGGAGCAAGGTGAAAGGTAATCCATGTGATGGTGTTAGGTGAAAAACACAGATTGGATGTAGCAAACTCAGTCAATCATATCATTCCTGAAAACATGGAGCAGAATCATGCAAGCCTAGAAATTAATGCAGCCAGACTAGGCAAATACAAATTTTGCTCAAGGCAGAAGCTAAGGTTGGCAATTCTTTGCTGAGATTATCTGCAATGTGCAAGAAAATGGAAAATATGAAGAAGTTAGAATAGACAAAAAGTAGACATTAATGCTGCAATGTGGAATTTATTGGAGAATAATGACGTCAATATGGAAGGAAATGTAGAGGAAGAGTGTGAGAGAGTGAAACAGGAGCTGTAAAAGCAGCAAAGTAAATTAAATCTGTGGAGAGTGGGAGGACAACGAAACTTGATCACAAAGGAAACGATGAAGAGAATTTAGAGGTAAAATAAATGGAATGGAGTGGGCACCAAGGAAGGCTAGAGGATATAAAAGGAAATGAATGGAAGGTTATGGCAGGAAACTGAGAAAGCATGGGTATCTTGGTGGAAAAGGCAGGTGGAACCAGGACCCAGTATGGGCTCGCAGGGTTATTCTCCTTAGGGCCGGGTCTATAAAGGCCGTTTTACACGGGGTACATACTTGCACAATCTGACGTGTGTACAAAGGCACAGTCAAAATTGCGTTGTGTAAAGCGGTGAATTGCTAGAACAAATGCGAGAATGTGTGGATATGAGATGGCAAAATAGCCCCTGTTCTAATTTCGTTCATGCATTCGCGCAATTCCACGCCAATTTAGGTATAAATTCAGCTCCTAACCTGCGCAATTCCGAGTCCCAAGTAAAACGGCCTTTAGCCTTTGCTTTTCACCCTCACCCCTCAGAAGGGGGAGGACAGGGAAGGAAATAAGGATAGGAGGCGCTGCCATGATGAGAGCCCGACGACGCCTCCAGGGAGAGGATAGGGAAAAACCCGTGGTGTCATTGGGATGACTGGGTGGATAAGGTAATGCGAGGAAATGGAGAAGTTTCAGAAGGAATAGATATATTACATTTTCCTAGGTAAAGTCATGATTTGGAGGCAAAAGAGGGCAAGCCTTGCCGCATATTATGGCCAGGAATGGAAGGATGGTATGAGCTTTGAAAGAGGTTCAGAATTCATGGATTGAATAAATGGAAGATCTGTGTGTATGGCAGAGGGTAGTGACGTGTGGTGGATTAGGATGATCTTGGACCGGGAATTTTTAGCATGGAAATAGAGAAAGTGTTTCAAGGTGGGCATGGACAACATTCCTTCCATAAATTCTTCTGAAGCTCAGATATGAAATTCTGAAGGTAGTTAAATCTGAGATGAGGCTTTTCAAATTCTTCTTTAGGATTGATGAGGTGTTGGTGGAGGCTGCTCAAATTCTGGTACCAACAAAGAAGAAAGGTGTTTAATTAAGTGAATACTGCACTCTTAGCCTAATATCACATGCTGCAAAAGTTATACTGATAATTATTAGTGGATAAATGGAGATACCACTAAGAATTGTTTTGGTGAAGATCAGTTCGTATTCAGGAAGTGAAAGTCAACTTGAGATACAATGCCTGTAATGTAAGGAAACTAGTAAAGTGGACCCTATAATATAACCAGGATGTGTATGCTTGCTGTTTTGATATTGTGTAGACATTCAGGAGAGCACACCGGATATCGTCAATGAGCATTTGTAAGAAAATAGGTGTAGAATGGAGGGATAAGTGACTCATTTATATTCTGTAGTTAGGTTAGATGGCCCAAATTAGAATCAGGGTGGGTAGGTATTTGCTGATGTGTGAGACAAAAAAGCCATCACTATCACCCTGGCTGTTTAATCTGTTTGCAGAGGAAAAGGTGAGGGAAGCATGAGATGAGTTACAATAGCGAAAGTGGAAGGGTTTATATTTAAGTCAGTGCGATTCAGGGGTGATCAAGGGTTTTTCAGCCAGACAGAAAAAAATACTGAGAGGGTACTGGTTGGTGCTGAGGTAAGCATAGCAAGGAATGAATGCATGAAGATTAATCATTAGAAATCCAAGTTAAGTGATTTTGTGAAGGGTATTGAGCAAGGATGCTGTGACTTAAAATTAAACTTAGATGGGTCCAAACTAAAGCATGTGAGGCAGTTAACTATCTGTGCAGCTCATTGTAGGAAGTTGAACTCAGTGTTTAAGATATCAACAAGAGAATTTTTTTAGCCTAGGATGAATATCAGAATGAGAAAGAGCTAATGAGAGGGTCGTTGTGTTCGAGTGTAAAGAAAGGGCTAGTGTTGAGTCTGTTCAGGAGTCCATGTAATGATCTGTGGCGTGAAAATATGAATACTGAGAAAAGAGGTTGAGTAAAGACAGGAGACTTTTGAAAAATGGGTATGGAGGAGAATGAAGAAGGTTTTGACACAGGGGAAAAGGAAGAAGGAAGTATGTACTAGACATTGTGGGTGAGAAGAGGAAATTTCTAGAGGAGACGAGGGTCTGCATGGAGTGAGAAGGAAATTAAAAAAAAATGTCCGAGTAAATAATGTTATGTATGAGGGTGAAGTAGGTGGAATGGAATTGAATTTATTGACTGAATGAAAATGAATTGGCCTTATTGTGAGGGCAAGGGTCCCTGGCAGGCAGAGTTGGGAGATTTCTTAAATTGCGCCATGTAAAGCTACCATAACTGGTTGAGTACCTTTAATTGAAGATAAATTGCTTTTCATTTCATTGCAATCAGTTGACCAATTAGTTCAAACAAGTGTGTCTCAAGATTTTGCTGGGGCATTCAGTGATAATTCCTCATCAATGAAGCTCAAGTATCTGAAACTCAGAAATACCCCTTTAAAGGACTCAATGAAGGATTTATTTCGTAATAGTGTATGCAAAAACTCATAATGAGTGGTTTCAGTCATCCAATATTGATTAGGTTAAATTTTTTATTATTGATTTAATCACATACATCAATTGATTAAATCAGTTTAATTACATAGATATATAATCAGCTGTTTACATTGCTGAGATTAATAGTAGAATACCTCTTCAAATTGAAAGCAGTTTTTTTCATCTGGATGTCCTCAAGATTATTTGAGCGACATAAATTGGTATTTGGTTTCATTGAAAACTTGAATCGTGGGGCTACCGTTGGGGTCTCCATTCTGATTGAGCAACTGAAAAAGATTCCTGTTCTTATTTCTGTGAAAACAGTTTTACTGTTTTATATCCTATGATACTCACACCTAAAATTGGGTCACCCTAAAATTGCAGAAAATTTATATTGATGATTTTCTTTTTTTAATTAGCACTTTTGCCTTCAGTTTGAATAGGCTGTTTTGCCAATGACTTTCAACCAACATTTTTTCAAATCAGGTACATCATTAATTTGTAACTAACTTTAACATTGATTTAATAAGGTGACTGTTTTTGTTATTTAGTTGATTATTATGCTATGATGCACTTAACATCAAGTCACAGTTATTCTAATTGTGATCCAATTTTTTTCATATGCTTTGATTAGTATTGCTATACGAGCCTTTTTTGTCCAATTCATTAATTATTTTTGGCAATTGTGTAATCTTTTAATCCATCCCCATCACCAATTAATTGCCCTAAAAGTTACTAATGATCTTCATCTTATTTTTTTGTGGTAGGAATATGGTCGAGATAATCCATTCAACACTGATATTGACTTCCAATTCCTGCCTTTGAGGAGTAAGGTGGAAATTCTTCATGCCCTTTGTGATTTCCGGCTTGATGCAGATGATGTTCAAGATCTACTGAAAGTAAGTTGAAATCCCTTGGCATGAAAAAATATTTTTCTTTTCCTGGTTTATTTTTAAATGCCTTATTTATATTTAAACACTATTAGGTGCGAGGTGAGATAAGAATCTTTTTTAAGATATTAATGCTTTGCTGGCTGAAGTAACCATGACACAGTACTTACTCCAGAAATTGGATTTGTTTGAATTTATCAATATGGAGCTGTTGCTTGTTTGGTCTTAAACTGACAGCTCATTGCCCTGATTATGTGAAGTAATCTAACTTCTATCACCTACTTCTTATTTGGTTAAAGAATAGTGTTGTATTTGTGAGGTTTTTCTCTTCTGGTTTTACACGTGGAGTAAAATATTAATAGAAAAATTTTGCTGTATTGAAATTACATATTGTAATACAGTAGATTCCGTTTAATGGGTCCACCGGTTACTTGGGGCAGCCGCTTAATTGGGGCAGATCTTGAAGAACAGAATCCAATAGAGGAATATCCCAGAGTATTCTCCGCTTAATGAGGAACTTGCATGGGTCGTAGATTGCTCTAAAAACTATTTTGAATAAGTCAAATGGATACATTAGCTCGCAAAAATACCTTCAGTTTCTCCATTCAACATCAAAAGAAATAAAAAAATTGCATTTAAAATCGAGAAAAATTTCTCTGAGCCGACCACTGCGCGAAGACACCCGAGCGTTGCCGAGGCCAGGCGTGACGTCATAGGTGCCTAAACAACCGTAGGGAGTAGGGAAATACGCTGAGCGCATGGTGTAAAATTTGTTTTGAGGGAGTATTTAGCCGCTCATCGTCACTTTATTTTGTTCTGTTATTCTTGGGCAAGTTCTCCTATTGCTATTGTGCCTAGATTATTACTTGGGATATTAATAATGCGGCATCGGGATTATGAAATACAAGCGTTTCACTTCGTGTGTTTTGGTTATCAGAAAAATGGATGATAACGTTGCCACTCGTTCGAATAGTACACCTGAAATTCATTTACGTCTACATAATACCCCGCAAGCCGCCTAAAAGGCGTGTGGCATGGGGTGTTAGGACACCAGCCTTTTTTTAGGACACCAAAAATTGATGCCACGACCCTCATGGAATTTGTTAAGACAAATTATTGCTATACGCCGGCGGCAAATCGAGTTCTAAAGGAAACTTGTAATACTGGAGGATAACGATCGTAAGCTGTGCTGTTGACATTAGAGTAAGCTGTGCTGTTGAATTTGGCAACGCCGGATTAACGGAGAAGGTAGTCCTATCCGTCCCACGGTACGAATTCACAGCAAAACAGTCTGCACACAATCCACATGTGAGATCGCGAATCGGTTCCGCTGCCAACACACACACAAGCTACAACCTATTTAAATAATATAGGTAAATCCATAAACAATATACTAGCATATACCATAAAAATATAATGGGAAATAGGCAAATACTCTTATCAAAAACTGGATGTCACTATCACATTCTTATATTCATCACGTACAACTTACAATAACAGAACTCGTTATGATGAATACAACTATTTATTCACTGATTTAAACCCTTAAATTAGCCCACACAGGTGTCATTTCTCACTACTATTCGTTGAAATAATGGAATAACAAACTTCACACACAGTTTTTATTTCAATAGCGTGATCGTGAAATGTCATATCTACGGTGAACAACGGAGATTAGCACGCCACTGACAATTTTTACACTACTGTTAGACATTTATCGATAGCGTAATAGCACTTTTTACAATTCAATCACGATGGAACACTGATAACTCTTGGCCGATATTTTTCAACCTTGTCAAACTTCGTGCATTACAACAACTGGCACTGTGATTATTAGCAGTAGCTTAACGGGAGATGTCACGTTGAAAATAACACTATTTTGGCACAAAAATGTTTCTAGATGTCTCCAATCAGCGAGCAAAAGTTGCATTGACTGGAATTCACCCCATAATACAAGCACAGACAGTCCTAAACGACGAATTCTCCGGTACCTACGAATAAACGGATGAAGTTATTGTATATAAAAGCTAATCGGACATTAGTAAACATCAAAATCGTTCTAATTACATACTTAAATGAATGATATGCCGTCGATAACATCAACTTACAATTAACGTATCCCCCTTCCAATGGCCGTGGCTCAGACTCCTACAACGATGTTATTTAGGTATTATCAAATTTTTGGTTTAACTGCTCCAGTTTTATATTTTATGCCCTTACTCTGATATTAATATTATAAATAATGCAAAATACGAGGGCTTCCAAGCCTCTATCGTCGGATATTTATCTTTAAATATAAAATAATCAACACGTCTAACAAACGAAGCTCTCACAACTGCTGGAAACTATTACAAACAATCACAACAATAGCTTCGCGTGATGTTTAGGCACCTTTGACGTCATCGAGGCTTCGTCAGCAGTGGCTTGGGGGGTGAGGGAGTTTTTCCCGCGCTTTAAAATTCGTTATATTTATCATTAAATATCTCGCGAAGGAAAACTCAGATTTACATGCGGTTTTCTTTGTTGTATTCAGAAAAAAATTTTCTGTCCGCCTATGAAATAAAAAAAATTCATGCAAGTTCCCCATTGGGACAGCATGCCGCTTTATTGGGCCATGAGTCGGCGACATAGACTATATACTCGCGACGTTTTATAATAGGGTAGTTTCCTTCATCAAAGAAAACGAAAGGCATTGATTGCGATTCGTTACCCACCATTAGTGTATTCATAATACACAAATTATTTGGTTTTTGAAATACCGGTTTAGACGAATGGCAAGGGTCAAATTTTATCCTCATTTGAAAAAGGCCAGATTGGCGCCCATGCGATTCCACTCCACGTGACGTCACAGGGACCTAGTTTCTACACGAGAGGATAGGAATTATACATCGTCTGAGGTTACCAATGCATGCATGAGGCACAGAGCTCAGGGAAACATGTCTTAATAATCACCTACTAAAACTGGCTAAGGTCGGAAAGTTTTCTTCGTTTGATAAGGTATTAATAAACCTTTTTTTAGCCAAGCGCTACCATTCAGCAAGGTACTCAGCTACCCGCTGGCAGCCTGCGACGTATCAGCGCTAAGCCTCGCCTCAAGGTCACCTCACCGGGCGAGAGGGGGAACCAGAAATACGACGTACGGAGATATTTCCTGGCATTCATACTTGAGCGTCGCGTTTTCGCGCGATTGAAAATTTTCACTTTTCATTTAATCGCGAAAAATAGATATTGTCATTTAAAAATCTAAAAGCGTGAAATACGTACTCCAGGAGTAATAATCTTTCGATTAAGGCAATAAAAAAATAATAGGAAACTACCCTATTACAATATTTTGTTTTCAGAGTACTATTTTTTTTATATTTTCCTCCTTCTTTGATTTACTCTTATTTTTCACAAATGTTCCTATTCTTGCCCTATTTTGAAAGCTCTTCTTGTTATACTATCCGCAACAGGATCGGACTTTTCTTTAATAGGACTTAGTAAAAGACATTCATTCAGCGTCGCCCGAGGCTATGAAAAATATTTTTGACTAAGTTGTCATAAATTAACTAAACTCGCTGATTTATTTATCAAATTAATAGTTTAATAAACATATATTGTATTATAAACATTCTTCAGTCTTGTTTCTATCATTGCAACGTTTGTTTATGCCCATATACAGGATAGTTCGCCCTAATTGGGGCAAAGTGCACAAGTCCCGATATGTCCCAATTAACCGGAATCTACTGTATTTAATCTTGCAGGTTGTAGTAAAAATTCGTAATGAATTTTAGTTGCAGGTTATTGTTTGTCGCATTAATATCGAAAAATTGTTTACAGTGTTTATAAATAAAATCTGACTGATAATTATGCTGGTGGCAACCAAAAAGGTTTTTATGTCATTATTTGTGGCTTTTTTCTTTATTATTTGCTGATTTTATGAAATTTTTGTCTTCTTGCAGAATCTTGAATCGGACAGTTTAAGAGTTGAACCACTTGGTCATGATGAAGGGAACTCTGCATATTGGTATTTCTACGGCACCAGATTGTATCGAGAGGACTATCCCAAAGTGGTTGGTATTTCTTTGTTTTTTTTTTTTTGTATTCACATTGAGTTCTATTCCCATTGTGCATGTACTGGAATTGCTTGATATTTGTAGCTTTTAATAGCCTCAATTCAGTTTTAAATTTTGCATGGTGAATTTGTGCATTATCTTATAATGACACGACATGAATCAGGCTTGGGTACCTATTATTTTAAATTTATCACATGATGATTGGCTTTCTAAATACCATCAAATTTGTCTGTGTTAACTAGGGTTCTACAGTAGACTCTCGTTAATACGAACAACGTTGTTACGAAGTTCTCGTTATTACGAAGCAAATCGTTGGTCCCGTCGAAAAGGCCTATCCAAGCTATAGTAAAAGAAACGTTATTACGAAATATTCGTTTTTACGAAATTACGAACCCAAGTTCCGGTCCCGGCGGTTACAATATGAACTTTATTACGAAGTTACACGCACAAGTCACGGCATTTAGGTGGATATTCACAACACTTAAGTTTTAATAATCGCGCCACGTTATTCTCGTGTACTATGCTTAAGAGCGTCAATTATGTTTCTTTATTCAGTTTACGCGCTACATCATATAACAGCCCTCATTCCTGTGAAGTCGTGGTGACCCACTCATAACCGTTAGTAAATTGGATGTACAGTCAATCCTCTTCCTATGCACATTCGATGTACGAATTTTCAGGGATTCGAGCATTCAAAACTTTCAAATTTCAAATTTGGTGCCTTTCGATTTGGCCGATACTACGCGGTTTGGCGCTGTGAAACTCTCACTGTAATCACCATCTGAATAAGGTATCATTGAATCTGGTGTGAATTTAGGAACTGTTCAGCGTTTCGCCCGTTCTTCGTTACCGCGGGGAGACATTTTGTCGGCTCCGGATGCATCGCAGGCCCCGATGGATCAGGTCGCCACAATCGTGAGTTAGCGCATACGTGTAATGCAGTGTTGCATCCCGCAGGATAACCGTACTCCTCGATAACTTACATGCAGTCCGGCTGGCGAGGGGTGTCCGATTACGGCACAATAGGAGGGGTGGATAATCCTGCGTCAGCACGGTTTAAAGCCAATCGCTGTCCCCCAAACGCACCTCACACCCTCGTCTAGTCATACAACTTTGTCAAATGCATATTCGAGCACCGAAATAAGCCTGACCAACCAAAATAAGCCCATTCTTCGAATCACAAGAACAAGTAATTATCCCTCTAGGTCCTTCACGCTCGTCGTCCCTTCCGGTTATTTTCTTCATGGAACACTTTGCAAGCGTTTCGCTTTCTTACCTGGCTCCCATACCCCCTACCCAGCCCATTGTCTGTTACTGGACAACTCTCGGTGGCCGGACTGTAATTTTATCAACCTTGGAACAAGGTCTTGGGGCGCATCTAGTTTGAACATCGGAGTTCATGTGTTCGGGAAGATATCAACCTTCGATTGCGTCATGGCGTAGTCTTCTGTTGAAAAACTGAAACGAATTTTCTTGTTTATATATATTTCCGCGTAATTTAATAGCGTTTATGATACACTATTTCTTTCGACGATTCTTAAAAGAAACGTTCTTACGAACTTCGTTATTACGAACCTCCGATTTTTCGGCCCCGTGAACTTCGTAATAACGAGAGTCTACTGTATTCACTTTCTTGTCTGTGAACATAAATGTAAGAAATTGAAACATGTGTCAACCTAAAATAGAATCAAACAACCAGAATAAAGGTTCTATGGACTAAATTAATAATGTGTTGAACTACAAAATTAGAGTCAAGGTAATTCATTCAGGTTTTTCGCTGAGTCAAGTGTTGAAAATTTGCCGGTGTTTGTATGCACGCGTCTTCTATTGTCATTTGTCTTTGTCCCGATGATGATGGAAGACATATAAACGAATTAATGCGCTTGACATCATACGCTGGGTAAGTATGGGATCATTCTTCAAGTATGGTTAGATTTTGCTGCAATTTTTTCCAGTTAGGTGCCCAACACCGCCTTTGCAATCTTTCCAAACGTACCTATCAATTTGTTTTCCCCAAATGTTGTTGGTGATTCACTTTGTGGTCAAACATGTTTGAAGTTCCGTGTAAATTAAAATTTGAATATGGTTATGTGTAGTATGAGTTCAAAAATTAATCTATTGGTGTCTATAACTACAGAAAAAAAGTGTGCAAGATAGGAAGAGAAAGGTGCGGGATGACAAAAGGAAGAGAATGCGCCGAAAGAAGAAGAAAGGTGCTGCTGATGAGGATGAGGATGTGGTCAGCGATGGGGAGGGTGATGACGCTCTGTTGAGGGCAAGGACAGGAGATGGGGCCAAGTGGCAGGTGAGTTATTCTTTTAGCAATTCTTAAAGTCAAATTTTCATATTTGAAAAAGCTACCTTTTTAAAACAGTAAATTGTAAGTGGACTTCATTGCAATCTAATATGTCGACAGTTTTTGGCAGTGGCATAACTACTGGGGGGAATGACGGGGTAGATCCCCTCCCCCCCCCCCCATCAAAGCCTCGGAGAGTTTTATAGTACATTAATTCTTACTGTGATATGATGATTTCCCATGGAATTATGAATGAAACCAAAATTTTAAGGGCAAAAAAGATGTTAAATGTATTTCTTGGCATTTCATTTTTCAGAAATTTTCCCCGGGGAGTTGCCCCCCCCTTCCTCCCTAAAGCATATTCCTAGTTTCGCCACTAGTTTCCAGTATTGTTGTCTACATTGATACCTTTTTCTGATAAACACCTTCTCTGATCAAAATATAGGCAAGTGGTTACACTATTTCTTCCAGAGATGCTGAGAATCTTAAGTATCTGCCTGCTGAGACTCCTCTTTTATAGGGGCTTTCCTGTCATATTGGCAATGTCGCAGTGAATTTACAATAGCATTGCAGGCTTGCCTGATTATTGTACCAAAATTTCACTCGGGATAAATTGCACACTGCACAATACAGTAATAGTTATAATTTTTTATAGCCTACCTATACTATACTGCTTCAACTACAGTGGAACCTCGATCTATTGTTCCTGCATTGATCATTTTCCTGCATTCATCGTTTGCCGATCCTTGTCCCAAATTAAGTCCAACGTATGGTGTAATTTTTTCCCATATCTATCATTCCCTGAAGTATTGTTTTCCTGCATTGGTCGTTTGAAGGTCATGGTCTCAATGTATTATTTTCCCGCATCCATCGTTTGACGAAAATGAAACGAAGTATTTACAAAATATTACTGAGAACTTCAGGCTTGACTTTGTGAAACCTCTCCATATTGGAAACATATGAGTAAAACTTTGTCAGGTGCACTATTATATTAATATGGGCACAACCTGGGTTTCGTAACATAGTAACATCTTCAGGTTCTGTGCTTCATGTAGCTTAGGTAACTATTTTTAGTATCTGTCATGTTTTAACATTTCCGAAAGTTTTGGGAGCAACTTAAAAAAAACTAGCTTTTGAAAATGCATATTAGGCTTTATGATGAATGAAAATTGTACTTTGTTTTTCCACATATGTTCGGAATACATGTGGAAAAACAAAGTACAATTTTCATTCATCATGAGCAACTTCCATAAAGTAACGCCTGAAACCATCAACTTTATTAGGCTTTATGTAAATTTTTGAGCCCAAACCTACAAGTTTGCCAAAAAAAAGCCCTGGAATTCTTCAGTATACTGGGCAAAATAGGCTGGCACTAAAAGGGTTAAACAAGGGATTAATTTTATGGACTCGTAGTTGAGTGTGAGAGACATTTCCTGAAAGAGTATTTTTGAGAAAAAAATTAATATGTTAAACTTTGAGAAGGCCTAATAGGTCAGGAATTCTCAAAATTTTATACTTATACTCATCCCTTGCCATGAACCATTTCTGTCTCTAGGGCGATTCATGTCTTATTTTTTCAAGGGTTTTTTTGTGTCATATAATTACTTAGCTCAAGAAAAGTCTGGTTTTGATGACATGTGTAAGGCAGAACTCAATGTCATAAATATAGGCTGTAATTGATAATGTGAAAATGGTCTTTTAATGACTTTCTAGCTTAGTTTGTCTGCCAGAAATTCCATTTATTGCTGTATATAATGCTACGTTTTATATTGCAGGTGGTGTGCTATTCTGAAGGAGATTGGGAGGCTTTAACTGAGCGCTTACATGGATCTTCTTCTGCTGAGGAGAGAGCCCTTCACCGTACGCTGGCCGAGGATTTCTTGCCTGAAATTCCACGTCTCTTTGCTGAAAAAGAAAGGCTCCAAAGGTAAAGTCTCGCTTAAGAGTTGTCATTTTGCCTCATGCATTAGAGTGATTATTCAATTTGAAATCACCTAGTCAATTTGTCAACAATAAGGAAACTAATTGCTAGGTGTGATAATTAAGATTGGCCATTAGTTATGAGGAGAGCTGTGTAATATTGGAGAATAAATTTATAAAATTCTGGTTCATTAAATGCAGGATTCCATTTTTTTAAAGGGTAAAATAATTAAATTTTGGTGGAAATTTTTTTTGCAGTCTTATTTCTCTTTGTTCAGCTTAGTAATCAAGGTTTGCATTTCAGGAAAAGGTTACAGGAGAGCCAGCCTCGGAGGACTTCTGGGAGAATTGAGAAGCTTAAGAAGCAGCAGCAGAAGGAGGCTGCTCTCTTGGAGGAAGAAGAGAAGCTGATGGGCAAAGGGAATGCTAACAAGGGCATGATGGCTAAGCTACTTGAGGAGAGTTTTGCGCAGATGGAGAGTGAGAGGTCCGAGCGAGCTGGCTCGGAAGACGATGATGATGAGGAAGAAGGAGATGATTATGAATTCAGGAAAGCCAAGGAAGAAGAGGAGGAAAGGTGTGTTCATCTTTCTCCTCTTATCTTATTTAAAGAAATGTTCAATTCTGATTGGTGGTGAAATTAGATAATTTTCAACCATGAAATCATTAAGTAATGCTTACTTTATAAAACGAATGTATATATGCTCATTTTATCTTTCATGTTTGCATCAGATAGATCATTTAATCCTCCTTTATCTTAATATTAATTATCCTTAGCTATAACCATATGTATCACTTGAATGCTTTGATCAGAGTAATGAGTTCTTCTTTTTTGTGTCATGGAAATTAAGAGTAATAAATGAAATGGGTGTAACAGTAGACCCAGGTAGCTTCTGATGGCGGATTAATATGATTGATATGTAATCGGTCGAGGTTTACTGATTGCAATGTTGTGCATAACAAGTTTTCTAATTCATATTTTGGAAGTAAGTACTGCTAAGCCTTGCTTTTATGTTCTCAGAATTTACATTTTTATTCGATTTACAAAATTTTTTTCTGCCAACTTTTGTGAGAGCTGCCTCACCATACACTATGCACACTGAGACATGCTGCTCATACTGTGTTGCTCTGTGATGTCAGCACGGTCTCAGGCTAAAACAGAAGAGTTGAAATGGGGTAAGGGATGTGGAAGTGAGGGTAATGGATAAATTGATAGAAGTGACAAGGATATAGGAATATTAGGTGGAAGAAAGAGCTCTCAGCAAACAATTAACATGGAATATTCTACTCATTTTTCAATTTGAAAACTCTTATTTATTTCTCTTGCTAGTACTCATGGAAGAACCAAATTTTGAGATATTTATGGAGAGTTTATCTTGCCTCTGTGTGATAATTTGGTTAGCTTTGGAGTTAATGTGTTCTGTAGGAACTGAAGTCTCTATGATACAGTGTTAGAGGGTCTCAGAGGAGAGGAACATGGAGGAAAGTTGATGTAAGAGAGGTGAACGGAGGTGAGCTGCTGAAGAGCAACTCATTCTCAAAGAGGTAGTTGTGACTCACTTGCTGTAACCATGTATACTGTCACACAAAACCCTAGACTTCAGAGGAGACCCTTAAAGTGGGGTTAAGCATGGCAAAGTTTGTCTTTTTTATTTGGAAGTAATGCAGATGGCAGTAATAGACTAAATCCCTTTATCATAGGAAAATCCATGTTTTTGAAAAACATCAAACCTATGCAAACAACCTATGCAGCCAGTATGTAGGTAGGGATGACTTCGACTATTTTTGAAGAAGAAACTTATGGTCTTAGTACCAAGATTGGGGGCCAAAAAGAATGCATAATTTTTCTTCAAGATGAGTACCTTGCACATAACACTTAATTTCAAATTATGGATGGTAAAATTAATATTTTTCTGACCGCATTATACTAGCCTGGTGCATCACCGCGATTGAGGATTAATTAATTCATGCTTTTAAGATGAACTATCAGAAGATTCTAGTCTGAAAGGCATTAGTCTCATTGACTAAGGAAGGAAACCAATGACTCTTTGAAGTTACAGTTCATGATGCAATGAAATGCATAGAAAGATTTGGATGGATATTAACAATTATGAATTGTTTTGAAAAAGCTGGATTGTCACTATAAAGGGCATAAGAAGAGCAGGAGCTTAGTCGGGAAGGGATTGAGACTGAATGGCAGAATCCAGAAACTGATGTAGGTATGAGTGATTTAGTTGAGAAACAGAAAAAAATCATGGGTTCATATTTAATCAATAGATGACACCATTGACCTATGCTTATTAGAAACTGAGAAAATTGAGATCAATGAAAATGAAGAGGAGGATTCTACACCATCATGTTTTCGAGCAATGTCTGGCTTAAATACATTGCAACATACTTTTAAATGTGTTGAAGGAATTGAAAAAGAGTTTGGCCTTTTTTAGAGACAGGAAAAGCCAGTGTAAACTGTTGTTCTTTCAAGGAAAGTCAAACAAATTAATTTATAAGTTGTTTTCCATTAAAAAGGTATGACCTGGAAATGTGCTTTTGATATTACCAGAGCCTTAGGAGATTGTAAAGCAAGTGGCTTTATGAATGTACTTATTTTTATGAAAACCTTTAGCCCAAGCCCTTTGAGTAACCAAATTATAATTTTTATCTGAGCATAGCATTTACTTTAGTAAGAGTGAATAAATATGTGCATCCATGGTGTCCATCATCAAATAATTAAGGTTTTCATTTCATTAAAGCAATTACATATTTTTATATCCATTGTAACTTTCTTGCAAAAGTTGTGTCTTTGAGCATCAGGAACCGTTTTCTACTCCTGTGGTGATGCGATCTGCATCTCACCTCAGTATCACCAACTTTCTTATCATAGAAACATTTTTTCTGGTCTCGGTGAATTATTTATAGTAAGGTTTCACGGCACTAATATATGTAATCAAATCTTATGAGTTGGGATGGAAAGTCGTTTTTCATTATTCATGTCTATGCTACTAGTTTTTTAACTGTAAAATGGGTATACCATTGCATGTATCTGAATCTTTGTTATTTACGTAGTGAAAATATTCTAAAGACCATTGCTTGTGCATTTCATATTTTGCTATCTGCCGCTATGAAATCGATTAGTTTTGTATGTTACTACATAGTTTTCTTCTCTTTATTGCCACGATAATTAGTGTTTTCATATAGTCTTCCGTTAAAGATCAGTGTGAATTTATTGGGAAAGCCAGTACTCCGATTTTTGGAATGAAGTAATTGCCTGAATTCAGTTTGAACTTCCAACTTTATGAATTTAATGAATAAGGTTTTCCCATCTTCGTTATCCAATCCATCAATTCCTTCCTCAATCTGTGGCCGGCATTAATTTCAATTCTTTGATCTTAATGCAGAGTGTACCAAAGCTTCTTAGCGAGGGAAGAGAGAGTGACAAGGGCCTTCTTGAAAAGCCTCTCGGAGATGCCGAGTGAGAAGATTGTGTTGGGTGTGCACCTGCAGGGAGAGGAAGGGGGAACTAGCGAGAGCAGCTCGGAGGACGTGAGTGAGCGTGGTCGGAGGCGTAAGAGCCCGAGGGTGAAGAGGAGAGACAGGCATAAGAGCAGTAGGAGGGGGGGTAGCGGCAGGGCGAGTGCATTGTCAGGAGGTGGGGGTAAGGGCGAGGCTGTGTCTAAGGATGGCCTCCCAGTTGGGAGGCAGACAAACAACTCCCTCTCTTCAGCCACTGGTCCTATCATCATACAAACATCTAGGAGAAAACTGAAGACTTCCCAAGTGTATGTATTAGTCTAATTTGTTTAGTCTTTGAGTAAATAGACAATTTGATTAGGTTATAGCAATAGCATTTTTACCATGGACAATTTTTAATCCTCAATTAGTAATGATGACACAGTTTTGGTGAATGCATTAGAGAAGAGTACTTAGGGTGTTAAATAGTTGTGCAATGAATTATGTTTAAGCAGTTGAAAGCTTCTCAGTCTTCTTCCAGCTTACGTATGAGTGGTTGAAAATTTTCACTAATAATCATTCATATGTAATAGAAGCAATAAATACTGGGAAATTTTAGTTGTTTGAGTTTAAGTCAGTGATAATTATATTTTCCAGTCCTGAAATATTTTGAAGCTTCATTTTTGAAGACATTTCTAAAAGTGAATCAACCTTTGGGGCTTAAAGTGGTATGCACCTGAGGTTCTCAAGTGTTATTACCTAAAGAAATAAATTATTCCCATCTGAACAACATGAGCACCAAAAAGGTCAAATAAATATCGAAATACATTTGTACTTTTGGTCTGGTTTGATAAATCATGTAATAAATAGGTTGAGAATGTTTTGTTCTGTAATTTTCATTAACAAGCCGCACTTTTTGCAGCAACTGTGGCTCAGCAACGAGAAAAACTTGTACAAAACTCAGCATAACTTTTTTTTAACAAAATAGAAGTTAATGGAGCCATAAATACCCTTTAATTTTTTGTCCATTGCATTCATCATTCTGATTTACTTCAGGGTTTTTCTAACATTTGCATGGCTTGACCATTTGCCCAAATTTGTTGCATGAAATTTTTATGTCCATTCTTTGAATTCCTGTGAGTCATAAAATTCTTAAAGAAGTGGAAGTCATCTGCTAAAAAAGATTATGTAATTCAATTTTTAATGGTGAATGGCTGACTTTTGTGCGAGAAGTAAACAAAAATTTATAAAAATGTTTTGGGCTGGTGGAAGTAAAAAATTTGCACATACTTCGCACAAAAGGCTATTATGTAAAAATAGATGAATTTTTAATTATTTGTGGCAGTATTCCAATTTATGAAAATTATCACCACTCTCTGATGTTTGTACATTCAGCTTTATATTTGTAGGTGTATTAAATAATGTGTCATCATATTTGGAACTAGTACGAGAATGGGTGAATTCCCTCTTTTTCAGTGTTCTCTGCTTCTTTCTATGCTTCAACATCTCACAAGTTGCCTAACTTTTTTCCTTTTTGCTTTATTAGACGATTTCGTCAGTCAGATGAAGACCTGCAGACTGGTCTGCATAAAATATTGGAGCGAGTTAAATCACATGAAGATGCCTGGCCTTTTGCTGATCCAGTTGATGAAGAATGGGCTCCAAGGTATTATGCAGTTGTTCGTAAGCCTATGCACCTGAGGAGAATGGAGGAAAAGCTAGAAGCTGGGGACTATTTATCCTTTTCACAATTTAAGGCCGACTTCATGCTGATTGTGGACAACTGCAGGAAATACAATGGTTCTGATAATGGTATGTATTGGTAGAGCTATATTCTATTTCTTGTTTCTACATCATCATCATCACTGGTCAACAATCCTAGGATTGGTTTGACGCAGCTCTCCACTCAGTTCTCCTATCAGCTAATCTTTTCACACCTACGTATTTCTTCTCTTTCACATCTCTCTTTACGTGTTCCATATATTTTGTTCGGGGTCTTCCTTTTCCATTCTTGCCTTCCACTTGTCCTTCGACGATTGTCTTCATCAGGCCATCATGTCTCAAGATGTGGCCTATAAGGTTGTTCCGTCTTCTTATTAAGGTTTTCATGAGGCTTCTCTTCTCTCCTACCCTTCTTAGGACTTCCTCGTTACTAACTCGGTCGATCCATTTGATTTTCATCATTCTTCTGTAGCACCACATTTCAAAGGCCTCTATCCTTGCTTTCTCTGCTGCGGTCATTGTCCATGCCTCACTTCCGTATAGGAGCATACTCCAGATGTAGGTTCTAATAAATTGTTTCTTTACTTCCATATTTAAGTTTCCCGCTGTAAGCAGGTCTCTCTTTTGGTGGAATGCTCTCTTCGCCTGGGCTATTCTGCTGATGTGGTGTTTCTACAATTATCTTTAAATTTGAACTTTTTTCAGCTTGTTTTCTGGAAGTTCAATGTTTTGTACAGAGGTAATGTTTTTCCTTAATAAATGATAAAAACTTCACTAGTAGTAGGGATCATATGAAAATTAAATGCAGTAAATTCATTGGGAGAAATAACTTAAAACTCTAAGCCCTGAATCTATGCCGTGCTATCCATTCCATTTTTCATGCTCTTAATCACCTTGTATACTTAGATACTTATTTGGGTTAGTGTTAGATAGTGTTTTGTTCCTTTCTTTATTTCAAAAGAAAAGTAGACTAATTCACTGTTAAATGTGAAGCCTTCAAAACCATAATAACCTTCAATCTGTAGGAAAGAATAGTAATTTTATGGTGTTATTAGCATTAATCTTCATTTGTCAAGTCTGTGTATTTACATGAATTGTGATACGCTGAAAATATTTCTGAATTTGTGGTTATTAAATCTTTTTTGCCATCAATATCTATTATTCCAAAAAAATATTTTCATCTTTGGATTTGCGCAGCATTCCATTAATTATATTTAATAAACATCAAAGAGTTTTTACATTTTGACCGTCAAGGTTATTTTGTAACTCTCTCTAAAAATTGCAGCTATTTTGTGAACTAACTAATGCACTTCAGTAATAGAATTTTTTGAGCTTAAAAACTTATGTTGAATGAATTCTTCTCAGGTTTCCTTCTGTGTTAGTGTCTGCATTTTGTAGGCCAATGTTTTGTTGGGAGACTTTCCCATCATTTTCAGGGCTGATGATGCCATTGTCTGTAGTGTTCTGGAATACATTTTATGCCCAAATTATGAAACTTATGTTGCTTTTGAAGAGATTGTTATCCTTCCCTTTTACTTCCACAGAATATACAGAAATGGTTGAGAACCTGCGGGAGGTCTTCCAGCGTGCAGCAGACCGTTATCTTGAGTCAGACCTCTCCTCTGATGAGGACGCAGCCGTGGACTTCCCGCCTCCAGCTGGTGCTGTGCCAGGCTCCCTCCCTGGGGCTGAGGGTGGTGCCGTTGGGGAGGAAAAGGAAGTGGCAAGCTACACTCCTCGTGTGAAGAGAGAGTCCGTGGTGATCAAGCAAGAAGAGCCAGAGGAAGAGGAGGAGGAAGAAGAAGAAGAGGAGGAGGAGGAAGAAGATGAGGAGCCAGTGGTAGAGAAGAAGGTGGTGGAGGAGAAGAAACAGAAGAAGCAAAAGCATCAGCTCCCGGTTGTCAAAGAGGAACCTGCGGAAAGTGTTGGGAGAGGTGGTCGGAGGAGGAAGAGGGGCAAAGGCGGGGAGGCTTCAGAGGGGGTGGTGAGCGATGGGAGGAGGAGCAAAGTGCCGCCGTCCACGGTGGTCGAGGACGTGTCGAGCCAGTTGGACAACGAGGTTGTCATCAAGGCGGAGGAGAAGGTAGCGTGCAAGGAGAGGGAGATGGCAATGGCAGAGAGGCGAGAGGAACGCCGGGAGGAGAAGCGACGTCAGGAGAAGAAGAGGGAGGAGAGGCGGAGGGGGAAGGAGGTGGGGAGCGGCGAAGAGGGTGGAGGGAGGAAGGGGGGAGTGAGCGGGAGCAGCGAGGAGGGTGGGGGGAGGAGGGGAGGGAAGGCGGAAAAGGAGAACAAGGGGAAGGGGAAAGTGGGGAAGGAGGAAGAGGCGGACGAGGGAGAGGCAGCGGAGGAGGAAAGGTATGGCAGCCACCGAAAGAGGAGGAAGAAAGTGACGACGGAGGTGGTAGGGGAGGAAGGGTCGGAGAAGAGGAGGAAGGTTGGCCG
Source organism: Ischnura elegans (assembly GCF_921293095.1). Taxonomy (NCBI): domain Eukaryota; kingdom Metazoa; phylum Arthropoda; class Insecta; order Odonata; family Coenagrionidae; genus Ischnura; species Ischnura elegans. The sequence goes on along the minus strand of NC_060250.1, from coordinate 37,611,984 downwards.
GGGGAGGAGGGGGGTGGCTGCTTCGGTGGAGGATAGCGAAGAGGGGACAGCGAGGGTCAAAGAAGAAACGGAGGTGGAGGAAGAGGAGGAGGAGAAGAGAGGGGTGACATCGTCGGCAGCATCGCAAGGGACGGCAACGGAAGAGGAGGGAGAGGAGGAGGGAGGGACAGTGGCCACGAGCACCAAGAAGAAAGACTCCAACAAGAAGAGCAAGAGTAAGCCGAAGAAGCAGACCGGTGTGGTGCGAAATGCAGCTGCCATCAATGCCCTTGCGGAAGCCACGGAGCAGACATTGAAGGTAGAGTTCTTAAACATGTTATATCCTTATTTGAAATACTTGCCAAACATCTTCGTTATTAACCTCTGTGGCGCAAAACGTCTCTAAACAGTAGATGAAAGTTTTAGTCCTTGTTTACCTCATATAAGCTACATGCATTTTCACCCTCTATACTGCAAATTTTTTCTACGGTAGGATAAATTTTTGTCTCACTGACAACTTTTCTTCTCTTAAGAATGAAATAGTAAAATTAGTCACTGTTTTTTTATTCACTGTGTGGTGCCGTGATTTAAAATTACTATGGGCGTCATTAGCTGCCTTCAGATTTATTAAGCTGCCTGGGAAATGAGTTTATGGCATGGTAATCACATTATAGTTAATGGTGAATCTCTGAATAATGCCTTTCATTGGTTGGTGGTTGTTGCTACATCACTTCATTCATTACCCTAGATAAGACTGGCAAGGACTTCATCTTGTGCCGTGGAACAATGTTTGCAATAAAACTGTGGCCCAAGACAGCTCTACTTGAGTCAAATTAAAATTATGTATGATCTTTGGACATAAAATATTATCTTCTAAATCTGAACGTAGCATTTTCTGAATGAATTCATGAGTAATTATCCATTTATAAGTTTTTCTAGCATAAGAGCTCATCAACCTGTTTGCCTCAAACACCTCTTAGCAGAAAAAATAATTTCCTGGTCTCGAGAAGATCATTGTGAGGTGATTGTGATTAGGTTTTTGCTTTAGCTTCTCAATTTTTACAATGGAGTATCAAGACCTAGAGAAATAATTAGTGATGGGTCGGTTCGATTCCTCGATTCTTCGATTCCTCGATTCTCGGCCAAGAACCGGAATCGAAAACGAGTACTTGCCAAGGCGAAAAATCGATTCCGATTCCAGCAGTACTTCAAACAACAAAATATACGACCGCATTTCCAACAGTCATTTGAATTTTCGCGCCACGTAATCGTAATAACAAAACACATATCTTCTTGGGATGTGCGAGTACTCGAAAATTCAAGTCGATCGAGTAGTTGGTACTCGACTCGAGCGTTTCGAGTAGCATTACGGATGTCGAGTCGAGTAGTTAAGGCTACAGAGCTTTCGAGGCTAGTAGGTCCAGCAATCTGCCGACAGGAAGCGCTATCATGAAACTCGTGTATTAATGCAGTTTTTAAAGCCGATAAGTCATTCTAATGCCTTGGCCTGGTAGTTTCAGTCTGCCGAATACACTATTGTTGTTGTCGATGTAGGCGCCGAATACCTTTACGCCAGCCGCGGCGGCCGATCGTCTTCCTAGTTCCTACCCCGCGCTAACTGGTCCGAAATCGGAAAAAGCTTGAATAAAGTCCAAAATGACCTTTTTGGGGATAAAGACTGGAAACTCAGCGTAAATACTCATAAATCATCAGCAAATATTGATTTATATGCCATTTTACATAATTGCGAACCTTTAGTGAGATACAGAGGCCCAAACATGACCAATTTTTCAATGCCACACGAGATATCGTTTTTCCTCAAAATCCTTTGAATTTGTCCAAGTGGTTTTCCGTTGATATGAGTTTTGTGGAATAAAAAACACAATATCCCTTTGATCTGGTGCTTTGCCTATACTTTCAATGACTTTTGAAGATTTTGGCTCTCATCTGTCTGGTTTTACAACGCAAAATGGCCGACCCGTTTTTCACGTGGAATTTGACATTAAGTAGACATTATCTTTCGTTTACGAAAAATATAACTCGGAAAATTTGAACCACAATATAAAGTAGAGATTTTTAAAGAGTACTAAGTAGAAATCTTGAAAAAAAGTTTGCGACGAAGGAAATAAGAACGATTTTTCAATCGCGCGTCAAGGCTGACCTACACGCCGCGGACCTCTGAGGCTCGGTAACTGGGGCCGATTTTTAAGTTTTTAAAAACATTAGTCCTGCAAATCGTCATTTAAAGCATGGATAATCGTCTTCATTGACTTAAAACAATAAACTGAGGATGTTAAAAAGGATTATGTATAGATCGACTAGACCATTTAGCGCATTACTCGAGTGAAAATACTAAGGATTGGATATTTTTCGGAACCATCCCGCGCGTAAGAAATATGCCTCGGGTATTGAAGTAAAGTGAAGAGATTAAGTCAGCATGCTTAAGAGAGAGAAAAATGAACTGTTTCCGTGAAAGGCAACAAGCGATACCCTTTTTCCCTTTCCACCCTCGCCGAGGAGAGTCGCACGGTAGGGGGAGTTTTCACCCCACAAGGCTCTTTTAGCCTTTTTTATTACTGCGTCCGTCCGATGTAATATTCATTTGCAGCGTTTAGTTTCTTTCTTGAACTTAAAAAAGCAAGAGATTTTAAGGTTGATTGAATGACGTGAGAAGTATAGCATTTTTTTTGGCTCTACAAAACTAAAGTTTAGTTCTATAGTTGTTCGCTTCGTCCACTTGAATTCCATTAAGATTCAAGATCCAACAAATCGTTGATATAATTTTTAATAAAAATTCCAAAGTCTCCAAAATCTTGCAATTTTGGTGGGAAAGTACTTGCCCAATAACACACCTGTGTAGGAAAAGGCAATTTTCTGCAGGAATTAATACTGTAACATGGAGAAGTCAAAACTTGCAAAAGATTTGGCTGAGCATGTAGAATAATTGGATTTTCTGCTTGAGAATTTGAAAGGGCCAAATATTACATGATTCATATACGTAGTATGTAATCTTTATTACAGCTATGAAAATTCCTGTACTCAGGGCTCTCCCTTGTAGTTTGGATATATATATATATGTTGTCGACATATATGAGTGCCAATATTCTAAAGTAATACCTATCATGTAACACCACTTTTCAGGTATGTTCTGTTTTGAAATTTAGCTAATATATTTTAATTACATAGCAATGATATGAAAGATTCTTTTGTCAACTGACTCTTTCACAGAGTAATATTTAAAAAAGTAGTTTTCTTGTTGCCTGGAATTAATTGATATTTTTCTTGGAGCCTATGGCATCAGAATCGATGGAATCGGTATCGGTAGAATCGGAATCGAAATGTCAGAATCGGAATCGGGATCGGAATCGATAAAATTTTGGAATCGACCCATCACTAGAAATAATGAAAAGGTTTTTCGTGTGAGGTTCTAAATTTAAAAAAAAAAGTGTATTTCAAATCCTCCACCACCAATATTTTGGACTATCCAGACAATTTTTCATATCTCTAATCCTTAGATGCAACCAAATCTTCTATTCCAAGGTTTAGCTCTATTTTCGATAATTTGATTTCAGCTTATTTCTTATATCATCTGTATTTTGTACCATTAAATGTACTGGTAATAAAGTGAAAGAAACAGATTCTTTATTTGCTATTTTGCTTTAAAATGAAGTTTATCATACTAGGGTGTCTGCGGAATTCTATTGCAGGGATCTACTGAATTTAACACACTGTCCTGTTATCTAGACCTTAGTTGTATTGAATGATGTTGCTTGGTAATGTATCCTTGATCTTACAAGAGGCGGGTCTGGTCATAATAGTTTTCTTAAAGCCATTTACTTCCCTAAATTATATTTATTATCAAGTGCTTATCTATGTAAGTTAATATGCCAACTATTCATTTGTTTCAGGACATCAATAAGTGGCTTGATGATACTCCACGGTTCTCCGAGTTCTCATCTGCTAGTAATTCACCCTCTCACATCTTGAGTGCTGAGGAATTTGAGCACGTGGGGAAAGGTATTGAGAGTGATTATCGTCGAAGCCTTCGAATGAACAGTGATCCCTTGATAACGGATATGCAGCAGAAGGACAACAGCAAGAAAGATGCCTCTCAGGGTGGAGCTGATAGAAAAGGTATTAAAGTTGATAAGAGGAAGCCAAACCAAGGTGCAATTGGAGCTGCTCCAGTCCCAGTGCCGAAGAGAACCATTATAGAGAGGTTGCAGCCTGGCAAGAGTAAGGGAAATCTTCTCAAACAAGCCCGCCCGAGCAATTCAGAAGCAGAAGGGTCAGCTGGAGGCAGTGGATCAGTTGCCACTGGCAGTGTCGCTGTCCCATTTTCTGCTAAGTTGTCAGAGACCACTCCTAAGCTTAGTCTTGGGTCGGTACTGAGGGGAGATATTGCGTTTGGGGAGGTGGCCAAGAAGGATTCAGATGAGGGTGTGGAAGAAGGAGAGGAAGAGGAAAAAGTGTTGCCAGTGGGAACCAGTACAAGCAAAGAGAAGGTAGAGGAAGAGAAGGCAGAGGTGACTGAGAGTGTGGAGGAGGAGAAACCAGCTAAGGTGAAGATAGGATGCCCAACTCCCAATCTCAGTGCTTGGTTTAAAGCCTTTGGTGCACCCAAAGGACAGGGCCAAAAGAAGAAGGGAGCAGAGGAAACAAAGGGTGGCAGTATTGTAGAGGAAGCGGTAAAACCAATTCCAAAACCAGAGGTAGCTAAAGTATTGGAGGAGCCGAAGAAAGCCTTTCTACAGGAAGAAGAAGTAGGGCTTCTAGGCAAGGGAGATCCCGAGCCCCTGTCCCCCTCACCATCTGGGACCCCTCATTCGACCTCAGGTCGGCAAAGGCATGTGAGCACGGGAAGCAGTAATGTATCGGACCTCTCTTCTGCCTTCAGTCCAGAAGTTGTGGATCCCGCCCTCTCCCCACGCCTGGTGGAGCTCCCCTCACACTCCCCCTCGGCTTCATCCGTTGCCCCCCCACAGCCCATCCCCTTTCCCCCCGTGAATGGTACAATCCGCGTTGGGTTCTACCAAGACACATCCCAGAAGTCAGTAGGCTCTGTGGGGAGCAGCGGTGGTGGCGAGGAGGCAAGTCCAACCCACACACCATCGTCGACAGTCCCCCTCCCCCAGTCATCGGCACCCTTACAATCATCCTCCTCGGACATGCAGTTCTACGATACGAGTAAACCCCTCACAGATCAGTATCGAGAGGTCGCTGCCAGGGTTCAGCATCAGCGTCCAGCTTCATCACCTCCTGCCGCAAGTTCATCACCCTCTCCACCACCTCCGCAATCTGTTTCACCTACGAGGCAGAAGTCGTACCCCGCAACCACCCCCAGTGTCATCTTCTCCACCATATCAGGGGGTGCGCCATCTTCGTCCACGTACCCATCGCCTGTCATTTATCCACCCGTCACGTCATCCGTCACTTCACTTTACGGTCCACCCTCATCTACTTCAGCAGCTTCGTCCCCTTATCCAGACAGTGGGGCGTCTACCTCCTTCCCCGTTAAAAAACGACTCTATGTGGGTGCAACAATTTCATCTGCAGCAACTGGTACTACTACACAGCCTCCAGAAGTTGCAGTCACATCGGTATTAGTGGCACCAACTTGTTCTTCCCCAGTGGGAAGGTCTTATCACTCAACGGAACCACAGATTGCAATGGGGCATCGTGCTCCTGGTGGCTTAGTTTTGCCTTCCTCACCACCACCATATGTTGCACCAGGCAGCCTCCCAGGATATCCCCACGCACATCTTCAGTCATTACAATCACCAGCAGTAAGTCCATACCCTTATTTTCATTTATTATTTTGCAGTAAATATACTAACCTCCATTTAGCTATTACAAGTTATTGATATTGTTTTATATTTTGTTGTTTGACCTTACGGGCTTAGACTTTCTCGGCATGGTATAAAATTCCTATATTGTAAATACTGGTGATTTGTGTGTTGTGCTTATGTGAATTAAATATATGAATGGGTTTATAAAATAGGTTTATATTCATATAATGAAACATTTCATTCTTTCTGAGGATTTATTGTTAATGAGGAAAAATACCTACTTATGGTATTTATCAGAATATAGTCCTCCCCTTTTTTCCAAAAATGCGCATGGTAAAAGTAGAGTGGACTAAATTCAAATGCATTTTTTATATTTTTCCCGAAACTGAAGCCTCAAAATTAGGGGGGGAACTATATTCGGAGAAATACAGTGATGTGAGGCAAGGAAAAAAAATCTGGGCTTACTGTCCAGTAGGCCATGTACTGAACTGAAGTAAGTGGTAAACTGGAAAATAAGGACATCATAAACTCATAAATTGTAACTTGATATATGTTTTCGAAAAAAAATACCACATCAACTTCCGAGAAGCCCTGCTGCTAGGATATTGAGTCTCACCTGAATGCTAAGTCTCTGTCGTATTTTGACATTTATTTCCTTGCATAAAATTTCATTGCTCTGCATGCACTAAATGACTAGAGTTCTCTACATTTTTCCGAGTCAACTACCAACGACGTGCATGTGACAGTGTATGCCGCGAAATTCAATGTATTCAAGGTATTCGAGACTGTACCTTTAGCATAATTATTTGAGATCTCGAATATCGAATACTTTCTAGTTTTCGAGGTATTCGGGGATACTATTCGTACATCTCTAATATTGTTACCTCCTCACTACGTTTGTTAATTAATTTATGGTAACAAATGACGTGGCGGTTTGTTTACATGGTCATCTAGAAAACTAGGCCAAAAACAAGCAGGAGGCAAGGGAGTTTCTCCCTAAGTGACGTATTTTTACTATGGTCCTGTTTCCGTTTCTTACTCATAAGCGTCGCAGTGTGTATATTTTTCCCTTATTTGTAACTTTATAACTTCCCTTATTTTGTGGAACAGTAAAGTCTTGTTTTCTTACCCTTTGTGCATGGTAGAGAATAACCCCCTGACCCCCTGTTACACCCTTCTTGCATTTGGTTGTCGTGTACACTCCATGTATTTTATTTACCCAGTCAGTCCTTTTCATAAAGGCAATTGAATCATAAGTCTTTCAATGTGTGGATCTTTCTGGAACAGGAAGAGATTACTGCATTATCTGCATTTGAATCATTCTGGGAGGAAGGGATCGAATGCTACTTGAGAAGGCTATTTGGCCTTATCACTCATGTTTAGTTTTATGTGGTATTCGAAAAATTATACAGTAAAACCTCTATGTAGTGAACCTCTTTACATCGTAAACCTCCATACTTCGTACCAACCCTCTGGTCCTGTCAGATTTACAGGTAAATTTATAGGCAAACCTCTATATAGTGAACCTCTTTATCTCGTAAAACCTCCATATATCGTACCAACAAGACAGCCCCGAGACGGCCTAACTACCTCCGCAAATCGTACTGAGACAACTAAAGACCATTAATGCAGCCGCGATTACCTACATGGAATGACGTTTTCAGCGATAAATGTTTCACGCTAATTTTTTTCTTATACACCTTTAATAATTTTCACGTTAACCATTAGTTAGGGCATCCAACTATCCTAATCATATTAAGTGACGGTAAATGAAGACAGAACACATCGTTTTCTCTCGAATCATGGTCAAAATCGCGCGATAGCACTCGCTTTCTTTTACTGATGGCTTTATTTTCTTGTAAGTGCCTTCATACTACGTTCAGTTAATAAAAGAGGCGACCAGCGTAGCCTATAATCACTTGCTGACGGAAATATTTCCACTAACTTCACTCCCATCCAGGGAGACAGAATTACTCGACCGCATTGCTACTTCCGCTTCTAAAATGAAAATATTTCATGAATTTTCCGCGACTTGAAATAAATCAAATACAGTTTCGCAATTATTTTATTCCCATATTTCCCGGTGTAGCACTTTCTTTCTACCGCCTTGGTAATTTTTTCGATGCTTTCGTGAACGATCGTAGTTTATAATTTATTGCGCTTAGCGACAGTCATATGTCTTGCCTGTGTATTTATGCCGCGAAATCTGACTCTTCCATCGGGAGTCCGGGACGTCAATTTCTAGCAATACTGAACGAACATCAATCCATGCGCGACAGTATTAGGTGAAGGAGACAGCTGATTAGCTGATACGCGGTAGGGCAATGAAATTTGTTACTGTCGCCGCCGCATTCTGAAGTAGTTCGCCCTGCATTCTCACCGGGAAATCACGTCCTTTCGCTGACCTAGCGTTTCTGTGTGCCCTCGACAGAGTTTTTCTTCGGAATGCTACGTGCATTGTATTTTGGAGAGAGGGAATTCAATGCTCAATGTTTTGTCTATTTTTTGCAGTCACGTGTTTATTTATTTTTTTATAATCTTTAACAAGTCACATGTTATAAGAATGATAAATCAATTCTAAAAGATATAATGAGGATTATTTTCAATTATTTGCCATAAAATATGAAAAAAATATGAAAATTACTTAATTAATCATAGGCTGATGATGGATTTGAGAAATAAAAGAAGGCGACTGCTTGACATTACCACATAATTAGCAATTTTCCTAGCCATCAACGAGGACAGGCAGAAGGCATTGACCTTTGGAATACCATCCCATTCACCCATCTATTTAAACAACCGAGGAAAACCAGAAGAAACTGTATATCTAGGCTACACAAATAAAAGAAACTCAGGCAGTTAAATACGAGGGTGAAGAAATTATGTTTAGAAATACAAAACTATAGTTCTTTCCTCCGAACACTATTAGTAAATTACAACCCTTTGACCAGGGAATTATTTCTTAGGTCAAAAGGCATTAACGAAAACAGCTAGTGATTTATTTATAGTGAAAATGACATTAAAAAGAACTCATGGAATTGAAAACATTATTTCGAAAGAGTTTGAAAAAAATTTTAAGCAAACCCATTAACTACTTTATTTTCTAAAAAGGACTCTTGAACAATTTCCTTTTACCTTTGTAATATTTAATTGTAAATATATGTTCACTTATGCATACCTATATGTTTAAATATATTAATATAATGGCTTAAGAGACAGTAGCACCTTTCATTTCCCAAGGATATGAAAAATGGTGTCTACCACTAAAACCTCTCTATAGTGAACCTCCATACATCAAATTGCCCAAATTTTGGTCCCCTCCATTACGATGTAAAGAGGTTTTACTGTACCTGAGAAAAATACCTCAATGTATATTTTATTTCATTTCAACACTTGACCTTGAAAACTTGAACCTTTCTAGATTTTTTTTAATCGGGAACCCTGTACTTTGCATGCCAACTTCATTGCTTTTGTGAGGGACCCAGATTTTTTTGGTTGGTCTAAAATTCCTAGGCATTGGGTGTATGGTCAAGATTTGTGATTAGTGTAAGAGTATTGTGAACAAATAGGTTGCCTGTCTGTACATGCATCAAACTTTGTTGTGATTTTTTTTTCATTCTGCTTTTATTGGGTTTGTAATTTTGAAAATTCAAAAATATCGTAATTTCGTTTATTGTACCTAATATTAGGATACTCCTTCATTTGGGGTCAGTTCTTTCCTGGTTAATAAAAAAGTTAATAGAAAATTATTCACATTAGCAAGAGTTTACTACATTCATATAGGCTATGGTTGAAGAGGTCTGTTTTCAGGAATATTTGATGGAATTAATGTATGTACATACTTGGACTCTCCCTCTTAAGTTGGTTCTTAACTGACATGAGCAGCCATGCAACCATCACTATGGATTCAATTGTACTATGATGACACAAGATTCTGAGGTTTTATTTATGTTCATTAGTATAATTATTTGTCTCTCTTTCTCATGTTGGTCACTGTAAATTTATCCCATGTATACCATCACTTCAATATCATCTCCTTATTCACAATTCGTTCTTTAAAAACACTGGATACATTATGCTATCTCTTAACTTGATTGTTTCGGATTGGGATCCCATGCTGTAATGAATCTCCATTGCCATGTTCAACATGAGCTGTCATGAGAAACTAGTAGCCAAGCCATCCAGTTTATTGTTCCCCTTTGCATATAATTTTGGTAAATGTGTTGATAATTTACAATGTGTGTGTCTTTTTAATCTATTCTAGGGTTTCCAGAGGCTACCCATTCCTTACCATCATCACTCGGAATTATCACAGCACCATCCACAACACCCTGAGAAGCCAGAACCAGTACGAAGTGTCTTGCATCATCCCCCTCACTCACACCCTCCACATGCTGCAGAGTTGAGGCCTGGTTCCCCTTCAAGATTAGTTGAACCCAGTGTGTGCGAAGATTCGGTTGAACAGCAAAGGAGAGTCCTTGAACTTGAGCGCACCTTGCCAGGGCTGTCGCAGCAGCCTGCGCCAACACGTGCCTCAAAATTGAAGGCATCCCACAATTCTGAATCAGCTCGAGACAGCCAGCAACCTCAACAGCAGCCGCCAGTACCAGCAAGGCGTTCAGAGTTAACGCAGCTCCATCCACAGCATCCTGAGAAGCCAGAGCCTGTACGAAGTGTCTTACATCATCCTCCTCACTCTGCTGATCTAAGGACTGGTTCCATGTCAAGATCAGTTGAATCCAGTGTGTGTGAAGATGCTGAACAGCAGAGGAGAGTTATGGACCTCATACGCAGTTTACCAGGGCTACCCCAGCAGCCTGCTCCCACACGTGCCAGCAAAACGAAGGCAGCCCACAGTTCGAAATCAGCTCGAGGCAGCCAGCAGTCGCAACAGCCACCAGCATCATCTAGGCAGTTGGAGAAACCACCCTCAGAGGGTCAAACAGCTCCTTCCTCTGGGTTTCAGCAATTCAGGAAAAGCCCAGAGACTGGGGTTGCAGGACTCCAGCAACAGCAACCCAGCAGTGCCTTTGAATTCACAGCCGCCAGTCTAGCTTTTGAAAAAGACTTCCACTCCCACCACCACTACCTTTCAACCCTCCCGCCTGGCTCTGGGTATTTTGTCGATCCCTCAGGCATGGTAAAGGCCCCAACGACCCAACAACAGCAGCAGGCACCTGTGGGTTCAGCCCTGCCGTCGTATCCTTTCCCCCTCTCGCCTCACTACCCTCACTACCATGCCCCGCACCACCATCACCACCACCACCACTTGGACGCAACCAAGTCACAGTTTGTTCCCTCTTCATCGCCTCCCACTCCCCCCCTGTCAACGTCATCGCCTACGACAGCGTCATCTCCATCACCCACGACATCAAAGCCTTCGATCACGGCTCCCACACCTTCCATACCACCCCCTCCCTCACTTCTGCCCCCTTCCAACCCGTCATCCTTCCATCCCCCCTCGGGGCTGTCCTCCCTGGCCCACAGGGCTTTCGTTCCTCCTCCAGGCAATGGCCACAGGTCCTCAGGAAGTAGTGGTAGTGGCATGTTGGCCTTCGCTCAGAGTGGGCGCCAACCGAGGGAAGGTAGCAGCAGGTCGAGCGGTAATATCATGGCGGGTGGTCCTGCTACGTTTGGGGTGGACCCATCGAATCCCCTTTATCATCACCATCAACAATATCATGCCCATCACCTTCACCCCCCTTCCTCCCACCCCCACATACCACAGGAGGAGCTGCTGCTAAGGGGGACAGCCCCACCCCTTCCTCCATCAGCGTATCCCAGCGGCTACCAACATGCCTTCGATGCCATCAACCGACCATCTTGGCTCTGAAAGTGCTCTTCTTTTATGAAAAAAACCATTGAGAGTATGTGGTTGGTATACCAAAGATATTTGTTTCGGGAAACCTACTTGTTTCAATATTTTATCTTTTTTAATTGATTGATCGATTGAGTGAATCACGTTAGATATATACTTTTTAAACTTCAAGCTTGTATGCAGTTTCGTATTTTTTAATGACATTACATATTTTTAAAAATTTTGTTAAAGGTTAGTCTTGGTTTTGTAAATAATGAAAGTTTTATATGTTTTCAGACACTAAGCCATGCTTTTTAAACTCACCTTAGCTTGCCTTGAAAGATTTGGAGAAGAAAAAATTTTATTATGAAGACATTTGCTAATTATCATAAACCAAAGCTTATATCAAAAGGGACCTAAAGTACCAATGATTATGAGAGATAAATGGATTCATTTTTTCCTTTTCTACTCCCATGTGTTTTATCTCTTTTTTACCCGTAATTCCACAATTAAGGTTATGTCACTGTTTTGAGAAAAAAATATGATCCCTATGAAAAGAGTTAGGGAATTTGTATGTCTTTTCCAGCACCAATATATGTTGTTGGGCACCAGGTACAACGAGCGACATTATTTGTTGCCGCCTCTATTCAATAGAATCTCTACTCTGAGTACAGAGAAAAACGGGTCACTACTGAGTTGTTGATTTTGAAACAGAAGAAATTTGTTATTTTATGTGACCCCTAGCTGTTGAGACAGTTGTCTATAAATTATCAGCTGTTTTTACAACTGCCACCATGTTGTAGATGGACATGTAATGTGTCCTGTACATTCCTGTAAATATTACTACCAAATAAGGGTAGTCATAATGTGAGCTATAGTCGAATGATTGTGCATATAAAAAAGTTATACTGTGTAAATACTATTACAAGCAGAACTTGAATACCTGGCAGTTTTATTGCATATAGTTCGGTAAAACAAGAAATATTCTCTTGCCGACAATTATTTTTAATGGTATTGAGACTGCTAATGTATTTTAGAACCAGTGAATTTGTATGAATTTAATACTAGATTGAATCATTAGTGCAATCAGTGTGAATGGTTATACAAAGTTTGTTTCTGCAAACTTTGCTTGCATCAAATTTTAAAGTAAATAAAATCCTTGAGAATTTGTACTGGTGACTTATCTATTACTTTGAATCATTTTTATTTGATGAATCATCTTAATAGTTTTTAATTTAGTTCCCAACCTTTTTAAAATTGCTTATGATTCAATTCCGAACTATTTCTATAGGAAATACAGAGCCAATCAGATGCTGTGATTCTGCAGATTCATCAAATGCAGCCATTTCATTTTCTTCATGTTTACCTATCAGAAAACTAAAAGAAAAATTCTTAAACCTTTAGAATGCTGCTGTCTGTTGCAGGCTCCCCTATTCAAGTCTGCATATTGCTAGTATTAGCTGGATTGGACTCAAATCAAATCAATTTAAAATGAGAAGAGGGATCTTAGCTTACAAAATTGTGGCTTTGATTAGCTTAACTCAATTATTGGCAGTAGTCTACATTTCGAATTTCGTAGTGGCACTGGATCTATATGTTATGCAAATGTATTTCCTCCAATAGAGGCTTTCGGTTATACATATGCAATCAGAGCTAGCAGAAGATTTCAGCAAAGAAGATAACATAACCAAAAACCAATGATTGCCATTCCGTATGTAACTCAAATTTGAATTATGGATCAAGCTTTTCATCTGCTTATCATCGAAAACCAATGCTTGTGCCATAAGTCCATAAAATAAATTTAGCTCCTCGAAATGATCTATTTCTTGGGTCTTCCCGTATAATAAATAGCTTTTCAATGGTATGGGTGAAAAAATTCCAGAGCAAAACTGTAAGGAAGAATTATTGGGAAAGTGATCATGAATGGAATATCCACCTCTGCCAGGACTTAGCCCTTCCTTCAGGACATCAGGACTGTCCTTCATGATGGTTAATGATAACCCTATACATATTTGTAAAATCTATTTTGCTCCAGGGTACAAAATATTTTGTAGGTTTCCTGAGTGCATTATGATGTCCACATTGCAGTGAGCTGTTGCACGGTCTGATGTGACAGATGTTAAGTCTCTTATTAAGGATATGTTCATAGGTATGACTTTCATGACATTAAGGTCAGTATTGAGTATCCATATTGATATACCCATGCCCATCCTCCCAGTGGCACCCGTGACCCAGACACCCTTGGAACCAGAACACTGACATGACCCTGATGAATTGATGTCCACATATGACCTCTACCTCACCGACTAAGTAAAGAAGCCCCTTCAGTTTGATTCTTGTCAGCTGTTGGTTATTGCACCATTTTCAATGCAGATGACAGGTTGAACCCATCTTCTCAGTCACAATCACTTCAATTAGGAGTGATTTCAAAAGCTTATCTTGCTTAGCTGGGAAAAATAGCCCATCTCTTTTACCAAAACTGAAATCAACCTCGCCGAAGCAAATTTTCTCCATCAAATTATCCTTCAGTGAGGATGCATAGGAAGGATTTTTTTAAATACCAAAGGGGCTATTAATATATAAGGGACTGATCCTAAAGTTAGCTGGCATTGCACAAGGGAAGTATGTTCAGCACTGTTCTCTTAAAATGCAACTGTACACGACTTGAGCTGCAGAAAGTAGAATATTTTAAGAGTGACCACATCATGAACACATTTATAATCTGAAGTCTACACTTAGAGCTCCTTAATGTGGACAATAAAGCCATTCTGGGAGGCAAGTGCTTTAAGTAGAAATCATATCACCTTTTATGAATAGAGATGCTGTGGGTGTCACCTTTAATGATAGCAAGGCTGGCAAAGCTGGCCATTTGGGCTGCAGTGATGGAAAGTCTATCTTAGTCCTTGCCCACATTTTCCCCAAACTTTTAGTAATTCTTCTCTTAAATATATGATAGGTTTTATGTTAAAGAGATTTCTGATAATTTATCATATGGAACCTGCCCCAAAATATTTTATACCCACCTTCATACTCCAAGATAATGTAAAGGACATAATGTGAAATGCAATGCCTACCTATTAGATGAACGCAGAAAAAGAACTCATATATGTATCTGAAATGACAAATAAGCTTTCAAAGGTTAAAAAAGAGTGAATGGTTTTGATTCAATTTTGGCACATGGAGGAAAGAGCTGGAAGGCTTCTTGGATATAAAAATATAGCCTAACACCACGCCAAGGGTTAGATTATTTTTTTTATAAATCTGATAAGGCCTCCCTTTCAATATTATGGATAGCATTCTGTTAATCCTAGAACAGGCAATATTTTATGAAACTTAACAGGCAAGATAAGACTTGTAGACTCTAAAACTTATCTATTTCATTAACACCATTTAGCAATAAAAATTTTTCGTTTTCACACCACCTAGGTACACACATAGTGTAAACAAGTAGCATGTTATGACAAATGTTTTCAAACCTAACTATGTATTAAATTATTATATAACCTTTTTCTGCAACCTAACTATTAAATTTCTCATTGCATTTAAATTCAGTGCCAATGGTGAGTCCATAATGGACTCTTAAATTAACCTTTTTGTTAACACTATTTTGGAATGTAAAAATTTAAGTTCTCAAAATCCTTGGTTTCTTGAAAAATGAACTTCTCACACTTTTCCCACTGTTTTTGCCACAAAAAGGCCTGCAAAATTTATGACGAAGCTACTTATGATTTCTACTCTTAGCTGATGGTTGGATAACAGACATGGAGACTGAATTAAAAGGCCTAATATCAATTTTACCAATTTATGGTATTCCAAGTCAGAGAAAATAACTTCAGAATGGCAAATCCACCTAATTTTCAGTACATATTTGACAGGCCTTGGCAGTACATATGTAATGTTGGAATGGACAACTCTGTCTCATGGCACTATTTGTTTATTAAATGTAACATTTTCTAGGAACAATATTTTTTACTTTACTTATTTCATCTCGTACATCGAAAGATAGGAGCCAATTTATCATTTCTTCTGCTGTTAGTTACTAGTTCCTTTATCATCTAAATCCAAGAAATGTGAAAAATTCAACTGTTTCATTCTCATTATAGCAAAAAAATTGGTGGTCAGCTCAATTTTTCTAGAGATTCTTAATTTGAAAAATTCAAATTCATGAGGCCATAAGTTAGTAATACCCTATAAAGGAAGTATGTACCGTACTTATCTGAATATAGTCCCCCCTTTTTTTCCAAAAATGCCCACGGTAAAAGTAAAGGGGGGACTATTATATTCAAGCATATTTTTTTAGATTTAATTTTTTTCCCAAAACAGAGGCCTCAAAATTAGGGGGGGACTATATTCAGAGAAATACGGTATGTATACATCCCCTACCTATCACATTATTTCCACTGTTTCAAATCTCTATGGTCAGAAATTAACAAATGCGTTCCACCTCTATATTAATGTATTTTATAATTGTGTTGAAAATAGTGCTATGTATTTCTGAAGAGAGTATGAGTCTGCTGGGGATCTCTACTTTCAATTTAGTGGGAAGTAAAAATTTACGGATCACTCAATTTTATATTTGGCATGGGAGTGTCTAGTGCAGGGAGATCAATTTCCTTCCTTGCTCATGCACTCTACTTCAGCTGGCGACTCCTAATCAGTGATTGTAGCTTCCTGAAATTCAGTTTCTTCTGGTACCACAATGATAACAACCCGGGTGGATTAGTGTCCCTTACCAATTCTTTCCAGCATAGACACAGCTGATAATGACCATGTATCAGCCTCTCCAATCCTTGAGTAATCTAATACCAAATGTTGTTACCACGGTATGAGCCATATGTTGGGCTGATCATAATTGGTAAATGTTATGAAGTGCTTCATCTTCATGTAGAGTCTAAGAAAATTAGCACTCTTTGTTAAATTCATGAAAGAATGAGCCCAAGTATGACGTAAGGCAGATATCTTAGCGTATTTTTAGCTACATTATCGTTATAAATTGATCCTTCACATAGATTTGAAGTAATCATGAGTTCAGAGAAAAAGTAGGAAAAATAATTAATCTCACAGAATTGCCCCAGTTTCAATTCTAGAAAAAAATTATTTTACTTGTGAAATAAAATCAGGTTGCAGTAACTAATAGGTAATTTTTGATAAGAGGATAACAAAAATATTACTCCACCAATGTTTATATTGTAAAAGAAAATGTCAAAAATGCAATTACCAGAGTCTGAGAGGTTCAACTTGCCCATATTAGGGTAAACAACACTTCAAGAAACCCAGCTTCCACTTTTAATTTGAGGGATTATTTCCAGAAGGAATTGAATTGATTACTAGTAATGAAAGCTTTTGGGCAGTTAATTAAAAAAATATCTTTTATTAATTAAAAGTAACAATTTGCCATTCAGCATTGGTTCTGCTTGGATATGAATTACAGTTACATACATTATTTTCTTAATTACGTAGATTGATTTCACTAGATTTTATAGTGCCAAGAGAGTTGAAGAAGGAACTTTAACAAAAATCAATTTCAATACTTCTGTTACCAAGTTGTCCTGAATTATAACAAAAATATCTTCCACAGCTTCTCATATGCAAGCTATAATTGGAGCAATACCTGATTGTCATTTTCTTCCACATTGTTAATACGCACATCTGTTTTACCACTGATTGAAGTAGCACAACATTAGATTATTTAAAATACAACAACATTATAACAAGAATGCATATAAAAACAAATTTTATTTACAAATAGAAACTTTACAAAACTTTCTCAAAAATAAATAATTATTTTAAAACAGTCCCATGTACACATTTTTTCATTTCAGTTTCCTACCCTTCATTATGCTGAATTTTCTCTTTTTAAGTTGCTTTTTCACCTGCTGTTTCCTGATTTTCCTCTTTGCTGCTTTCTCAGGCATGCTTACAGCCTGTAAAGATAAGCCCCTAATTAGCACAGGAGTTCAAAATACATGTAAAGTGTAATTGAGAAAAGCAATTTTACTACCCATAATTTATTTATGGTTCATTCATCCAGGGATGCCGACTTACAAAAAATATTGGGTGGGCCCAAACCTGGGATCTTGCCACGGGATATTTTATAAGTAGTTAGTTTTAAGTTTTTTAAGCATTTTAGAAGAGTCATATGATCAAAATTAGAACCCTGATAACTCGAATCTCGATATCTGGACACTCTGGGGAAAATTGACAAGCCTGAAACATTTTTTTCCTCACACCCATAACGAATTTTTGAGGGGGCCCGAGCCCCCTCAAGCCCCATTGAGTCGGCACCACTGCATTCATCTAGGGGTAATACATGGGCTCTGTCCCCAGTAGATCAAAAACAAGCTTGGAGGGCAATTTTTGGAAATCATGAAGAATTTTCCACTGGAGAACTTGCAAGGGTTGGAATTGGAGAATGAATTATTGATAAAAAAAAAAACCTTTACGCTATAATTACATTCATCCCAGCATTTTTTGCAGATTATAATTGGCATAAGTCATAACATTTTTAAAATACATATTGGAGGAGGACAAAAGATCCTTGATGCCACTAGACCTATTTTCATAGTCTACATTTGACACCAACAACAAACACCAAATTTTTCAACAACACTTCTAAAGCTAGAGCATAAATAATGATTTAAATAATTTAATGACATTGAGAACTGCCAGCAACTGGGTTTCTACTATTTAGGCTCTAATATTTTAGGTAAATCGATTCATGCTGGGATGTGAGAATAAGAGAGGATGTTATCATTAATCATCATTAATCTATTCTCTCAAGATGTGTACCAACACCTATCTCTGGAAAGTAATCACAGCTAGGTCAAATTAACATTGGGATTATTAATTAACAATTATGAGCTTAAATCACTTCCTTTTAGGTTTCATGGCTTAAGATACATCTATAATCATATCATATAATCATCATATAATTATACCAGATATCTATTATTCTAAAACTATAAGCCATTTTTTTACAAAATTGAAAAATTTGGACATTTATCAGCATTTGCCAGCATACATAAGCACTATGGAACCTAAAATTACTGGTTGTGGTGGAGCTCTTAGTTTCAAGCGCCACCACAAAGGAGAGCCACCTGGCTGAGGTCATTGCCCAGGGATCCTGAGGCCCCTGCTGATGCAACCAAGGTATGCGGGAAAATGGGGAAGGGGGATGGACTTCCATGCATGAGAGACGATAGTATGCATCTGTATCGTTTGCCATCGGAATAAACATGGTCGAAATTATTTCCGTCTACATTATTGAAGATAATTACGGAACTATCCTAAACACCTTTCACTGGTTTTAGAAAGACCCTTACCTCTTGGGCTCGCATTCTTTTCCGCTCTGTTCTCCTGGATGTTAGCTTCCTTTGAATGCTGTTCACTACCGTAGCGTAGGCTTCCAGTCCAACCTTCTCCTTTATTAATTCACTAACTTCGTGAGCCAATCGTCTAAGCTCTTTCATTTCTTTTGATCTTGGTTCGTCTCCCTGCTGTGGCTTGTTTTCCATTTCTCTAACAACAGGTCCAAGAATAAGAGGAAGATGTCTTTGGAGATGTTCTGGGTCACTAGAAAGGTCCAGAGCAACAGCAGCAAGCAACTTGAACACAGCAGACCTCTAAAGATTGAAGAAATGAAGAGGTAGTAAATATTAAATTATCACAATGAAAAGATCAACCTTTAAAAACAATATAGTCTTAAATGAAATACATACAGAAAAGATGCGCACACATCAGTCATTTGATAAGCAAGGAGAACTTCTGATGAAAATTTGAAAGAACATGATCTCTTTGCAAAAAAAATTTAATACATACCATCACAGATAACTGGAACATATGGTATTTTTATACGATATACACTACCACGCACAGTCTCAAATAATTCCTCCTGAAAAACTGAAGTCAATTAACACACTCACTGTGCAGTTACAATCCTGCACAGTAATAGGGTAGTTTCCTTCATCAAAGAAAACGAAAGGCATTCATTGCGATTCGTTACCCACCATTAGTGCATTCATAATATACAAATTACTTGGTTTTAGAAATACCGGTTTAGACGAATGGCAATGGTCAATTTTAACTGCAATTGAAAAAGGCCAGATTGGCGCCCAAGCGATGCTACTCCACGTGATGTCACAGGGACCTAGTTTCCATACGAGTAGATAGGAGTTTTACATCGTCTGAGATTACCAATGCATGCATGAGGCACAGAGCTCAGGGAAACATGTCTTAATAATCGCCTATTAAAACTGCCTAAGGTCGGAGAGTTTCCTTCGTTTAATGAGGTATTAATAATCCTTATTTAAGCCAAGCACTACCAGCTAGCAGGGTACTCTGCTACCTGCTAGCATCCTGCGTCGTATCAGTGCTCAAAGCTTTGCCCCAAAGTCACCTCACTTGCAGCAGCGGGAACCAGAACGGCGCCACATGGAGTTTACCCAGCATTCATACATAGCATACCGTATTTCTCCGAATATAGTCCCCCCCCCCCTAATTTTGAGGCTTCATTTTAGGGAAAAGTTTAAAAAATGCATTCGAATATTGGCCCCCCCCTTTTTTTTACCACAGGCATTTTTGGAAAAAAAGGGGTGACTATATTCAGACAAATACGGTACTTAGCCTTCGCGTTTTCGCGTGCTTGAAAATTTTCACTTTTTATTTAATCGCGAAAAATAGATATCGTCATTTAACCCTTTTGCTGCTTCAATAGATTTTTCATCGGTTCCATTATTTTGCCTATTATCCAGAAAAAAATGAATTGAATCATTCATTTGACGTTGCTGAATATCGCCGCACGAATGGACGTAGTTCCGCTAGAATTTCGAGCAGATGACAGCACCGACGACCGAAGGGAGGGTTTTTCGAAAACGTAGATATTTACCCGCATGTCGTGTTGAAAGGAAAAGTTTTTTGAAAGTCGTGGAATATCCCCGCATGTCACAGGCAATAACCATAATGTTTTTTGCGGGTATTCCCGCTTGTAGCAGGGAAAGGGTTAAAAATCTAAAAGCGTGAAATACGTACTCCAGGAGTAATAATCTTTCGATTCAGGCAATAAAAAAATAATAGGAAACCACCCTATTGCATTTTATATTTGAACTTCAAATACATTATTCAAATCTTACTTTAAAGGATAAATAACTCAAAATGATCATCAGTTGAACAAGTAGTACCTTTTTCATGGGTAAATAATGAATGAAAAAATTTTTGAAGATGTGTGTGAAGTTTTTGATTCCCTATGGTATTTTACAAATAAAGCTAGAAAATGAAAATGAAAGTAAACCAACAAGTTAACAATACAACATAAAAGCATTTCCCAACAGACAGAAAGACTAAATCAAGTGTTAATAATTAGATCTCAAAAAGCCAAAATCCAATCTTACCACTGTTGCCTGATTTGGATTTTGAGCCACTTCAAAATTTACTATATTCCTCATTTTACGTATCATCCATGGCAAGCTGATGTCATTCTTCTTCCCCTCACCGTTGATACACAAGTCACTGTCTTCGATATCTTCTTTATCCATTTCTTTAAGAACTCGTGCCAAAAATACCAAATTTTTTACAACCTGAAAATAGGATGAATCTTAATGCACAGGTAGTTGGTTAAGCAGATGTACCTTCAAACAAATACATCTTGTAGTAGTTGGAGAAAATTATTATTAAGCGACATTAAAGGGAGTTACTTTAAATGATGACACAACGAACAATTTTAAAAGAGGTTTCACAATGTAAAAGT
Organism: Ischnura elegans; assembly: GCF_921293095.1. Taxonomy (NCBI): domain Eukaryota; kingdom Metazoa; phylum Arthropoda; class Insecta; order Odonata; family Coenagrionidae; genus Ischnura; species Ischnura elegans. Next base: position 37,590,677 of record NC_060250.1, on the reverse strand, counting down.
ACATAAAATTTTCTAAATTCTTTCCACATTGTCTCGTAATTTGGGACACTTGAAATACTGCTATGTTAATAAAAAAATACATTTCCACTAAAATCTTAGAAAACAAATTATGATTCAATAAAACAACTCTCAATGAAACCAAAATTACCCTGATATTAAATATTTAAGAACGGTGCACGAAAATCAGTTTTAGAAACAGTTTTTCCCAATGTCTAATTAGAAATTAAAAATGAGCTGAAGCATTAGCATTTCACTTTTTTTAAATATTAGGTAATTGCAATATAAAAGAATCCACTTACTTGTTCAGCGAGTTGCAATACAACTCCTGTGGAACTTAGCTGAGCAGAGAGATCAAGGATTAGTGACTTCAACCTTGCATTCACTTCCACCATTAAAAATGGCAGTCCCTTAATGTTTTCGACTTTAGCCGAAGACTTTTTCTCTTTTCTCTCCCTCAATGCAGCTGAAGCAACTTCAGCTGCATCGGCTGCACCAAACACAACACCAATTACTTGACAAGAGGCAAGCCTAATCCACTCGTGGGGATGAGCGAGTAGACTTTGAGCTAGGACTGAAAGAGAAAAGAATAATTTAACATGACAAATTATAAGGAATAATTTGGGCCAAACACATATTTACAGGCAGGGTAATTTTAGTTAAATGAAACATTGCAATATCTTCACAGGATTTATTCAAACATGATGCGTTTTTTTGCAACAACAACATTATTAAGTGTCTAATTTTGTACTATCAGAGTGTATTTTTCTTGGTGGGTGATGTTCCCATAAGTGTGGTCATTATTTCTGTCGGTTTTTGTTTTGGAGGATGTCGATCAGTGCTGTATTGTATCCATCGTCAGTAGCTATTGTTTTGTGTTTAGTTCCCTTAGGGAAATTTTCCTCCATTAGAGGAACATTCATTAGTCTGTGTATCATTGATCTGAAACTGGAAAGTTGTCATGTTCTCAAATCTGCGGGAATCATTCTGTTTGTGCATGTGGACTCTCTGTACATATAGAAACATACCTCTGTATAAAGAGTAACAAGAAAATGATTCTTCCCCACCCTTGTGATGCCCAGAGCAACATTCTCTTCAGAGCCCCATTTCCCAAATTTGAGAGCATTTTTTGGGGCCCCAGCCAAGGCTTCGATGTGAGGGCCATGGGCAACGTCCATTAGCCATTCCCTTCATTTCAAATTTTTTTATTCCAAACTGACTTACAATTCATGTGAACAAGCTTAATGTTAATACAAGTGATGTGGAGGCAATAGATTGCAAGTTGATGGGAAGTAGCTTGAAAGTTCCCTCCCAAGTGAATAACATGTATGATGTGGTTTAACACTGCTGAAAAACTTTTCTTTAATCCTATCTCAAAGAAACAATTTATAAGAACCTACATCTGGAGAATGCTCCTATACGGAAGTGAGGCATGGACAATGACCGCAGCGGAGAAAGCAAGGATAGAGGCCTTCGAAATGTGGTGCTACAGAAGAATGATGAAAATCAAATGGATCGACAGAGTTAGTAACAAAGAAGTCCTAAGAAGAGTAGGAGAGAAGAGAAGCCTCATGAAAACCTTAATAAGAAGACGGAACAACCTTATAGGCCACATCCTGAGACATGATGGCCTGATGAAGACAATCGTCAAAGGACAAGTGGAAGGTAAGAATGGAAAAGGAAGACCTCGAACAAAATATATGGAACAAGTGAAGAGAGATGTGAAAGAGAAGAAATACGTAGGTGTGAAAAGATTAGCTGATAGGAGAATAGAGTGGAGAGCTGCGTCAAACCAATCCTAGGATTGTTGACCAATGATGATGATGATGATCTCAAAGTAACTCACAATTGTAAAATATTAAAATGTACGAATATTAATCATTGATTTACATTCTCAGAATTAAATTAAATTGACAGAATCCATCTGGAATCTTCAAGCACAGACACTATGCTACAAAATAAATGCTTCGAAAAACATATTGATATTTAATTGGCTCTTCACCCTTTTTCCCCTGGTTCTGGAGGATTACACTGTGAAATTCCACAGTAAACCTAGAGTGACAGGGAACTAAAACTAGTTGAGTCAGAAAAGAAAAAATTGGCTAGAAGGAAATGATGGCAATGAATTGTCAGAAAGAAACTTTAGGAGAGATAGCACTAAGATTGTCCATACAGTCTCAGTAGATAAAGAAACTGGTAAGGGAATTATTGGATTATCAAATTTGTATTTTAAAGTGCAGACTCCGATGAGTAGTTCACGAAATGGAACCAAATTGTATTTACCAATTTATTTATTTTCATTCTAGAGGTGATAAAGGAGTTAAGACATTGATATTAAATTCCTCATTGATGTTGAAAGACAAAATATATGTGAAAATTGAACAGAAGCTGCAGAAAGCAAATGTTACATGTCGATGAAAACTAGGCCATATTGAGAGCAAGAACCAATGACCGACTAAAACCATGTTTATGCTGTGGGTGGTATTAAAATAAAGGCAACAGATGAAGTGAAGTACCTGGGAGTTACAATAACATCGAACCTCTTGTGGGGAACACACAAGGAATATTTGTGGCATAGCCCAGAAGAAATTAAGAGCCGTCGTATTGTGGGAAGATTTTAGAATAAGAAAGTAAAAGAAAGGTGCTATTTTGCACTCGTTCGACCACACCTTGAATACGCAGCAAGCATATGGGATCCAGCACAGAAAGACTTAATCCGTGAACTGAATAAAATACAAAGGAAGGCTGCGCGGTTCGTCAAAAACTACCAAGGGCGTACAGACAGCGTTACCCAGATGTTAAGCAAATTAGGCTAGGAGCCGCTGGAGATCCGAGGCAGCGTGCCTAGCTTAGATTGCTTGAACGATTAAGAATAGATATCTCTAAGAGCAACAAGGAGAACATAATAATAGAGCCTCACTATATTTCCAGGTCAGACAGAAGTGATAAATTATGAGAGATATTTAGCCGAATGAATAGATATGGGAATTCATTTTTCCTCCAAACTATATACGACTTAAATAAATGCTAATCGTAATTTCCTAGAGCACTTCCTTTATATGTGTAAATGGCTGGTGTCGTAACACCTCCTGCTACACACCTTTTAGGCAACTTGAGGGGTAGTATGTAGATATAGAATCTAATGCTATGCCAGTTACAAAAACAACCGTCCCCAAAAGTATCATGGCTTTCACGCTTACTAGCAAGCACAGTAATTGTTGTATTTCACGCAGTACTGGTAAGCCATCATGCTTCAAAGACCCTAAACCAGGAGTTAGATTAAGTGTCACCTGAAATGTGGGTAACCTTATCAGCTATTCTATTCATGGATGAGTACACATTCTGAAGAAAACAGCATAAATCTAATGAAGCTCAGAATGACATAGCAACCCAGCCACGGAATGTCCACTACAATCAAGTAAGACAGCCCCAATAATAAAGGCAATTGATTCAGAAAAGGGCGGGAAGGTTAACAACTAATAATTCATGTCAGGCTGAATAAGACAGAAATGCATATACAAGATGAAAAATTATAAATCCACTGACCTGCAATTCTGTTAGTGTGGTCTCTCCACTGTGTCTTTGATACAGTTTCTGGACAAGTCATAAAAACTTTGAGTATAAGCTGAAGAATATGAAATATATGGGGATCCCTTTTTTCATCCATATCTTCTAAATGCTGAAGAGACATGTCTTGACCACCAGACTCTTGGGATTCATCAACCACAATTTTACTGTCTTCAAAATCATTCTCTGCCTCACTCACACTGGACTCGGGATCCGCAGCCAATTCTTCATCATTTTCATTTAACTCTTCAGCATGAGAAACTTTGACAAACCTCCCTGGTTCACTGCCAGCAGCATCGGTGTTCTCCCCATCAAAGAGATCAGAATTTTCAGGTATAACATGTGTAGGCATCCTGACATACTTTCCAGGATCGCCATTCACATGGACTCTACCAGCTGATTTGAGTGTATTGTTCGAACTTTCTTCATTTGCCTTCGGCTTATAAATTTGCAACTGATCTAAAACCAATGGCATCAGAACACTGAGACGAGCAGAAAAGGCATCACCTTCAGCCAAAACAAATATGCCACAGAGCTGTGCAGCAACTTGCTGATGAGTCACCTGTAAAGCCAAAGACAATTGTTTACAAGCGTGACTGAATCAGGATGGTGTTTGGTATATCATAATCATAATTTATTCAACATTAAACATAATACAATATAATAGTCTTCGTCAAAGAAAAACTAAATCTAGAATATACAATTTAGAGTATTGCTCTCCAGAAATTCATTGAGTGAATAAAAAGCTTGAGTCACTATCCACGAGTGAAGAACACCTTTAAACTTTCTTAAAGTACAATTTCTTGCCTCTTGAGGTAAGTGGTTGAACATGCAAAGTTTAACATGGTCAAAAGAATTTTTTGTAGTTGACAGCCTACAGTGGGGCTGTAACAGATTATGTTTGAGCCTTGTGTTGTAATGGTGGACATCAGCACCAGTTTTATGGCTGTCAATATTCACTTTCACATTTATTAAACATTTAAATATATATAGACCGTACAATGTCATAATCCCTTGCTGCCTGAATAGTGGTTTGCAGTGTTCCCTTACGTTAGAATTGGTAATTATCCTAATGGCTCTTTTCTGTAGAATGAATAACTCTTTAGATGAGGAAGAATGGCCCCAAACCTCAATGCCATAGGAGAGGTGGCAGTGAAAAATGGCAAAGTAAACTGCTCGAAGATGTTCGGCAGGAATGAGTGTTTTCAGTTTTCTAAGGAGGAATATGGCTTTTGATAACTTAGCAGTTGTAGAGGATGTATGACAATCCCATGTTAGTCTGCAATCAAGGTCAAAGCCCAGTAGCTTTAAATTTCTAGTGTGGTACAGAGTAGGGCTTAAGGAGAACACCATTTGTTGGGTTTTATTTGTGTTAAGTGCAAGCCTGTTTGCTGAGAACCATTCTTCGGCCACTGAAAGGATTACATTCGAAGGATAGGTGGGGTCATTTAGATCATGTATGAGAGTAGTGTCGTCAGCATATAAGACTGACGTGCAAGGAAGATGGTGTGGGAGATCATTTATCAACATTAAAAATAAAAGAGGACCGAGGACTGATCCTTGTGGTACACCATGTGTTACGTTAATAGGGGCAGACAGTGAATTATTCACTTGAACACATTGCGAGCGGTTTGTTAAGTAGGACTCCATGAGTTTTAATTCAGAATTATTGATACCATAATATTGTAATTTTCTCAGGAGTAGTGGATGGGAAACACAATCAAAAGCTTTAGAATGGTCACAAGCTGTTAAAACAAGAGAGGATCTATTTTCAAAAGCCTCCAGTAAGTTATCGACCACATATTTGATGGCAGAAGATTTAGAACGACCTTGACGAAAGCCATATTGAGAGGGTGTAAATAGATTATTATCGTGAAAATGATTGTAGAGCTGAATTTTAATGACTTTTTCAATTATCTTACCAAAAACAGGAATGATAGAAATTGGGCGGTAATTTGCTGGTGAGGTTCTATCACCTTTTTTATGAATAGGGACTATTTTCGATATCTTGAGTTTTTTTGGGAATGAGCCTGACTGAAAGCAGGTATTGCAGATTATTGCAAGGGGTTCACTGAGTACATCTGCTAATTGTATGATAAGGTTGGCAGATAATCCATAAATGTCGGTGCAGTTTGATTTTCTGAAGCTTTTGATAGTTTTAAAAATGTCAGTGGGAGTAACCCACTGCCATTTGAAAGCAGGTGCGGTTACAGGGAGTTCTCTAAGAAGATCAGTGGCATCAGCAGATGGGCTCTTTAAAGAGATGATGATGATGATATCATGACAATATTATCTATGGTGACAATTAATCCGTAGTTTGTCATGTATTTAGGGTGTTTAGGATGTTATAATTTGCCAAACAAATTTGGAAGAGCTGTTGCAAAGGGATATTTCATTTTTGGGTACACAAGTTACCATGTGGAGATAATATGCTGCAGTGGATTTCAGTAAGTTAAAGTTTCCAAATCCATAGCCACAGTTTGAGAACGATGATTGATAATTACCTCTTTATCCTTCATCCAAATGACAATTATGTCAAACAGTTGGTCCCTGGATTGATTAGGCAGTCGCATTAGAAGGGCCTTGATGACTGCAGCAATGCGGCGTTTGCAGTTGGGCACTTCTTCTTCCATCAAACGAGCACCCAATGATACAAAAAGTAGTCCACTATGATTCTTCATTTCCTCCTGAAAAATTCAGAAAGCAAAATATAACCTATAAATTACAACTAAATGAAAGTCAGTTCAAAATCTGCTTTGAAGCCTAGGAGTTTTACTTCCCTTCATCATGGATAAAATCATTTTAGATAAATTATTTTATCTGAATCGAGTTTTAAGCTTGTAATGGTTACGTTTATGGAGGAGGCAATCAAGAATGCCATTAGGGAAGGGCAGAGGGAAACCCAACGCTAGCCTGCTCTTAACGAAAGGCACCAAGGAGGCCACGGTTTAACGTCCAATCTATACTTGTAGTGGCCTACACAAGGCACTCTAGCAATGATTGAGTAGTATCTGAAATATCTCTGCTACCATCAGGATTTGAACCCAAACCCACAGTGAACAACTGAAATCATTCACCTAATTCAGATTGAAATGCAATACCATATCACTTGTTTCTCACTCATTTATTCAAACTAAATTATTTCTACATACAGTAAGTCCTCCACTTTAGTCCTCCAGCTTTCACAGATATGAGCATTCAAAAAATTCAAGCGTGCCTGAAAATTCAAATTTGGCACCTTTGAGGTAGGCCGATCCAATGTGATGAGGTGTATAGGAACTCGCACTTTGGATGCAGTCTATACTAAGTATCAATTAAACTATCGAGATGTAAGGAACTGCTCATCCTTACACCCAATTCTTCCTTCCAGTACTCAGCAAAATTCTTTTGACTCATCGCACGAGGAGCTTGATCAGTTCGTCACCATTGTATATTAATGCGAAATTGTAATGCAGTTTTGCATTATGCAGGACCTATGATTCCTTGCTTAGGTTTATCAACTTACAAACAAGGTCACAAAAATGCATATTGTTCATATGTCGAGGACTTACTGTGGTTCCACATTATAATTTCATCTCATCACACACTAATTCTAACAGACATTAAAAAATTTTCATTAAAATCATTAGAGTCATACAAAATAGCAGCAAAAGATAGCGAGTAAACCTGCCCCATGTGCTTAGACTAAGCCTAGGCAATTTATTATTCAATAAACACATATTGTAAGTTTTGATTACAAATAACTCAATCAGCTGAATAGCTCATGGATTCTGGGAGAAGGACTGTTTGACAACATGAACTGAGGATAAAATAGGTCCTAGAACAAGTACCAAAAATGGCAGTGACAATTGACAGAGCCGGATGAGGGGCATCAATTTTGATTACTAATATGTCTACAGACATAAATTTTACAGGTTATTATGAGAGAATACATATCTCACTTTGAAATTCTATTGAAATCTGGTTTAGTGGCTACCTACTGTGACCTTCTAATGCCACAAACACTTTAAGCTATACATTAAGCCCTCTACTTATGAACATTTAAACTTTCAGAGCATTCAAAAAATTAAAGAGTGCCCAAAATTACAAATTTGGGCACTCTTCAACTCAGCCTTTGAAGTTGGCTGAAGGAACGTGATGTGGCGTTGAGGAACTCACTTTTTGGGCACAGCCTGCATGGGGTACCAATTAAACCATTGTGAAATCAATAACTGTACAGTGTATAAACTCTTCTCGGGATACCACACAGGTAAGATTTTGTAAGAGTGCCGACGTTTCAGGTACCGACTGATTACCCATTCTCACGGCTACTCTTACACGTTTCTCATTCTCAGTAGCCTTGAGAATGGGTAACGAGTCAGTACCCGAAATGTTGGCGCTCTTACAAAATGTTACTCGTGCGGTATCCCAGGAAGAGTTAATACATATTGTTCACCGAGAAAGTGTAAAATCTTACGTAACTATACAGCGTTTCGCGCGTTTTTCCTTCCCGTGTGCAGCAAATTTTTTTCGGCTCCACCCGCATCGCAGCAAGATCAATCACCATTGTGAGTTACCTCAAAATTATAATGCAGTGTTGCATTATGCAGGATAACTACACTTTTCGTTGTCTTGCTTAGGTTTTTAAACTTACAAACAAGGTCTTAGAATGAATCTTGTTCATATGCTGAGGATAACCTTAGACATACTAGCCATCATAAGGACAAATAATACTTGCAAGTCCACCACACATGGAAGCATGAATACTGTACTACTGACGGCAATATGAACTCTAAAACCAACTGCACATATAACAAAACAAATAATGAACGCAATTCACAAAATGTAAAGATTTCAATCAACCATACGTAGATACATACCTCTGGAAATTGAGATATCACAGAATATAGGAACTCAAGAGCTGATTCACGGCCTGATAACAATTCATAGTTCAGTTGTCCCAGGAAAAATACAATATGCTGCTCTAGCTTCTTTTTATGCATGGGGTAGTCCATCAAAAACTGCAGGAAAACCTAAAGAAAATGATAATTAAATCAATCAATTGAAACTATTAGTAATATCACCATCCATCATACTCTGAGATAAAATAGAAGCTGAGAGATTGGTGAATTTAGCCAGCTATACATTAATACTACCTGACCTTCTTTCCACTTGCATAGAATCTTTCTCACTATTGATGAGTAGTAAAATGAATGACATGGGCAAATGTATCTACATGTATTACACATAACCTGCTAATGACCAAAAGTTTTTAATATTATTGGCATAAAAATGGAGTGCTGTCGAGGACAGGAGTAGAAGAATTGAGTCAGATGCTGCATCGCTATACTAACAGCTGTCCAGAGCCTAAACAGATACAATTGAACAGCGCTCCACACATTTTCTCTCTGGCAAGCTAAGTTAAGATAAAGAAGCATAGACAATGATTATTTCATCACTTCAGAAGAATATCCAGGAATAGCTTGTATGACCCATGTCCTTATCAGCATACAAAAAACTGGATATGAAATCAGGTAGGTCTCCAACTGCTAAGAGTAGCATAATAAACACATTTGCTGTGAAAAAATGGAGTAAATGCACTTTACCTGACGTGACTGAGCTTGTACATGAGACGCTTGGGCTGAAATGGACAGCTTTGCCACCCTTTTCATTAGTGAGGGGATAATAGGCGATCTCAATCTCCGTGCAATTATTGATCTCAGCACTCCAAAAGCTGTGGCAGTCCTGGCTGGTCCATAGCCACCAGGCCGTGTGCCAACCTCTCCTCCCAGGTCAAGGTCACGAGAGACATAAGTCAGAAGAGCACTCAAATGATCTTCTTCCACTGGCAGAGTTCGAATATTTCGGACGAGGACAGCAACTGTCTGTATATCAAAAGAAAGCCAATTAGAATGGAAATAAATACATTGAGTAATCCTGTCAACTCATAAAATAGTAAAAGAAGCAAATTTGCTGGTTTGTTATCTCTCCTATCCATTCGTGAGCATAAACGACACTAAAGATACCGATGAGTTCTCTAAGTTGATGAAAATTAAAGATATAAAAATGAGAGTTGCTCAAACTCTCTGGATCAATTATGGCAATACAGTACACTCCCGATTATCCGGGCTAATGATGGGGAGAGACGGCACGAAAAATCGGAAAACACGGATAACCCAAACTTTCACTTAAATGTCTTGCAATGTTCATAATTTACATAAAACAAGCAATATATTATTATTTATGCAGTTATTCTGTTTTTTATAGTGCTTTCCGGACTAAATGAGAGCTTTCTTCGCCAGTTCGCAATCTTTTTTGCGGCGATTACATGGTTGTACTCGTATTATTAATGCTCCATGTAAGGTCTAGTTTCGAAAACCACACATCCGTGGCTGTGTGATCACGGATACAGAAAAGTGGTTTGCACGAATGCTTCAAAACCACTGCTCGATGTCGGAAACTACTCTGTCAGGCACCACGCCACGTATACGCATCTTGCCCAAGTTGCCCGGGTTGCAACTGCTGCGGGATGTCTATCTGTGAACACGGAGCGCAGTCGCACACTGCGAGGCTTAGAAAACAGGAACACGGTACTCCCGCGAATTCCCCTAGCACACGATTGCTTCCGTTTTACGAAGGGGATTCCAACGAAATAATAAGCCAAGTGTATCCTAGCATTAATGCAGTAATTCCAATGGTTTTGTGTACGATTTCATTTTTTATAAAGATCACGGAAAATATTGGGCGTGAGTGAAAATCATGCACGGATAATCTGAAACATGGATAAACCGCAGCCGGATAATCGGGAGTCTGCTGTATATTAGTTCATCAGGGTTTAAATCAAATATGAATCTTAGTTTTGAAGTTTGTATTTCAGACGTGGCAAAGGAGTTACCTTAAAGGCTGAAACAGCCAAGTTGTAATTATCACCAGAAGATGCTCCAGCATACTTATGCAAAATGGAATACACAGAAGAGGCAGCTTTCACTATATGGTCATCCATCGAGGGCAAATCCATTCTGACCATCATTCGAAAACAATTCAATGCCAGAGTAGTTAACTGAAAAACAATAATAAACCAAAGTTAACTTTTTCCGATGGTGACCAACTATTTTTGAAGAAAATGAAGGAAATTTTCAACAAAAAATAAGGGAAATTTAGAACATGGCAAATTTGACAGGTAATGTCGAGTAATACACTGAAACCAAATCACACAAAGGCACCACCAGCAGAACAACATTAGAACAAAAGGAAGAAAGTAAGCATGTGTTCAATAGTTAAACACACACGGAGAAATAAACTGATTAGTTGGTCACTTCCTTACTAGATGATAAATGATGAAATATTGATGAAAAATAATTACAAATAGAAAACCTCAGCAAAAATTAGCATCACAGTGACACAGGTAAAAACAAACTCAAATCACTTATATTATTGGCTATCACAAAAACTTAACGGTTATCAGAAGTTTGAGGTAAAAAAAATCACTAAATCAATGGTCATTACTTATTAACACTCAGTCATGAATGATTTTTGTCTCAGATAATAATGATTGACACTGTGTAGCTGGAATCTAATAAGGAAAACATTCTTCCAGACAGAATTGAAGCAAAAAAATAATTATGCAAATAATGACATTGCAAACACACTATAGTACGCGAGAATTATAATACTAAAATAGGCTCACCTTGGCATATTTAGATTCCAAACACTCACAAACAATTGGCACCAACGGATCTAGCATGGCCGTATCCACTACACATTTTTCCTTGCCATCATTTGCAACAACTTCCATAGCTTTGGAATCATCCGATACATTAACAAAAGCTCCTACACCAACTCCTTTCCTCCATCGTATTTCCTCCTTCTTGAGCAATAAATTTAACAGTTGCAATCCAAACTCTAATAGCGCATGGGCATTGGCTTGGGCACCCACTCGATCTACCACTCCAGAAACTTTGCTGCGAACTTTCCTCGGCTCCTTTGGAATGAGAAAAGGATCTGGAGGGACTTCTAAAGGCATGCTTGCTTTCCCATTTGCACCAGCATATGCCCCTGCTGTTCTTCGGGCTACCTGCTTTTCTTGCTTCTTCGGTGATGAGGGCCACAAGGCGGTAATGCTTTTCGACAGCAGACCATAGGAGAAGGCCAAAAGAGATGGAGGCGAGAGGAATTTATTTTCAACAAACCCCTTGACTATTCTGGATAGGCATTCCTTCGTGATTTTTACAAACTTGAAAGAATGAGTCTGATCCAAAACCTAAAAAAAAGTCAACAGAAAATGTTCACGATTTGTTCAAAATAACAAAATGGAGTCTTACAGTAATCTTCACACATTAATAAAAACAATTTTTCCAACAGTATCTCATTCTGTCTATTCTTGTGGGAACTCAACAAAAGATTCCCGTTTGTCCTTATGTGTAAATATGGGTGCACAGGGATCAAAAAATATAAAATTATCTCTGGGCCCAAAATTATAATGAGGGCTATACAAGGGATGAAGCATTTGCTAGATGTAAATTTTTCACGCCTTTACAATTTTCCTTTAAATTTTAACATATTCAGGAAATGATTGCAGATGTCTCTAGTTTACTCAGTTTTTTACAAGCTACTCTCATAATTACACATCAGGCAACAATGGCGATGAACATCCAACAACAACTGACATGCAGAGGGGTTCCTTCAAAATGTGATCGGAAATGGCAGAGCACGCATGTGCAACAACTGCATCAGTAAAGATAATGGCAGTTACTTAGTATAAATTATAAAATTATCATGTAGACATAAGGTACAGTCAAATTCAACAGTATTGCAATGCATTGGGCCAACTTTTGCCTCAGTTTAGAAATGGAGTACTTTTAATGCTGTAACAACAGGAAAATAGCTATTGAAAAAATACATTGCCTATGAGAAGTGACTTTCAAGGAATCTTCAGAATTCATTATAATGAACTTCTATTGCACAGCTTTGATGCATAGGTGCTACTGAAATAAAAGTTGGACACCTGTATTTATTGTTAACATTCCCAAAGTCCCCATATAAAGAGTGACTATAGATTCAAACTATGATAAATTAAATAACAGCATATTGTTAGGTACCCAAATACATAGGCAATTTCCTTACCTCTTTCAATGGCTGTATTAGATCAATGAGGCATGGCTCTGAAATTACTTTAGACATCAAGTAGAAGGTGTCATAGCTCTTATGAGAGCGAGCTTCATAAACCTTTGCAGTAATTTTTGTTACTTCTTTTTCTTCTGACGTTACTCCAAACAAGTCCGCTTTACAAATCTAAAAAATAAATACATATCATGAAATCATTACAATACCAAAATCTAAGCATTAGGATTTTGTTACTAGAACACTCTTAACTTTTGATAGCATGGGGCCAAAGGAAAAATATCACTAAGAGGAAAATTTTCAGCACAAATTTCCTAAAAACATACAACAGTGATACCCTCTAATGTTGCAAGCAGACACTGTATTAGGAGTTTAACTTCACTTAAATAACTTGACAATTAATATCATATCACATAGAGATGTCCATAAACACCTTTCCCCGGCTGGAAACCCATATGAAATCATTAGTTAGGATTACCTGGGAAAATCTATGAATTATCTTTACAATAAATCTTTAAACAATAGATTCAATCATGGAAAAATTGATGCTGGCAAATCTTAACTTTATTTTTTTAAATTTTATTTATCTCAATTACCCCTGAAAATGGCACAATGTGGCCTTTACATCAGGAGTTTAAACAATCAACAACAGACAATCACAAACACCCATGTCCTGGAAGGGAAACCTGGCCAGGCGGTACTCGAACCTACAACCTTCGGTATGGAGGACTTATCCATGCCATCACTGAGGCCGACTTAATTCAAAATAATAAAATATCCACTAAATGATATAAAGACAAAACCCTATGTCTTAATTTGCTATAAAGGAAACTATAATGAAATGAGAAAATGCTAGACACACACCTCCACAAACTCATGCAAACATTTGTCCATATCTCCGAGTGCCATCAGTTGAACCATTGAAACGAGAAGAGCATGTGCTGTGAAGGCAAGGACGTGAAAGGCATAACCTCTGGAGGGCAGGGATGACATCTCTCGAATAATGGTTGGCAGGTAACTTGGGCCTAGAGAGACTCCTATGTCCACCAGAGTATCCCTGGCAACCCTTCGCACAGACTCTAGGCGACACTTGAGGAATGCTAAAACCTTCAACAAGACCCTAAAAAATAAAAATACCAAAATAATATTAGCCTAAAATACATAAATTTGGTACAAGTATGATCCTTATGGCCAAAGGACATAGAGAATGAGAGACTTCATGTAGATTTTAAAAGTTCCTCGCACATATACCCAAATGATGAATTGACTTATGAGCTCTAAATTCCACTCTTAAGAGTTATATGCCTACAATAATCAATTTATACATTATAATCACGACAACAAATAGATATTATAAACAGCAAATATTTCCCAATCTAAGAACCGCGGTACAGTGAAATATCTCATGTTAATTGACAATACACAGCACAATCAATTGTCATTCACTACTCCCCAGTAAATTTCAACCAAAACTTAAACAACATTATCCAGTCCTTCCTTGTAATCATCCACACCTGCAGTATATGGTACATATACAGGGATATGAAGTAGGCAAATTTACTTGATTAAAGAAAGTATTGAAACCAGAAATAAGATTTTAAACTACCATGTTTTTTTAAAATCAGATGTCTTCTATAATAGCTCTTTGAAATGGAATGAGACATGGTCGCTCAACTACAAGCTTCAACCACGACACAATCATCCAAGATGCAATGCTTTGATGAAAAGCAATAATGAGAATTTCAATTTTTTTCACTCACCCAGAGAGATTTTGATCCATGAAGTCTGAAGGAAGTCTTTGCAACATCTTGATAGCAGCTAAGGCTATTGGAACTCTCATAACCAAAGTCTCTTCTTCATCTTTAGGACCATTGCTATTTTTTGCTTCCTTCCCAGATACATCGGCTCCAACTGCACCGCCTGCCCTGCGGTTCAACTTATGGCTGCTATCTCGTTCAGTTGGAGCAACAAGACTCGAATGCAATCGGGGTAGCAAAACGGTTGCAAGAGCTTTCCTAGCTTTTCTGGCAACTGATGGTGAAAGCAGCAACTCCTGAGACCAAGCTGGAACTACATTGAATCAAGATTTGAGAAATTTTTATCTTCTATGCCCAAGGTTGCCACAAATTTTATGATCTTAACGCTAGATTTAATTTACATGGCAAAATATGAGAGTTATAGACGATTTCTTCCAGTGAAGTTTGCATAAATTTAAAAAGGAAATACCACCCATCACTATAGATCACTTGAGGCAAAGATAACCAATTACTTATAAAAGGAAGCAATCCAAACAGAATAATATAAGCCTCTAAAAGCCATCACTTTGAAGGCACGAAAAAATTAAATCAAAGATTCATGGGCAGTCCCAGTGAAAAATTGAACCATCAGTAGGCAGCAGCTTTATCCAGCTGCAGACAAGTGAGGAAATGCTACTCTAAACTGGCATTAGAGGAACTGACAAACTACTATCCACTGGCCCCATGGCACATTCTGCGAGGGCAATAATTGGAAGGCTGATGTTCCAGCCTCCAGAAATCCCTGTGGATACATGAAGTTTGGGGTATGACATCTATCAATAAGCCCTCCAAAGACAACAAGTAGAGTGCAAAGTGATAAAATCAGGGCTACAAGCTGAGCTTCTGTAAGTGGTGACCTCAAAGCAGGGACAAGATATTCATTTTTTCACCAGGACTGCATACTGATGACTCTAAGAAAAGTAATCTCGCATGAATTGAAACTATTTTGGCAAAAATATAAAATACTATAATCGTGCGAAAGATCCACAGTGAAAAAATCATTCGCCTTGACCGGGATTCGAACCCGGATCCCCCGATTTCCGGTCGAGTGCTTTAGCCAGTTAAGCTACCGAGGCGTCATTCTTCCCTGTGGATATTTTCCGACACTACCGGACTTGTCCGGACTGGCTAAAGCACTCGACCGGAAATCGGGGGATCCGGGTTCGAATCCCGGTCAAGGCGAATGATTTTTTCTCTGTGGATCTTTCGCACGATTGTGCATTGCGGGTGACTCCCGTATAAGTTATCACCGCGGCTAGTCCCGGTATACTTTAAAACTAAAATACTATAATTTTGAAAGGAGTGGTATTAATATATAAGACAGAATGAATATATTGCAGACTCCTGATTATACGGCTGCAGTTTACTCGAGTTGCAGATTATACATACGTGCACGAGTTCACGGTCCTTAGAAGTTTTCTGCCATCTTTATAAAAAATAAAATCAGATGCAAAAGCACCAAGACATTTGCATTTTTTTTAAAACAATGCCACACCAGGCTAATTATTTCCATTAGAATTCCCTTCTTAAAGTGGAATTATTTTATCTACTTGCTGACAAGAAATGTTTCAAGTTTACTTGGACGTCTGCTCTAGCATTGTAGACGACGAAATTCAGAGAAATGTTAACTATGATCTTTAATTGTATATTTCATATCGCAAATGTGCAATTATTGCCGTGGCCTCGCATGCAGTTGAATACGGTTCAAGGGAACCGGAGATTTCGTCGCACTCGGGCATGCTTACATTTACCATTACCAGCCAAGGCCAAGGTTGAGAGGAAGGTAATACTAGAAGTGAAAGCAGTGGGAGAAGTCGAAGTAGAGATAGCACGAATCATAGCCAGGCACTTGCTTGCATAGTCAATTTGCTTTATGTCCCAGTTTCCCATAATCGCTACCATGCAATGGTGTAATTCATGCCCGTTGCCTTCATGTGACTTCCGTGCTCCTCTTTTCCAAGCATCGAGGTGCGGATCAGGGTCAGAGATTATGGATTCGCATCCTGCCACAGTTGTATCATGGGCAACTCGCACGAGACGCAACTACAGTCGGATCCAGATTTAAGGTCTTCGCATTTAACGTTTTTCCGCATTTAGCGTTTATTTTTTTGGGTCCCGATTCATTCCCTATTAGGACAATGTAAAAATTATCCGTATTTAGTGTTTCCGCATTTTGCGTTTTTCCGCATTTATGGTCGTAAAAATTTGTCCCGCTCAAGATTTTTTTGCCCGATTTAACGTTTTTTCATGACGGTTCATCCAAATCTTCGAATTTATGCTCATCAACAAGAACAGTCTCATGAAAGTTTACCAAGAGCCGATAGAATCTACCGGGGAACGCTTCTTCAACTGCTTTCTTCCGCGAGCGCTGCGCTGCGACCTTCAACTCGCAAGTTGGGTGATTTGTCTTCTCGTAACGTTTCGCTCCCCTTCTGATCCAAACACCAGGCACTTTTTGTATCAGATCCGATCTAATGGAGCAAAGTCATTCCTTAATATCCTCGAACTACCTTATCCTTCACTTCTTGAACTTGACTTCCATGATACGTGACGACTGATGGCACGAGTTATCCTCCGAGGGCCGCTACAATAATGGTTTTCTCGTTATGTTTTCAATTGATGGCTTATGCCCCTTTCAACTGTACTCCCTACGGGCAGTCGATTATTTGCCCAATATTTTTTCAGTCTGCTACTTTCTCTGTTCAAAAGAGGAGGCCCAATATCAATTGCGCAGTTCACTAGAAGATTCTTTCTATAATCCATTCCAAGGTCAGTTTCCACGGAGGAACAGCGAAAGAACAGAGGAAGTGTTTCCCCTGTCATGACCGTGAGTGAGAGCATTCTTTCCCTACGGAACGACATTATTTTACATCGTAAATTCTATATATCCCGGAGCCAGTTTATCGACATGCGGCTGGTTGATATCGCTGTTGATTCAAAAATATTTATCTGGTGCTAATTAATGTCAAAAGAGAATGACAATCGGAGTTTTAACGAACTATCACGGTCCATGACTCAAAATAAATCGCTCATGCTGGAAAAAAAATCACCGCATACTCACGGTAGAATAGATGAGCGCGGAAAAATACGAAAATCCGGCAGGTATCCCTTGGTGGTTGACTTCGACATCATAACCCTGACGAAATTGCCAAACTCCAGAGGCAATGACAATTTTTGGATGAAATCCAGTTCTGTTGAAGATTAAACCTTTTCACTTAACAGAGTTTAGCTAATCGTTATTCAAGGTCCAACCAAATTTTATTAAAAGCTGCCGAGAAACAAGGTGAGTCGGAGTCAAGGTGATCAGTGCGCCGCGTAAGCAACTTCTCCCGGCTCCATTCGACCTGCATAAGGCCGCGGATATATGACAAGGAATCTGGTGTTATCATCGAGTTGAATCACCATCGACTTGTATAACGCATACTAAAATAAGATTCTACCTTTTTGGATGACCTCGAAATCCAAAATGTGCGCATAGGAGGCTTTTTAAAGGCTCATAAATCCCTTGTTTCGCCGAGGCAACAGAAAACGTTAAGTTGGCAAATTCCAGAAAACCTACCTTTTACTAGATATTCGGTAGCTGAGAATTCGGGATTAGCGATCTTCTGCTGTCCCTTTATTTCACTCATTCCTCATGATTTTTCGAGAACCTACTTACACCTTTTCTTATTATATTAGAAATGCTATAGTCACCTACATGTCACTTTTACAGAAAAAATTCTAAATTTTATCGAGACCACTGAAATATGCATAAAAATGGAATCACTAATGTCCATAATAATAATCTGTGTGGGAATGCTTTTAAGTTGATGTTTATTAGAATTTTCTTAAAATATTTCATTAAAACAATTGTCATCCTCTCATTACTTATTTTTACTATAGTATACCTAGGTACCCATTTTTTTAGCTGATTCCTGAAAAGTATTATCCAACCTTCATAGGGCAGAGAACATTTCATTAAAGAATTTTTTGCTGCATTCAGCACCTTTTAGTTACTTAAAATAATATTTTTTATTCATAAAAAGCCATTCCAATCATTACAGACCCTAAAACCTGAAAAAAATGGCAGGTCCTCATTTAGTGTTTTTCCGCATTTAGTGTTTTAAATTTTGTCCCCCCTGAAAAACCTTAAATCAGGATTCTACTGTACTCGGCATGGTGCCTGTCAGTGTAGTTTCCGATGTCATGCAGTGGTTTCGAAACATTTGTACAAACCACTTTTCTGACTCTGTGACCTTGCAGCCACAGGTGCATGGTTTTTGGAAACCAGGCATTACTTGTTGCAGTAGGAATATGAGAAAAATCACATTATCACTGTGAAAAAGATCGCGGTTGGGGGAGAAAGCTCTTAATGATTCCAGAAAGCAATTTAAAATTATAGAAAATACAGTGAGTCCTCGTTTAACGTCACCTACCGTTCCTGAAAAATGTGACGATAAACGAAATGACGTTAATCGAAGCATAATATCCCATAAAAACAATGTAAAAATTGAATATCGGTTCCTAGACCTCACAATTCCTATGCGAAAAAATTTTAGCGTATCATATCTGGGGCATTTTTTACAATGGGAATGCCAAACTATGGCATAAATACGAGTTCCTGTCTTCATCGACGACAATAGCAGCAGTGACATAAATCCTTCTCCATTTTTGTATCTTCCCGCATTTGCTTTTCGGCTTCGCTATAGTGCGGTCCAATGAATGCTACCAGACGCTACAGACCGGGGATCCGGTGCTCCGGTCCATAGGCCCTCGCTACGAGAATTTCTTTTCGGACCGGTCAGGAGCGAAATCAAAATGGCGCATATGAGCGAGGGCGGGCAAACTGGGATTATGAAATCGAAGAGATGGTTTTAATTGCGAATTGAGGCGGGCAGGCGTCGCCTGGGCATCATCATCGCTGAAACATCGTCGCAGTAACAGGAACCAAAATTATTGTGAACATTGTTTTCTTGGACATTGTCGTGGAAATGTCTCTGATGCTAAAATTTGCCAAAACCGTAATCGCAATTAACAATATACACACCGTTTTACACTTTGAATAGACTGACCGTATTACCGCCCACGAAACAAACAACCTGTAACGCCTGCCACTTCGCCTTTTTTCTCGTGCGAAATTTAAAATACGTGACGTTATCGCGAAGCAAAGGGGCGATAAACGAATCACGGTCGTAAAATTTTCGTGACGTTATCGCGAAATGACGTTAAACGGGGTGACGTAGAACGAGGACTCACTGTATGTGTAAGTGATAACAGATGGTTTGATTTAGGTAAATTATGAAAATGACAGGAAATTAAAGTAAAGTTTGTATTATCTTTTTTTTTATTATTCGTGCCGCCTCACCCCATCATTAACCCGGATAATCAGGAGTGTACTGCAATTACATTTTTGTTTATCTAGCGATGAGACCAATACTAACTCTATTTTCGTTTCAACCAAAACAGCAGAAATTGAATTCAAACCAGAATTTAAAAAAACTATTACCTTTCATCCATATTATATCAAGGCACATACAATATTTTCCATGCATAAAATAAAATTTTAAGATTCTATGGGTTATAGATAATTAAATATAATAGAGGTAAGAGGATCAGATACTATCTAGCAGATTTCATAGAACTCACAATAAGTACTCCTCTGTTTAGTTATACATCATTTCCTCTCCTCTAGGGGCCACAAAGTAAGTAAAATTAATACACCACTCCAAAAACTCACCTTCAATATCATCAGCATCATTTTTATCAGCAGATGACATGTTGTCATCTTCAACTCCCTCTGTTCCAATGATTTCTTCACTCTCCTCAACCTCTGCCTCAGTATTATCTGCAGTAATAGATTCTCTCTCTATATCAGCAATTCCCTCCTCCGGTTCTGCATCAGAACCTTCATTTTTTGGTGGCGGTGAATTATCTGTGGAGGTCTTAGCATCAGTGTCCATTGGTTCTACGTCTTCCTTGTCAGCTTGTGACAAATTAAAATGGAAATTATTCAGAATCGCGACGATTAATCGAATGGGTTGCCGCCCAAATTCGATTGTTTCCTTTGGTAATCGCCCAAGCCGATGCTTCAGGATTGCTTGGTAATGGTGCCAAGGTAAACAGTGGCAAGCAGCTCCAACAGCCTAGAAGGAAATAAATTTAATTTTAATCACAGTTCACTCTGAACTATAACAGAAACTTTCACTGTCAAGCAAGAGTAAACCAGAGCAGTTTCTGGAATGAATTTGAAATTTATGAAGTTAAAACTGAATCACCTAGTCTAAGAAAAATTCAAAATAACAGCACAAAATCAAAGATATCATAATTTATTTTCACATATTGTCTGAGTTCAGTGGATCAGATACTATCTAGCAAATTTCACAGAGCTCTAATTGAGCTCTCATCTGCAAACTATCCATCATTTCCACATCCTACAGTGATCTCAAAGTACATAAAAAAGTAACAACATGGCAACTTTGTATGTCGAGGAACAAAGAATTTTCATCATAATTAATTTAAAAAAATCTAAATGCTTGATTTCAACCTTGCAAAAAATAATTTATGAAATTAAAATTTAATATAGGATGGTCTCCTTGAGCATTAAAATGCTAATTACAGTTGAGGACCTCAAATCCAGAAGGCTAGGGACCAAAGAGTTTCTGGATTTCCGAAAGGAAGGTAATTGATTAATCTTCCTATGCCCCGAATATCTTGGCAATCCATCAGATTATGAATTATCACACCAGCACGTATGAATAATAAAGCCTTAAAAAGAGCATGAGTTATTTTTCTGGATTTCTGGTCTTCAGGGCCTTCATAAAGGCATTTCTCTTATTTATTAACTTCTCTTTGATTTACATTAGAACAGGTGATGTTGAAATTATTAACTAATTTCTTTCTTTCTTAGTTAATCACACTGATAGCAGATCGTATAAAAGGAACTTGAATGTCTTTCTTTTCACTTACTTTTCTTACAACACACAAAACAAGGCATGGTTACACGTAGCAATAAAAAAAGACAACAATGGTAAACCAAACAGACTACTGGCAATATTAATATGGACTGTATAAATGAAACATAAACAATAAAAATCTCACACTCCCACAGGTGAATTCTCCATTTCTCTAAGTCATACAATCAAGGAGAGTGAAGCTGATGACTTGTTTCATCATTTGCATTTTTCCATAGCAAAGTTTGTGCATGCGGTCACTCATGACACATCTACATAGATGCTTATGTAGCAAAGTAAGCCGTTCCGGATTTCTGGTTTTCTGAATCCCAGATTTGAGGTCCTCAACTTTTAATTGAACAAAGGGGATTCTATTCTCGTGCACATTTTACATCACAACCGTCATCAAAGTTTAGTGTCCTAGGAGGCAGCTGCAGCCAGTGGGGCAGAAGGGTGACTGAAATAGTGGTGACCGAGAGAGAGGAAGGGGAGACTCATTGGTTCGGTCGAGGAAAGTAACCATGCCGATAAGAACACACAGCAAGGGATATTCCATTTTGATTCCCAATGTCCCCATTTGGTCCCAGGGGCCATTGCGAATAAAGCCAGACTGATTCTACATGCATCCCTGTGCAAAGCAAAAAATATCCCATACAGCAGAGAAAAAGGAAATTTTGCTCATCCACTTACAACAGAAAATTTCCATGCGAAAAGGTGACACTTGTCGAGTATTAAACAAATGAACCAAAAAATAAATGTGTTCATCCTAAACAGTGAGAAAAACATCACTTACTTCAATGGCTGAATCCACCAAGCTGTTGTTCTTCGCATAACGTGCATTGAAAAGGTAATGGAAACTCAAAGGAAGAATAATATTGGTAAGAGTCTTAGCTCCCATTGGCTTCTGCTTCTCTTTGGCATCTTGAACAAACCTGGCAAGTAAAAAAGTTGCTTACAATAATGGATATATTATCAATAGAATTAGAGACTAGATTTCACAGAGAGATTCTTATGCATACCTCATTAAAGCCCTTCCTCGACGGTGCAGTTGAAGATGTCTGATATTTTCAAAGAAATCAACTTCAGGATCTTGAGAAGCAAGACAAGAAAGATCTTGCAGCAACGGGTGCAAAGTTGAGCATTGGTGAACCTAGCAAGTGAGAGAGCAATCCAATTTGATATTATCACATCAAAAAGAGACTGGGTGATTACAAAAACATGAAAATTTTTTCCTCAACATTTAGCACAAATATGAAGCAAATTTGAGTTCTTTAGTTGGTATAAGAAAACAATTTGCATGATCAATGCTTATTGCATGATTCATTTTTATAAATATACATATTGCTAATTATGTATTTTCGACAGTTTGGTAACCTATCTTCGATCAATTCATTGATAGCACAGTGTGTGCTAACAAATGGGTACTACTACTGCTCTTGCTTTTAAAAATCATACCTTTAATAAATGAGTCATCAAACATACTCAATAAAACTTCATGAGTAGAAATATTGGAAATTTTAAACTACTAAAAGATTTAAATATTCACACATTGTGTTTTTTTAATGGCCAAACAACCTTATTCTCTAGCAGCACTATAAGAATTATGCAGTCCCTATTTTTCTCATAGCACATAGGAATGCATTTCATACTATATTACAGTAGACTCTCGTTTATACAAACAACGTTTTTATGAAGTTCTCGTTACTACGAAGCAAATAGTTGGTCCCGATGAAAAGGACTATCCAATCTATAGTAAAAGTTTTTACGAAATTTTCATTATTACGAAATTACAAACCACAGTCCCGGTCCCGGTGGTCACAAAATGAACATTATTACTAAGTTCCGCGAAAAAGCAATGGCATTTAGGTGGATATACACTACGCTAAGTTATCATCATTGATCTACGTTTAAGTTCTCTTCTTTAACTGTGCTCAAGAGCATCAATTATGGTTCTTTCTTCAGTAGGAGATACTTCTATATGCACTTAACATCATGTAATAAGCTTCATTCCTTTAGAATCACGGTGACCCACTCATTAATGCTCGCATATTGGACGCACATTTAGGCCTCTTCACGTAGCGCACATTAGATTTATGAACTCTCATAGGTATGAACATTCGAAAAATTCCAGCACGCCCAAAATTTCAAATTTGGCGCCTTTGGCGTTCGCCGTTGCGACAAGATGAAGCATAGAGGAACTCGCACTTTGATCATAATCTGAATAAAGATTCATTTAATCTGGTATGAAGTCTGGAACTTTTCAACGTTTCGCCTATTCTTTCTTCCTGCAGACAGTGATTTTTTTCTGCTCCGGCTACGTTGCAAGCTCGATCAGTTCGTCACAATCATCAGTTAACACTCGATTGTGTTGCATTCTGCAGGATGACCACTCTCCTTGATGCCTTGTATGGGTTTATGATCGTACGAGCAAGGTCTCAGAACGCAACTGCTTTGCATGTAGTGGACTTGCACATAATTTAATTGCGTATATTATACGCTTGACACTGACGATTATAAGTGCAGGAGATTGAAGAGACAAGAAATTTTGACAAAGTATGTTTTTTTTTCTTTCGATGATACCTAAAAGAAACGATCATAAGAACTTCATTATTACGAACCTCCCGTTTTTCGGGCCCGTGAACTTCATAATAACAAGAGTCTACTGTATTGCCCATTATTTGGTCAGTCATAGCAAGAAGCCTTGAATTATTAAAAATTAACAGCACCATTAGCATTAAAATTTAGTACAAATACAGAGTATTTTCAAACTATTGAATAAAAAATGCCATATTTCTGAAAAGAAACATTCTTACAAAGCTCACAAATATAAACCTCCAAATTTGCATTACCTTGAACTCTGTAATTACAAAAGTCTACTATACCACCAAAAACTTAGGGCGAAGGCAACTATAATCCAGGCTCACATGGAGAAATATGATAATTAATGCACAGTATTTCTTTGCCCCACAACTTCCTCCCAACCTTTTGTCTAACATTTGACACTAACCATACAAGAAACAAGGAATTTGATGGTTACAGCCGAATCACAATTAAAGGATCAATAAAAAAGTGCAATAGAACATTTCAAGGAATTAAAAGGATAAATTACCATAGCTCCCAGAGTACTGATAGTATCATGATGCAACGAATCTGGAGCTTTTCTGTCCTTCAAGGCTTTTGTGATAAGTGCAAGTATTGTTTCTCCAATCACTAAATTCTTACACGCAGCATTGGATGACGATGAGATTGCAAGTAATGGAGCCAATGTTTGCAAGCAATGTCCAGCACTTTCTTTAAGAGACAAATCCTTATCCTGAAATTAGTTAAGAATGGTTATACAAAGCTGGTTAGAGTAACAATACAACAATAAATTTCTACCACGGTGTACTTTAGGAAAAATAATTCAATGATAGCAGACAACTCGGAGCAACAATTGTAATAAAAAAGTTCCATTTGAATACACAAGACAATAAAAAATACTTATTTACAACAATAGATACCTACATTTCGGATGGCGTAGAATGAATTATGAACAATAAGAATGCCAAGGATGATTGGAAATTTTGTTCCTCGTTCAATTTGATCCTCCCTCATAGTCTTAATCTCTTTGTATGAGTCAAGACGGCGAGCATAGTCAGGTTCCTCCAGCCTGGCTGGATCCCACGAATTAAGGGATTTTAAAATTCTTGAGGCATTCTTCAAATCTTCTTCAGCAAATAATTTCTCCATTTCTAATAAATCATCTACGTAAGATAAAGAAGAGCAGAATATTCATTTAATATTAGGAGTACCACTATAAGAAGAAGTAAAGTGGGGTATCTTTCAAAACAATAGAAAAATACCAATCCACATAGTGTTTTTTATGCATAGCTAGAATCCTATTTCTTTGGGAGTAAATATAAATAAGAATTCTCTTTCTACTAAATATGTACATATAATAAATTTTTGACTGGACTCACTGGTAGGCACAAGTACAGTAAACCCTAACAGCAAAATCTTGTAATAGGATTTGGCAAATATGCAGTCATAGTATTGTACCTGATTTCACATAGTGCAATACTTACACATTCTTAGACATGGTTTATTCAATTTCCTCATATTAACCATCCCAAAGAGGGCAGAATAGTTTGCTTTTTCCGTAATTATGCAGCATCTATGAGTTTCTGAGTATTACTAAACCATTTTATTAAGTGTCATCCAGTTGTGCTTCTTCCCAATTCTTACTTACAGACACATAATTTTCATCGATCGAACCAAAGCGAAGGAGTAAAGACTGGGGACACTTTTCTCATGCATTAATTTTAGGAATTTTACTATTTTACTCCAATACATTTCAATGGCTGAAAAAAATTATGTAAACTCTGACAGACAATAACTCATTGAGGCAAACAAAACTTGGTCATAAAGTAGGATAACTCCTTCCAAGCACTAGCATAACAGAATAATTAATAACTTTCATATCTAAAGAACACCTTTATATCAATCCCAGTAGTTTCTTTAAAAAATTCATTGCTGACTAAAAAAAGGAAAAATAATGAGACTCACTGCTTTCTCCATTATCCAAAGAGTAGGCAAAAGGTTCCTCTCTTGATGCCACTGTATCCAACATTTCACACAAAATTGTCCTGGATGAGCGTCCATCAACAGTGCTAAACAATGTAGCTATGGCCCTAGGGATATAAGATATTATCTTTCTTAGGTAATTATTAAAACTCCACCACTTTCTTACATTAACTTTGTAGTCAGCCATGCTAATATTTCATAAATCACACGTAGATGTCCAGTTTACCGTATGAACTTCCTAGGGTTGGGAACATTTCGTAGCAGGTTGTTTGCAGTCGTCAGCAACTGGCACATCTCCACTCCTGTGGTTCCTAGAGAAGCTTTCCGAGCGGCTACAGGAAGGATTAATGTAACCAAAGCATCACTATCTTCTGGCTCCCAAACCAACTCAGATAACAGGGATAGTACTCGCAAGTCTCGCGGTGAAGGTGATCCCCCCTTCTTAAGAGCACGGAAACGCTGCGTAAGGACTTGCAGGATGCATGGAACATGGGGCAGGATCAACTTACTCCCAAAATTCAACTTGTGAGACACTGTAGGATAGTACAAAGAGAAGATACATCAACTAGGAACACGAATCGCAAGTATGATAAGACTAGACTAATTCAACAGAGAAATTAATGGGGAACAAAGCTAGCAAGCAATTTCAATCATGTAGTAATGAGTTAATCTCAACAATAGGGTAGTTTCCTTCATCAAAGAAGACGAAAGGCATTGGTTGCGATTCGTTACCAACCATTAGTGTATTCATAATATACAAATTATTTCGTTTCAGAAATACCGGTTTAGACGAATGGCAATGGTCCATTTTTATCCTCATCTGAAAACGGCCAGATTGGCGCCCACGCGATGCTACTCCACGTAATGTCACAGGGACCTAGTTTCTACACGAGTAGATAGGAGTTATACATCGTCTGAGATAACCAATGCATGCATGAGGCGCAGAGCTCAGGGAAACATGTCTTAATAATCACTTATTAAAACTGGCTAAGGTCGGAAAGTTTTCTTCGTTTGATAAGGTATTAATAACCCTTATTTAAGCCAAGCGCTAACAGGGTACTCAGCTACCCGCTAGCAGCCTGCGTCGTATCAGCGCTTATAATACATATACAGCAGACTCCTGATTATCCCAGTTGCGGATTATCTGTGCATGAGGTCTCACTCCTTCAATGCTTTCTGCAATCTTCATTTTTTTTAAATCAGACTCAAAAGCACCACAACATTTGCATTTTAATGCACGGCTGCACTAGGCTTATTATTGCCATTACAATCTCCTTTGTAAAATGGCATTATTTTGCAAACAAAAAATAATATATCATAGCCAAAATATACCTCATTTATCGAAACGAACTTCCAGCAAAATTTAAAATACTCGAAAAGTAAGGCATCAAAAAAGGATTAGCAATATACATAGTCTCTTGTCAAGTGAATTCTTAAATATTTATAATTCATTTATGCAATAACAATTTTTTCTTCTATTAAAGCAAAAAAAAACCCTACAAAAAAGATCCCTACATGAATTCTTTTTCTGATCCCACATAATCACATAAAGAGATAAGGTTGTAATTAATCTAAATATTATACTAAAAGTATCTTACCATGCAATTTGCTTGTACTTTCTTCTGGTAAGTCAATCATTGGACCAACATCCAAAGGAGGCAATTCAAGGGTGAAATCCTTCTCCTCGGGAATTTCCATGGGCACATCAGATTCTTTCTGGCATGCATAAGTCATCAGTCTCTCCACAATGTCCAGGATAGCATTGACAACAGGGGGTTTAGTGTGTTTCCCAGAGAGCAAACTCATAACTGCAGGCATTACTGATTTATACTTTCCTTCGGGTTGTAAACGCTGCTTTGCCAGAAGTGGGTAATACCTGAATAATGAGAAAGAGGCAGATAAAATAAGGACGTCAATCCAAATTTTTTTATGCCCGATAACCACTGCGATCATACAATTGTGAGAAATCTATAAGTTGAAAACTCCTTCAAGAGACATAAATCAAAGAAAAACTTTTTTTTATCCTCCCAAAATGATAATTCCCTTTAGTAATCATTAACATAATAATAATTATTAATCAGCTCAAAATATTTCATTCCAATAAGGAAATATATTCAACAAAAAATACACTAAACTTAAAAATAATTTACATAATTTCCCAAGTACTGATTAATGAATAAAAAACAAAGCAGCTGACAAAGGAGGAGGAGAAACATTTGAGGATAAAATATTACAAAATATCGATGAGCACCCAAGCAAAGAGGAAGAATGAAAAAGGGTAAAATATAGATCATAGTAATCTACACTGGCATCAAGACAATATGTGAGATATCCTGATAAGTCCAGAAGGTACAGGCTGGAGGTGCTCCAAAGAAAGAGGAGAGATGTCTGTGTAAGGAGGAACTCCTCAGAGCCCTGAAGATATTTGACCACAAGAACAAGTTTGAGATACTGCTTCTTCATTCAGCCATTCACTGCAGTTAATACTTTGCACTAGAGTCAGCTAGTTGTTGTGCTATAAAAACCACTCTCAGTGTTAACAATTGAGTTTAATTAGAATATTTTGTACATAATTTATACTCTGTAAGTAAGGGCTAACAAGACATTATGATACAAAGATAATACAGTCGGGTCCACTCATGACAAAGCGACAGATGTTCTGTGTCAAAAAAAGCCTTTTTGCCATGCAACCAATCCCACTTTTAACAAAGGCAGTCTGACATGAGTCGCACTTATAACAAAGTTGATCTTGCGGCAAGGTATATTTTACATGGACAAAATTATATTTAGGATGGACAATTCCATTTGCTGATATTCTGAGACGTTTTTGATGTGCTTGACTAAAAAGAGCTTCACTTATCCTAATCAGTAAGAGTTCTGCATTCATAGGTAACAAATGAATTATGTATATCATTTAATTCTATCAATATGAGACTGAGTCATACAGGGCATTAGTGATAATTCAGAATCCCCACTCCACATTTGTCCACATTTTCAACATAACTCAAATGGAAGCCTCGCCCAAGCAGAAAGATGTCTTCATCTATTCAATCCGTGAGCTGTTCCTGAAAATTTCTCCAACACATTTTGAAGTGCCGTGAAAATTTTGAAGTGAAAACATATGAATTTAATGAATAAAAGATGACAAAAATAACCCCTTCCATTTTTAATATCTCAACTGAGTGAAAGATAGTAATAATTGATATGTTCATTAGAGCACCTTTGGTGAAGAATTCTTTAGAAGTTAGAGGAGGTGACACACCCTGAAATGGAGACAGATTGCAGTTTTCTGGGTCGATTTGAATGGTAGCACCTTTTCTAAATGCTTTCAGACATTTTTCCTTGTATGAGGTTATAAAACGATCGCTGTAATGTTAATGCAGGAAGCTAGGTTTGAATTTCAATTCATTGTTTACGAGAGAGGCCCCAACTTTCCGTCACCCTCATCTTTACCTGTATTATTTAAATTTCAAGGCTTTGTTTGAGATGTGGATTCATTTTTCATGCAAGCATCAGATAACATGTCCATCAGCTAACACAAGTAAATACAGTAAGCAGCAACACTACTATAATTATTATTTTTTACCTGGGATTTTCACTCCATACAATTATCAACTTCAGGAGAGCTGTTGGACTATGGATCCCTTCAACTGGTAAATTATCCAGCCATGGCCAAACTGTTGTTTCAAACACAGCCTCTAAATCTCCCATACATTGACTGCCATCCACTGATGTCACAGACCATGGATAATAGTCTAGGCGCCGAAAAAACGTTGCTAATGCACCAAGAGCAGCTGCTCGGGCTGAACGCAAGCAGGAATAGTGACAGGGATGAATGAGATCCTTCTTAGCATACTCTCCTGCAATCAAAGCATTTGTGGATAGCAGGCAGCGCAGCAAAAATTCCAGGGCTTCACTTTTGACAGATGAGTTATCACTGGCAGGGGTCATGGACAGAAGAAGACTGCCTAAACGCTCAACTACCACGACTAACAGATTTGAAGAACTCAGAAGCCGCTTAGGGTGCACAGCTTTTTCCAATACGATAGAAGATTTCAGATGCCTCACCATATCAGCTGTATCTTGATGTAAATCTGAAAAAAATAAAGCACATGTTAAACTCGAAATAAAATACTTCACTTGAAATAAACAAGTTAATGAGTCACTTTTCGAAGGACACTTTCGATCCCGAGAGAATCTCAAATCAGATACTATCTAGCAGATTTCACAGAGCACCAATTAGCTCTCTCCACTTCATGATTTACATCATGTTAAGATTCTCTCAGGGCACATTAAGACCATTTTTAGGCTTTGGAAGGAACTTATTCTCAATTGAAGCCAAATGAAAATGTGTATCAGGAGGTTTATGAGGAAGATTCTAAATATAATGACACTGGATATTGGTCCACTTTTGCAAATTGTTTGAATCTTATAGTGAAAAGCATTTGCAAATCTTCTGTATCTTTTATAAAAAAAATGACGACTTCACCGTAACAAAGGGACATAAGAAAAATGTTCAAAACCATACCATGACCAGCTTTGACAGAAATTTTATACCTTAGTACCAATCACATTGCTTTCGTTGGATAAACAGTAAGCTCCCCAGAACACAGACATCAAATGAATTATATACTCAGACCGTACATAGATATGGAAAATTTAAAATGAAATTCCCTTCAGTAAATTAGCCAAGGCACATATGTAAATGTGCTCTTTTGTTTTTTACATCTAAGAATATGTATATTTTAACAAAAAGAAAAAATATTGCATAAAAAGTGACTATTATGATTTTTACTTTAAGTAAATAAAGCCTCATTATCTCAGTTAATTTCATAACTTATGAAGATTAATGTAATAATTTACCTCCGATATATGGTACCAGCAAACTGAAGGCCATTTTAAGGAACATAGCCACTTCATTGTCATGGCAACCTGCGATGAAACGCAAGATGAGGGACCTTCTTTGATGTCCTGTTCTTTTGTTTCCAGATTGTATTTTACTGTATAAAATCCTAAAGAAAAAGATACAGATAAATTTGAAATAAAAATGCATAAATAATCTAAACGAAAATGAGGGTGAATATTATAAACACTAAATCAGAATCTAAACATCATAAAGAAGCAAGGGTCAGATACTATCTAGCAAACATCATAATAATAATAATAATAATAATTTTTATTCACCGAACTGGCAATATACATTGCATGGTTTCGTCACAAAAATCACTATGATACAAATTACATAAATACAATAATACAAATTACATAGAATCATTTAAATAATCGCTAATATCATAATAGGCTTTACCTGCTAAAAAATTACATAATTTAACTTTGAATAGGGAAGGGGGACAGCTTTTCAGTTCAGATGGAAGTTTATTAAAAATGATGGATGGAGTGTGATGAGGTCCCTTGAGAGCTAGAGATAGATGGTGACTTTTGAGGTGAACGTCACATTTAGAGCGAGTGTGGTAGTCATGCCATTCATGATTCCTTGGAAAATGCTCAGGATGCATTTTAACAAAAGTGGCACAATTCAAGATAAAAATGGAGGGAAGTGTTAATATTTTTAGGTCCAAAAAGATCGGTTTACCAGGAGTCCTCTTAGGCACTCGAACCATAGCTTTCAATGCTTGCTTCTGAAGAGAAAATAATTTTTTTGCATGGTGTGAAATTCCCCAGAACATAATTCCATAAGATATATGAGCATGAACATTAGCATGGTAGATAAGTTTGAGGGTAGAAAGAGATAGAAATGGGGCCAGCCTTCTAAGCATAAAAATACCAGTGCTAACTCGATTCATAATGGCTTCAATGTGTGGTGTCCATTTTAGGTCGTCTGAAACCAGAAGACCTAAGAATTTAACACAGTTACTTTGGGTAATGGGCTCATTCATCAGATTAAATTGGTGATTATTTATAGGTGTGACACTCTTAGGGTGGAAATCCAAGAAAACAGTTTTGTTAATGTTAATTGATAAATGGTTGGTATTGCACCACTCAGCCATCCTAGAAATTGAAGTATTGACAGAATTTACCAGATCAGAAATATTTCTAGAATGTGACAGACATGAAGTATCATCAGCATATAACACAACATCCTGTTGAGGAAACAGGTTTGGTAGGTCATTAACAAAAATAATAAATAGGAGGGGGCCAAGTATGGAACCTTGGGGAACCCCAGTATTAATATCTAAAGGAGAAGAGAATGAGACATCATTACTATACTGTGATATCTAGTTGATATTATCAACTAGATACATCTAGTTGATATTATTAACACCTCTTTCCTAAGTGGTGAATTTCCCTCTCGCATGAAACTAGCCATAGTATCTCCTATCCCAAAAAAAGGCTCATCTTCAGACCCCAACAATTATAGACCAATTTCTGTCCTTACTGCTTTTTCCAAAATTTTCGAAAAAGTGTTCTATTCCCGTATCATTTCTTATCTTGAATCAAAAGATATCTTACATGATTCACAGCATGGCTTCAGAAAAGCAAGATCGACAATTACTGCTGCATATCAATTGTTAAATTCCATCTATAATGCCCGAGACAAAAATTTTCACTCACTTGCAGTGTTTTATGACTTATCAAAAGCTTTTACCTCATTGCCATTTACAGGCATTCTGAGAGGATAAATACATCATACCACTTGCTTCATTGTCTAAGAATGGTTTAGAAATATAGCATTAGTCTAAATGTATTTTAGATACTCACTTAATGCAAAATTTGCAAGGAAAGAAATACTTTCATTTTACAAATCATTACAAGTCACAAAGACTCTTTTATAGGAATATTTCTAAACATAGGCACCACTAATTTATGCACCTAATAAAAAATTGTCCATTCATGTAGTCAGACACTTTTAATGTGAATGAATAAGTGGAGAAGACCTAATAAGAGATGAGATTTAGAATAAAATAACTATTCCTCATTGGTTCCTTCAAATGAAATTACATTGGGTGCACTGAACAATCACCTCTAATCAATGAGGAAGGGAGCACAGTGACATCACAGCAACTTAGCAATACAATATCAAAGTACCACTTTGGTTAGCGAAGAAAACCTTTGATCAACACTGGACACTACGGAGCAGATGGTAAGAAAACAAACCGGTCACACCGCAGTCTGCAGCATGCGGAAATATTATGCCATTGTGATTAATTGACCACTAAGCAGAGAGCAGCTGAATGCACCCAATGATGAGCAATACCTTGCCCTTGGATTTAATTATCACACATCGGACATAGTTCATCAATTTACGAGACTGGTACACTTACTGCATCACGAGAGGCATGAGAAGACTTCGATGTTGCTCCTTCACCAACTCACTCTCTTTGTCAATTCGAAACAGGTTGATTTCATACTTCAATTTCTTCTCATCAATTAATCCTAGAAGATTTTCCCTGCAGGAGAAAATGCATTTGCATCAAGTTGAGTAAATTAAAACTTTAGGGCTATGTCGCCGAGTCAATTTCTCAAGGGATCCACCCAAGAATTGATGCGGCGACATAGCCCAAAAGTTCATGACGAGTACCCGCAAAAGTTTTAGCGAAGAAGTTGAGTAAATGTCATTCATTAATATTATTTCCCGAGATATTGAACTAATAAGACAATAGGTACCAGTTAAGAGTAATTTTTTTTTAAACTACACAGAACAATAAAAAAATTAAGTAACAATTGAATCACAAAGAGTGGATGATACCATACTCTTGTCAATCATCTGCATCTCAAGATGACAAACAAACTTTGGCTAAAAAATACAAAGCCCAACAATCAAAATAAAAGAGTAAAAAAAAATCAATGCATAACAGCAAAAAAGAGAAATAATATGCATCCAAAAATAAAAGTCATTAATGCCATAGCATAATTAAAATTTACCATTAAAAAATTATATGGCAATTAATGTTAGACTAAACAGCAGGGTAGACTAAGAGCACTGCACTGGCATCAGTAAATACTTAACTGATCAATACAAATAGAGTTAGATAGAATGAGAACGTGAATTTTAAGAAAAAAAAAAACTGATCTAAACAATATCGAAAAGAATATTAGAGGCATCTTACCTATAAGGAAGAAGAATTTTACATCTATATGACAACAGACAATCTAGAGAATGCTCCTGTATTTCTGCATTGCGATGAGAAATTAATTCCTCATAAACACGAGCCAGCTCAGGTTCCTTGTACATGGCCCTTGGGTTTTTCATCTTAGAAAGCAGTTTCAAGAATGAGATCATGGCCCTAAAATTAGAGAGCATTGGATAAATAAGGATGGCATGGTAATGAGCAAATGAACAATGTGAAATGAGTAACCACCATTTCAATACATACTTGGTAGATATCCGATTACTTAAATGGAAGTTTTCTTCTTCCACATCGTCCACTTTAGACTCTTCCAAATCATCATCAACATCATTCATCTCAACATCACTTTCAGCTTTTCGAATGTCCCATGTCGGAGATACCTTGGAATCAGACTTCAAAAATTCATCTCTGCAACAGAATAATACAGATTTGAAATAGAAGGAAAATATAGATGCAATATTCTCCAATGATTATTAAAATAAATACTCACTTGTAAAATGAAAGGAATATTTCTGATACATCCCTGTTTCTAGCTTCACAAATATCTACCATTTCACACATGGTATTTAAAAGCTGTGCACGGTAATTAACAAAATCAGGGGAATCACTCAAGGCAAACCTTTGGCAGTACCATGCAGAGAGATAATCACCTGGTAAAATCAAGAGAAACAGAATTAAAAATGAAACCACTGATATTTGAACCTTAAAATTTTCCAATGCATATAAATCAAATTTCATTAATAAGTCAGGATTTATATTTATTTAACACCAAAAAAGCACTAAGGCATTTACATTGGGTTTTATAAAGGAAATAAATTATGTAAATATTATCAAAAAAAAACAAAAATGATCACATAAATAACAACCATTTACAACATATACAATACATGCAAAAGGTGGATATCAAAAAGATAGTCTTTTCAATTGGTTATTGAAATTGGTGCGGGAGGCAAAGAGGTCAAGAGAAAAATAAGTATTTGAGATAAAATTGAAAATAGAAGGTACGCGGTAAAAGAGGAATCTATGGGATATTACCAGACAGAAACTGGGCTGGTGGAAAGCTTCAGTATTGCGGGTTTTGCAAGCTGGAATGCAGAGTGAAAAGAATGTCAGGAGATCAATGCATCTGAAGGACCCATTCATGATGCAGTAAAGAAATTTGATGCGGAATGTCAATCGGTGGTGGGTGGCGTGTAATAGTCCAAGTGAGTATTTCAGCACGTGAAGAGTGTCTGAGGTGAGGTATGCGATATTATAGTATTGCTATGAAGAAATTGGGCCGACAGTTGAGCAGTTTCAGTGTGGTGGGAGAAGCAGCAGGAATATTAAATGACACTTTAATAGGACACATATTCATGCATAAAATTGCCACTACATCTGAGAAAAAAAAGCAGATTTTACTATTACAAATAGGAAAATACTCACAATTGACTAAAAAACTTCTTTTGGCATGAGGTTCCCATTTCTTAGCCATTGGCATAGCGCTAAGCATTTCACTTGATGTGGCTTTTGATCCACTTTCCAATCTGGCGTAGGCCATTGATAACCTCAACTGGGGTGCAAAAACCTCCCAAAATGATTTTGGGCTATCCTGAGCAATAGTTGCTATCAATTTACTAGTAGGTTCCCACAACAATTTGAAATTGGCGAAGAATATCCCAAGCAGATACCGCAGCTTAGCCTGAAACAAAAGAAGTTTCAATACAGTAAAATATGCCGAGCGACAAAATTGACAGAGATAAAAAAATTTAAAGTTACTTTACTTGATATGCACTAAATGAAGGAAATGCATCGTCAGGTACAGATTTCAGGCCTTCGAGAAGACCAATTTTTTGCCTAAAATCATGAATGGTAAGAGGAACCTCTTCAGCAGCAAGGCAAACAGAAAATATGCCTGTATCACTCCTGTCACCAGCTTCAATCAATGTGGCACTTTTAAAGATGTTCAACGTCAAACGGCAAACCTAAAAATGCACATTAAAATAAAGGGTCAAAAAAACCCAATTGAACTACATTAAAGACATAAATATGAATAATGGAAAATGCACAAAATGGCAAACAAGGAACCTAAATCAACAAATAAATGAACATGCAATCAAATGAAAACCCTAGGGTACGCTTGCCATGGATACACTCTTGAGGCCTGGTGCAAAGGTCCAAGACTTTTATACCCAGACCTCAGGAGGAGGGAAAACGAAGGGAAAGAGGCGCCCTTGCAACAGGAGCCCAGTAATGCCTACATGGCAAGGATAAGAGCAGAAGGGAAAGAACACTCCCACGTTGTCAGTTGGGCAACGTGGGCCTAGGCAGATTCAGCACTAAATATATGGGGGGTGCCATGACCTAGGTGCTGGGAGTATGGAATAACTCCTGGAGAGAAGGGTGTTCTCCCATGCAAAATTTTAAAATACCTATTCTAACGCAATTTGGAGCATTAAATTTCTTTTTATTCTTTGAAACAGATAAAATTGAACAATTTTAAATATTTAAGGATACAAAAACTATTAATCTAACAAAAACTTAGAAAAGTTTGAGGGGGAGAGATTATGAGCCCCTGGACTCATCCCCCCTGGAACCCCCACTGAACGTCGGCTACCATTAGAGAAACTGAATACAGTGGAACCTCGTTAAAGCGAGTACGGGCTATAGCGAGACCCCCGCTATTACGACGAATAGCAGATGTACCGTAAATGGACCCTATAATAAGCATGTTAAAAATATTCGTTTTAACGAGGCCCTTTTGGTGTTGGCTCTCGCCACAGCGAGGGTTTCACCTCCGGAAAAACTTACGTCAAGACTCCTTAATCTCTGTAATTGCTAGCGATCTGTTAGAAATGAAGTTAATGGAGTGCTCAGTCTCAAATTTATGTGGTAAACTGTCGTTCGATAAAAAAGTAGTTAATTTTGATTAAAATATTTTGGCATTAGCATTCCTGAATGCTTGATCTTCTTTTGTTCCTCGGGCGGCAGAAAGCAGTCGGCAGCATACCCGCACGTCCGTGAGTTGCGTGAATAGAAAGCATTTGATGGCAGACACCATGGCCAAAAAACACCAAACACGTCTAAGCGAGAAAATAAAAAGAAAGGAGTAATATGAGTGTCGAAATTAATTTATCTTCCTATTCGCTCTTCACGATTAAAAAAAAAAAAAACAAAAGCGCCCAAGGAGAGCTGTCTATGTTGAGTTATAAGGAGCTTTGTTCGGGTGGTTTTGCCCACTCCAGTCTGCGGGAACTTCTGAGAAAGGGGCTACGCCTAAGCCTAAAGCGGAGTATTTCAGGGATAGATTGCAAATCGAGAATTTCAAGAGTGCGGAAGGTTGATTATACTAATGCAAAGCACCAAAGCGTTATCTCCCCTCATAATAGCAGGTGATCCCTGCGGTGTAAACCCGAAGTCGTGGAAGAAAGGACTCCAATCATAAGTATCTTATGAAGTATTCCCCGCGTGATATAACATAGACGAAACGGTACTTTTTTACATCCTACTCCCCGACAAAATCCTTGCAGTACGAGGTATTTCTTGCAATGATGCCTCTAAAGGTAGGTAGTGCGCCTTAGCGATGATGTAGGATGTACGATGCAATGACACTCAGCGTGAATTGTCCGGATGGACGTATTTATTCTCCGTTGCGGATTCACAGGGGTGAACTATTCGCGTCAGTGGTCGGAGTCGTACTGGCGCTCTCTCCCGTCACGTGGGTAGCCGAGCATCCCCTGGTGGCCGCTGGAAGAACTCACAGAACAACTGACTCTCGTTTGCAGTGCCGTGGTAAACTCGGTGTATTATTTCAAATACTTCGCGAGCGTAACCCTCGAAAAGGAACTTCTTTAACAACGGCAATTTTAATCACATCATTTTTCAAGCTTAGCAAACTTTTTACCGTAGATAAAGAAGATATTACATTATCTGATAAAAAAGTCTTCCAAGGCAGGAACGTTATACAACCTTCCACCATTTTCGACTGCAGAAAC
Source organism: Ischnura elegans (assembly GCF_921293095.1). Taxonomy (NCBI): domain Eukaryota; kingdom Metazoa; phylum Arthropoda; class Insecta; order Odonata; family Coenagrionidae; genus Ischnura; species Ischnura elegans. Next base: position 37,552,662 of record NC_060250.1, on the reverse strand, counting down.
AAACGCAATACGTTATTTCACTTCACTGCCGCTAAACGTACAGGAGCCATCAACGTACACCTATGGAAACATTTGAGGCATTATATAACCGCGATACAGTTTTATAAGTTAATTTTTGAATTTTCAGTGGAAAATACCAAAGTAACAGAATGATTACGTAAATGCACTAATTAAGTGGATAGAAAAATGGCTTCGTCGGCGTTGGCATAATGATTGACAAAACAATGATTTGCGTGATTTTTATTCAGTGCGGCGCTTATAAATTGTTTGGCTAGTTAGTTGTTGTTTGAGTAAGGAAATTTAGTGATGCAAAAAAACATCGCCTTTCGTCTGGATTTATGCTTACGTTTATCGGATATAAATTTATCTGTCGCAGCACCACTCCTGTTCCTGTATAACTGTTCGCAACAGATGTATTGGCCATTATTTGCTCCACCTCCGGTAAAGCGACAATTCGCTATAGCGAGTGTTTATTGGTGCACCGTGGGGTGTCGTTTTATCGAGGTTGCACTGTATTCTGTCTCTGGAGATATGGTAGATCATCCAATGAAGAGAGTGATCCAGAGATTTTTCTCAACATGCAATCAAGTCTTTTAGCTACCGATACATAAAATCAAGTTCAAACAATCGCTTACCTCTCTATAAGGGGAGGAGAGATTATGAGAAAGAGCTGCATACAGGTTACTGATCAGCTCCACAGGCCTGCCTTCCACAAGGCTATCATTCTCACATTCACCCTCCAACAAAGAGGATAGATACACATCAATAGCCCTGAGGGCAGGCACTCCCTTTGCAGAAGAGGCATGAGGCAGCAGGGTTGAGAGGACTTTATCACATGGAACTTTCCGTGATAATCTGCCACCATCATCTTTCATCAAAGCCAATGCTACAACAGCCTCCGAGATGAGAAACAGAATATTTTCTTGTTTCAAGGACTCACTTTCTGCAAAACCATCCATCAATTCAAACAATGAATTTACTGATTCAATCAACGCCCCACTCATATCACGTATACCCTTAAGGTGAGGCAAAATAATGAGAAGGCTAACATATGTATCAAAAGAGGGATTCTTCTGAGCAGGTTGAGATAGAGTTCTTTCTAGCAACTCAGAGAAGTAACTCAAATCCTTTTGTCCACCAGGCCCACTGAAAATAATGTAATTCGTAAATGAGATACTTGCAAGAGAACCACTTTACATACACCACAAACACGCACTTAGCAACATACCACATTTTGAAATCTAAAGAATACTGATGCCAATCTTTCAAATCCTTTCCACCGCCTTTGCAAGGAGGAGCTTTTTCCAAAATCAAACAGGCCAATAGATCCAGGACATCTTTCCCTTGGTCTACATCAGAAGATTCTAAAAATGTATGCAGAAAAAGTAACAATAATGAGACTTATGCATCAACTGTACCAAATCCTCATCCAATGGACTAATTTTGGAAACCTTCAACCTGTATGCATGAGCATACACCATGGGAAATAAAAAATTATGTACCTTGTTCTGAATTACAGTAAATTCCGGTTATTACGCGCCTCACTTTACCGCGGTTTCGGATATACCGCGGGTCTCACCATGTCCCCCGAGATGATTACATTGACCTTTTTTTTGAGGTAGGTAACTTTGTGGCGAATTTTATCTCGGCGTGACTACCGACGCGTCGCAACTTCAAGCGACTGTATTAACGCGGCTGGCGACGTATTCCATACATTGTTTCGTAGCCATAAAAAAAACTCGGTAATGCCTGATCGGTCATTGTGTCTTGTGAACTCGAGCTGAAAAGTGTGTTGCACGGCTATAATAATTTTCGAGATTCTGGGAGATTGAGATAATTCTCATTCGTACGTTCGCACCGCGGCGCTCAAACCAAGGTTGGTACTCAATGCTCACAGGCTTCGAGCATTTAATAATGAATGGGCTGTTTTACCTTTGTCTTAATATGAATATGAAAATTACTTTTTTACGAAAATTTTGATTGATTTTAGGGTTAAAACGATGTCTGCCAAAAGGAAAACTTACACAATAAAAGAAAAGTTGGGCATAATCGACAGAGTGAAACGCGGTGATTCAAAATCAAGTTTATTCAGGGAGTTTGGTGTTCCTGAAGGAACTATTCGTGGTTGGATGAAAGAAGAAGATAAATTACGATCATTCGTTGATCAAGTGGATGACGAAATAGGACTTGATAGAAAAAAGGCCAGATTGAGTGCTGCTGGTGATGTGGATGAATGTTTGTACACGTGGTTTGTTCAGAAGCGCAGTGAAGGTGTTCCATTATCCGGTCCACTTTTACAAGCACAGGCAATTAAATTAAATAAACAAATAGGTGGTGCTCATGATTTTGTTGCTTCTGCTGGCTGGCTATCGAGGTGGAAAATTCGCCACGGGATAGCGCAAGTTAACATGCAAGGTGAATCTCGTTCCAGTGACAGTGAAGCAGCTAGAGAATTCTGTGGGACTTTACGCAAGATGATTGATGAGGGTGAGTACACTGAAGAGCAATTGTATAACTGCGATGAAACCGCTCTCTACTACAGATTGCTTCCAACAAAATCACTTGATATTAAGAAGTCGGCAAATAAATCCGGAATAAAAATGAGCAAAGAAAGAGTGACTTTATTACTGTGCGCGAACAAATCAGGAAGTCACAAGTTAAAACCTCTGTGTATTGGTAAAAATCGAAGTCCTCGGTGCTTCAAGCACGTTAATATGACAGCACTACCCATAAATTACAAAAACAGTCAGAATGCCTGGATGACTCGAGACATTTTTTTATCTTGGTTCAATGAAGATTTTGTTCCATCGGTTAAGAGCCACTTAAGATCAAAAAAGTTAGAAGAGAAGGCTCTACTTCTGTTAGATAACTGTCCGGCCCATCCGTCTTCTGAGCTCTTGATATCGAGGGATGGCAAAATAGTGGCTTCGTTTTTACCAAAAAATACGACAGCTCTTATTCAGCCCATGGATCAAGGGATAATTAGAGCATTTAAAGCCCATTATCGGCGGGAATTGCTCACTAGTGTCATAAATTCAGAACTGCAGGTACAAGAATATCTGAAAACAGTCACCCTGAAGAATATGGCTTATAATATTGGATTGGCATGGAAGAAAATAACTTCAGCTACAATCCTAAATTGCTGGTCAAAGTGCGAGTATACAGCGGGCGATAGCATGGAAGACGAAGACGAGTTTTTGGGTTTCACGGAAGAGGACGCACGTGAAGCTTCAGATGTTCTTTCTAATAAACTATTTGTGAGTGATCTCGAGGCCTGGGTTCGCGAAGATGAGGAAACTCCTGTATCTGCTTATAAGAGTGACGAAGAAATTGTGGCCGCAGTCCAGAGCCGCGCAAAAACAGCTGCATCATCGGAAGATGAGAGCGAGAGTGAAGAAGACGAATGTGAGGTCGAGATGCCAAAAATCGGCCATTTATTACATAATATAAGTGAATTGATGAATTGGTTGGAGGGACAAAGTGATTGCGATAGTATTCATCTGTTGCACTTACAGGCATAAAAAATTACATGACAAAGAAAAGCCATCAACTATCGCGGCAAAAGAAAATATCCGAGTATTTTACTAACTCCCGTTAAAGTAGAGCGTCTAAATCATAAAATAAATATTTTAATAATGTATTACGCTAATAAATTGGCTATAAAAATTACCTTTAAGGGTTTTTTTATTGCTTCCCACGTATTTCCCGTTATAACGCGGTTGTCCGATAACGCGGGTGTAAACTATGTCCCCCTAGACCCGCGTTATAACCGAATTTTACTGTAGTATAATGAAACATTTGTGAGGACATGCCTGTAGCATGCAGGGATATTATTATTACTACACATATAACTATAAAATATGATAGGGTATCCTCATTTACTATAAGTTAACTTAACCGACATTGATCTTGACTCCCTGACTATTATTGATTCATCATCCTAAGTTACAGCTAAGACTAGCCTGAGTATATGCAAGAGATATGAGAGAAACAAACCTAAAGGGTCAAAATCACAAAATTGAAATTCATGAATAGTCTAAAACTGTCCTGAAAAGCACTATCAATTCTAGTCACTAAGTTATGCTCTAAGTTGGGGCCCATGTAGCCTCCCAATAGCTGTATGCATATTCATAATCTATGCCTACAGGGTCTTCTCTAATGGAAGCTTAGATAACATAATAATTTAATAGCCCCCTCTAGAAAAAAATTATTAGGCAAGAAATTTTTCGCTACAATTATTAGATAAAAAAAAACCCCGCATAACAAATTTTTGACTTGAAACTGCACAAATTTTCTAGTATCTCAGAGCTTTCTATTAGCCTACTCTCTCTCAGATACTATACCTTTCTGCCCTTTCAAACCTTGGGATCAAAATGGCTCAGGAGGTTGGGACAGAGCATTTCAGCCAGGCCATCACTTAGTAAATTTCTTTTGCAATTGAAAAAAAGAACAAGCTAGCATTATGTGCCACATTTGAAAAGTGGATAGTATTGGTTTTAGGGGCCAAGTCATGGGAAATGTATGCATGTAAGTTACAATTTACTTGATCTTGACTTGTCTGAACAATCAGAGCTACCAACTTTAATGGCTGCAAATGATGACACAGGAATAAATGACCTTAAAAACTAACAACCTATATGCAAAACAATAAATGGCTTTGGCGAAATCCCCCCAGCAAAATAATATGATAATGAAAACTCGATAATTATTGTAACTTACCCAAACTTTTAGGTCGATAATTGCAACAGTGTGACATCAAATGAGGCAGAATAAGTGTCTCAAATCCAGAGAAATCAACAGTTCTTCTTACAAACATCATAACAACATCAGCATGACGATACATTAGTACCTGAAAAAAATAAAACATACCCTACTTAGCTCCTGCACAAGGTGATGCCAATCATTATCAGCACTGACTTGCTTTTCAGTATACAGTAGACTCTCGTTATTACAAACAACCTTATTATGAAGTTCTTGTTGTTACGAGGCAAATTGTTGGCCCCGACAAAACAGCCTATCCAATCTACGGTAAAAGAAACGTTATTACGAAATTACGAACCGCAGTACTGATCCTACCGGCTACAAAAAGAATTATATTGCGAAGTTCCATAAATAAACAACGGCATTTAGGTGGATATACACAGTGCTACGTTATAACCGTCGCATGATGTTTAAGTTCTCCTCGTTCACTGTGCGCAAGTGCGTCAATCACGGTTCTTTCTTCAGTATGCATCCAACATCATATGACACGCTTCATTTCTGTGGAATCATGGTAACCCACTCATTACTGCTCGTAAATTGAATGTAAAGTAAGTCCTCTTCTAAACCCTTTTACTGCCACCAGGCCGATATATTGGCCCTTGCTGGTTGACCAAAAACTGCCAGGGGCCGATTTATCGGCCCAACATATTTTACTTTTTTTCACGATTGTGGCCTTTTCAACGGCTGTAATTTACGTAAATCCTCATAATCTATCTGTGGCTATAAGATATAAATACATCTTAAGCATTGGGAAAAAATCTAGATGCATTAAATAAAATTAAGTATCTGAAAAATTTCAAAATCTGAAACGTTGCAAATTCTGGAAAAAAGCCTTGACAGTCTTCGCACATCCCACCCAAAATGGGCTGGCAGTAAAAGGATTGAGAATACACGATTTACGAACTTTCAGCGATACGAAAATTGGATCAGTTCAAGCGTGCCAGAAATTTCAAATTTGGCACCTTACGAGCTGCCAATGCGACACGGTGTGGCGTGAAGGAACTCCCACTTTGGGGATTATCTGAACTAAGTATCACATCTGACGTTAAGGCAGGAATGTTCAGCGTTTCGCCTGGTCTTCCTTCCTGCAGACAGCAATTTTTTTTGGCTCTAGCAGCATTGCACGGCCTGCTAGATCAGTTCATTACAATGGTGAGTTCACGCACAATTATAATGCAGTGTTGCATTCTGCAGGATAACCGCACTTCTTGCTACCTTGCATAGCTTTAAGAACAAAAGATTCCCAAAAGAAACATTCATACGAACTTCGTTATTACGAACATCTGGTTTTTTGATCCCGTGAACTTCGTAATAACGAGAGTCTACTGTATACCCTTGTTTTTCATTGTGCTAAACTAAGAAATACCTTCATCACCTGCAAGCCATGCCCCACATTGGAATATAATTTGTTTGCAATAAAATTTCCCCATACGAAATACCTTAAAAAATGCACTCTAACCCACTAATTAAGGAAGATTAAAAATATTATAACATTTGAGACAGGAAGAGGGTATTGTATAGCTTAAAAAGTCAATTGGATAGGGAAAAAATTGAGCTTATTTTCTTATCCAGGAGTTATAAGTGTAAGACAATGAAATGGCTGTTCCCCAGATCATCATGGATTGGATCATCATCCCTAATGGGATCTCTAAAAATTAAAACTAGTAGCAAGCCCTTCATGACTACACTTAATGAAAAAAGGGCCAAAATTAAGAACTAGATACAGTGAAACCTCGATATAACGACACCCCACGGTGCACTAATAAACACTCGCTATAGCGAATTGTCGCTTTACCGGAGGTGGAGCAAATAATAGCCAATATACCTGTTGCGAACAGATATACAGGAACAGGAGTGGTGCGGTGACAGATAAGCATCTATCCGATAAACGTTAGCATAAATCCAGACGAAAGGCGATGTTTTTTTGCATCACTAAATTTCCTTACTCAAATAACGACTAACTATTCAAACAATTTATAAGCGCCGTACTGAATAAAAATCATGCAAAGCATTGTTTCGTCATCATTATATTTATCAAACGACAGTTTACCACATAAATTTGAGACTGAGCACTCCATTAACTTCATTTCTAACAGATCGCTAGCAATTACAGAGGTTAAGGAGTCTTCATGAAAGTCTTCCGGCGGTGAAACCCTCGCTATGGCGAGAGCCAACACCGAAAGGGTCTCGTAAAAACGAATTTTTTAACACGCTTATTATAGGGTGAATTGACGGTGCATCGGCTATCTCTCGTAATAACGAGGGTGTCGTTATAGCCCATACTCGCTTTAACGAGGTTCCCGTGTACATAGATCTTAGATTCCCCCAGTTATTATCTTTAATTAATAAAATGAAACTTACTTGGTTAGAAAGCTTGGCAGCAACATCTTGCTCCAACCTAAATTTCCCTTGAGCCACAGCAGGTGAGGACAATACAGATCCAACCACCTCACTAACATATACAGCAATACTTTCATTTAATGATGGGATTCTCAGAATGCCAGTCAGCAAATTTGCAAGCTGATTAGATAGAGAAATGCTGGGCTGCTTGGAGGCAAAAATTCCTTGCTTGATGTCTGAAAGCAACCACTGTCCACGGTTGAAGTCAATAACAGAATGCAGAAAAGCTATTGAGTGTTTAAGGTTAATCACTTGCTTCAAATTCTTCTTTACTTTGTATTCTGCTGCACACTTATTCACCACATCCTATAAAAAAAATACCCATCACAAGGAACATAAATTATTTTTTGTCATCAACTTTGGTGGCTTAATTCCACAGTACGGATTCATTTGAGAGGATTGGGGAGTATTTCCAAGGGTAAACTCGAAAAAAATAGAAGACTAGCCTGAATAGCCATTTTTACAAAAATCTGATGAAGGTATGGTGAAGATATTTACTCACAATTAACACTTTCCACAGTAAATAGGCTTCCTTCTCAGGTTTGATTATTGACAGCAAATTGATCAGTGTGTGTTTAACCAGTTGGAATGAAATACTCTTTTCATCCTCACTGACTTCATCTCCAAGTTCAGCAGGAGAATCAGAGGGGTCACATGAGGCCTTACAGGAGAACTGAAGCAGCAAGGGGAGCATAGACTCAGCGCAGCTGTGGAAGTGCCCCTGAACTCCTCTCATTACCTCTGCTAATAGCTGGCCAGTTCGTGGTATGCCCTGCAACAAAAAATATTTTATAAAGGGAAAAATTATGCATACTGCAAAACAATACCTAGTTTTAATAAATAAAAAATTGTAAATTTTACAGAAAGGAGTAATAAAAATGGTAATATAATTCTTAGGATGTACAGGTACTAAATTTTTTTAGGTAAGTATGCCAGTGTCTAGAAGTTTTGGTAACAGAGCTGCCAGTAGGCTCAGAAATCTGCAGACAAAAAGCGCTATAATCAAACCTCTGTAAGAATCCTTGATACAGTTGATAGATTGTTTGATTGTCTTGGCCTGGGAGTTTCACCAGGCAACCAAACCCCTCCCTTTCCTCTACCACTTCCTCATAGATAAAAGGACCTACTCAACTTGGTGAAACTTAGTGTACTAAATATGTATGTATTATGATACAACAAACCAAGCAATGTACCAATAAATTAAGTGTACAATTGTGCACCATCATCTTTAGTTAAAAGTGTGGTCCAGTGTTCAAATGTAAGGTGGTTCAGCAAATGAACCAAGACCCCTAACCTGAAATTGAGTAGGCAAACACTCACCTATCCTCAGCAACTTCTCTCATTACCTCTGCTTTGAGCTAGCTGCTAGAGTAACCTCTCCAGTTTGAGATGGTGCTTGGTCATAGTTGAACAGAATTTGCCTATGGCTATGAGGGGCCTATTTAATTTTTTAGCTTGAGAGAATGTAAGGATTGACTGTGCGCAACCGCAACTTTGTGACTATGAATGAGTTAGTGACACATTTTCCTTTCCCCCTATTTTTCTTCTTTCCACACCCTGTCAAGTATGACCCCTCATCCTCCTCAGCCGATCAAGTGGCCTAAAAAAGTGAGCTCAGGTTTTTTATTTCCATACCACCAAAAACAGTTCTATGTATATGGCCTTAACATGTCAACATTTAAACATGCACAAAAAACCATGCCCTGGCTAGGGGTAACTTAGGGGGCGGGACTCGAACCCGTGACCTCCTGTTTGGCAAGCGAGGGCTTTACCCGCCGCCACTATTCATTGATGAGCACCAGACAAAATTGAGGATCATCTTCCTGTTCTTTGCTATGCGTGGCAATGAGTAATTAGACAAACAGGGCTGCAGGGAGGCTGACAAGTTATATGGGAGGGGTCAATCCCCCAAATTCAATGGAAAGCTAGACAAAAAGAAGGATTTGGTTGGCCAAAATCTGGATCTGGGGCCACTCAAATCTCTTGATTGTGAATAACTCTTAATGCAGCCCCAACCAATCCATAACCCAAAGCCATAACCACCATTGGTGATGATGTGAGGCTAAGTGGCCAGACGCATCCAGCCGGCAAAAGTTGTCCAATGGCACTTTAAAAGGAGGGGCGGAGAACCCGGCACCAACATGGTTTGCAACCAATCGCTGTCCCCCAAATGTACCTCACACCCTCGCTTAGTCATACAACGTCACATGCATGTGAAGCACTGAAACAAGCCTGAACCTCCAAAACAAGCCCCTTTCTGCGAATCGCCAAAACAAAGGATTCTTCCTTTGGATCCTTCACGCTTGTCTTCCCTTCTGGCTGGTTTCTTCACAAAACCCTTTTGTTAACACGTGATGTGGGCATTTCCTTTTCTTACCTGGCAACCTAGCCCCCTACCCCTTCTAGCTGTCAACGGACAACTCTCGGCGGCCGGACTAAGTTCTCCCTTCCCCAATATCCCGCAAGGAGGAGACGCAACTGTGAAGAAAGACACTAAGTTTGTGAGTATATTTTCTAACGCGGAATTTCTACTGCAACCCCTTCACGTCTTGACAACAGAACCCTGAACACCTCATCAAAGACCCGCTTCCCTGTCTAGGACTTAACTTTTCTACGTAGTAGCAGAGCTGGAGGCCACATAACTTTATGCTATTGGTTGAAAAAATGTAATGAGAATACAAAAGCTAAGAGATAAGCTATATTTGCTAACGGCTTCCGGGTACAGCTGCGTGTTGCGCTTTGTCGTGCAAGCTTTCGCGACCGTTACAGGACGCATCATCAGGCGATGAATGAAATTACGGAATTGGTCGTCAATTAATATACTCGTCCAACCTCCCCCATCCACCGGAGTAGTGGGGGAGGAGGGCGGAGAGAGAGTTCTGCTGTCCTTGTCCTGCGAGAGCTCTGCTGACGTCAGCTCTGCCTTCCTCCCCCACTACTCCGGTGGATGGGGGAGGTTGGACGAGTACTTTAATTGACCACCAATTCCGTGATTTCATTCATCGCCTGGTGATGCATCCTGTAACGGTCGCGAAAGCTTGCACGACAAAGCGCAACACACAGCTGCACCCGGGAGCCGTTAGCAAAGATGCCTCTTGCTGCGAAAACCTACATTCAAAGATAAGCTATATTTTCAACAAAATATAAAAAACATGTACCCTGTACTTATATGTACCTATTATCCCATCTAGAAGTAGCTGTGTTGATTCACAATTGGTGTTTCCATTTGAACCTGTTGATAAGGTAGGTTACCTCAGATAAGGCATTATGTCTAGAAACTTCAAATTAGTCAAATTTCTCACACTGAGAGGAATCCTCAAGAACGGATCTGCACCCATACCAAATGTGTGAAATTAACATGCCCTAGCTTAGTAATTCGCGATCTCCAATCTCACCTGTACTGACTATAGATGAAGTACCAAGCATACTGTACTCTATCCCTTGACTTCTTCTATAAAAAACAAATTATTAGAAAATTACCTAAGATTTTACAGGAAGACCTCATTTTTAAATAATCAGGGGTTATCTAAATATAATACAGGAGGAGATATCACTTATAAACTAAAAATAGGTTCATTCCTCATCAAGATATGCTTTCAAATATCAAATTTCCAACGGGATGTTGCAGGGTCATTCCACGTCAAATCACCCAGAAATTTTCAAAATGACACCCACCGACTCGGATTTTAATGAAATTTTTGTCACTAGCTACTATCACCTATCTAATGACCCATGTAAAATATTTCCTCTCTCACTCTCATAGTTTGCAAGATATGAGGAGTCGAAGTTTGAGATGTTTGCTCAGAAGTGGTGCTCGTGGGAGTCAAATTCCAGAGTGCAGGGCACAGGGTAAAAATTCATAACTCAGAAACCACATAATATATTTGAATGAAATTTTGACCCCTTGTCTATCCAAGTACATAGCTTCCATAGTAATGTCTTTTATTCCCCTTGCATTGTTATGTTAGCCAAAATGATGTCAACAGTTGTTAATTAGCCGATTTTTTTAGCTCAAAAACATTACTTCATATTTTCAGAATTATCACCAAAAGGCAGAGCAGTTAACTCATCCAATTTGTTTTTAATTGAAGGTTAATATGTGCTCCAATATACTGTGAAATAAAAATGGTGGTGTTTTGACTGCCACCATGAGTATTTCAGGTTTTACTTTTTTTCTGCCCCCGTGAGAGGGATTTTGGACACGTACTGTAAGATAATAAGTAAAAGAGTATCCATACCTCCATGAGGATATATTTGAAATATTGGTCAGTAAATCTAAGACCAAACATGTAGTCTAGTGAATGTGGCTCTTGTTCATACAATTGTTTTTAATAACAATACTTGGCTTGTGGCAGCTGAGGGGAAAAGAGTCCAAATGGCTCAGAAATGTGAAATGATGCTTTTTTTCCTGGAATTTACCCATTTTTCAAGTGTTTAGTTTATGGAAAAATTGGTATCAAAATACATTAGACTCTTACTGTGCATTAGAGGATAAATGGAAATACTAATTCAAATAAAATTATTTAAATAATACACTTCAATGTGTTTAAGGCATCTCCTGAACATCTCTAGAGGCTCTCACGGGCAACTAAACGCTTAACAATACCACTAATTCCATCACATGGGGATTTTCCATGGCTTGTAGCAAAGAATGTCCATGATGACATTAAGGAGAAATCCTGGTAATGCTTGCAAAGATTGAGAAATTTTTTGCAGCTCTTGTACCGTCCTGCACAACCATCACTAAAGTAACTCAATTTTTTGACTAAAGTAAATTTTTCCTTAACAAAGCAAAATATTATTCTTTGGGTTTCATGAACAAAAGCTACACCATGCTCCAAATCATCTGACAAGATGCATAAACTGGAAATAATAAGCTGTTTAGTCAGGTGATCTTGAGTATAAATCACAACAGGGTGTACCGTACAACTATCACTTGTCCAGTGATACCCTTGTGCCTCATCCTGGATAACATACGAGTAGTTCTCACTGAAGTCAAAGAGAACAGCTGCTTCATGGGGTCCAAGATTTTCTTTCATTTGCTTAAGGTAGTTTGCCTGTACCTTTGTAATAAATGAATGGGGCACCAGTTTGACAAAAATATTTGTTCGGTAACCAGTGGACGAAATCTTCGTGCCACTATGAAAGCTTCGACAGTTAGTCCGGAGAAAAAACAGGATCAACTATCTACTTCAAGTTTTATTCTTCAACCCTTTTTTAAAGAGTCACCACAAAGTAAAACAACAAACCCTTGACTACAAAAAAGTACATAGATACTTTTTTCTGTTGATAAAAAATGGCATTGTCCGCGAATATACGAAATATACATTTCATGGAAATCTTAACACTCCCCCTCGGACAATACCTGTTTTGAAAAATGCAATAATCATTTCACCTTCAATCTCTGAATGAGTACCAAACAACACAAGACATTATAATTATAAAATATTCAAACATCTTAAATTCTATTGTACAGATCCTTAAGTCCTATCATCTTTGATAGCACTTTGATTCTTGTCCCTGGCAGTCTTTTAGTAAATATATCCGCAGTATTCTTGTCTGATGGTACATATATAAAATACACCATTTTTTCTTTGACTTGTTCCATGATGAAATGGTATTTAACAAAGAAATGTTTGTTTCCTTCAGTTATAACATCATTTTTGGCAATGGCAATGGAACTCTCATTATCACAATATATAACACAAGGTTTAGGCATTAAACATCCTTGATTAATTTCTATTAACAACTCTGATAACCATACTATTTCAGTTACACACTCATACAATGCAATAAACTCTGCATGAGTTGATGAGGTTGCCATGCATTTTTGCTTCCTTGCTCGCCAGATAAATGGAGCCCCTGCTAAAGAAATATGATATCCTGTAATGGACTTACAATAACCTTTACTGCCTGCCCAGTCTGCATCAGAGTATGCATTAATTTTACTTTGACATTTTTGATAACATAAAGCATAACCTCTAGTCTTAGACAAAAATCTAAACATATGCTTGACATTTTTCCAATCAGTTTGACATGGCTCCTCCATATACTGACTTAAAATACACACAGCATAGGAAATGTCTGGTCTTGTATTTCCAGACAAATGCAACAAACAGCCTATTGCTTTTCGATACAAATAATTGCTTATTTGGTTTTCGACATCTCTCTCTTGAAAATCTACTGGTAAAGGAGTATTCACCCCATGACAATCTTGCATCTCGAATTCTTCCAACATATATTTTATATAATTCTCCTGATCAATATATACCACACTTCTTTCAGGTCTCTGTATTCTGATGGACAAAATATTATGGGCTGAACCAAGATCCTTGACTCCTACATGCTTACCTAGATAACTCTTAAACTGTGATATCTTGTCCTTCGTTCCGACAAGCAACATATCATCAACATAAACCCCTACTTTAAGGTCAGACATGCTAAAAATACATGGATCACTTAAACACTGTTTTAATCCATACACAGACAAAATTGAGCTTAGATGCAAATACCAATTTCTACCTGATTGCTTTAAACCGTATATACTCTTTTTTAACTTACATACATAAAACTTTCTATCAACCGTTATATTCTCTCCGAGATATTTTGGTATCTCCATGTACACATCCTCTTCTAATTTACTGTTTAAATATGCCCCTACAATATCCAACTGATCCATTTCTAAATCTGTCTCAACAGCAATAGCTATAAGAAGCCTCAGACTTTTCTTTTGAATAACAGGACTAAATGTGTCATGGTAATCAACTCCATGATTTGACCATATCCCTGAGCAACTAACCTTGCCTTGAACTTTATAATTTCCCCTTTATCATTACGTTTCAAAGCAAACACCCATTTTGAACCTACAATATTTAATCCCTCTGGTCTTGGCACTATTTCCCATGTTCCTTGGTCTGACAAAACTTTTACTTCTTCTTGCATTGCCTGTTCCCAAAACTCAGAATCTTTACTATTAAAAGCCTCTGTTACTGTCCCTGGAATGGAAGTACACTCAATACTTGCATGAGCATAGTTGCAGCTTTGACAAGATGTTGGCTTCCTAACACGCTTTGACCTCCTTGGAATGGACTGGCTTGGTACCTCACCAGCAACCTCACCAGGGTCAAGGTTTGTCACTGGTACCTCTAAATTAGTAACTGTGGGGTAGACCACCAAGACAGGCTGTTCAACGTCATCCTCCAAAACTGCAACACGAGGTGCTGCCTCCTCTGGTATCTCAGGCACTGCTCCCCCTGAAACTGAATCTGGGACCACTGGAGTCAGACCTGGGATCACCACCGGGTGTGATGAAATTTGGTTTGATTTAGTCTCCTCAGCTTTTCCATCGCCTGTGAAAACATAGCCTTGTTCCACAATGTCTTCTCCTGGATCAGGTTCGCCATCGCTGTCTAGATCGGGAATCTTGATATCATCTCGGCTCATCTTGAAAGGAAATTTTGATTCGTTGAACCTGACATCTCTGCTGATTATTACTTTCTTCTTTTTCAGACTCCAAAGTCGATATCCTTTGATGCCCTCTTCATATCCTAACATGATGCTTTCTTCTCCTCTGGGACTCAATTTTCCATCTCTTGTCTCTCTTGGCTGCCATGCCCATGCCTGGCATCCAAAAACTCTTAGATAGTTATAATCTATCTCTTTTAGTTCCCGTCCTTTCCACAAACTCATTGGAATATTGCTATTCCGTGCAGAAGTAGGAGACAAATTTCTGAGATGTACAGCAGTCATGAGAGCTTCTCCCCAAAATCTTTTATGAAGACCAGATTTTATCAGTAAACATCTCGTTGTATTCAGAATAGTTTCGTTGTACCTCTCAGATAGCCCATTTTGCTGTGGAGTATATGCCACTGAGAAACGATGTAAGATTCCACATTCTTCCAGGTGTACTGAGAATTTTTTATCTGTGTATTCTCCACCATTGTCACTCTGGAATTCCTTAATTTTCCTATCGTGCAGGCACTCCACTCTACGTTGAAATTTATTGAAATTTTCAAATACTTCTGACTTCTTTTTCAATAAGTAGACCATAGAATACCTTGTAAAATCATCAATAAATGTGACAAAGTACTTAGCTCCGTTTAAAGTCTTGGGTGTAAATGGACCTGCCACATCAGAATGGATTCTATCCAAGACCTTGCATGTATATTCTCCACCTATGTTAGGAAATTTTAACCTTTTCATTTTCCCAGCATTACAAGTATCACAATCAAAATGGTTAATTCCACATTTTTTATCCAAAGGAATTCTCTTCATATCGTCTTCATTTAGATGCCCCAGTCTATCATGCCATATTATGGTAGATACTATGGATGCTTTCTTTGTCTCAGAAATAATCTTGACATCTTCAATGCTGACTCCTCCTTCTGTAGTGATGTAATATAAATTATTTACGAGAAATGCCTTTAAGAAAACTTCTCCTTCATCTGATATCTCGTCCACCCCTTGATAACATGAGAACTTCATTCCCTTCTTGTCCAATACTCCTTGTGAAAGCAAATTATCTTTCAAATCAGGGATGTACAGTACATCTGAGAAGTCTATAGTAAAGCCACCACATTCAGTGGAGATCTCCAATTTTATGGTGCCAATTCCTTTGACTTCCAAAGCATATCCATCACCCACAACAACTTGACCAGTTATGGGACAAAGATTTATGAATAAATCTTTTCTATTGGTCATGTGGTCTGATGCTCCACCGTCCAGTATCCATAATCCCGCACCTCCTATACTTTTCTCTTGGTGAGTACACAATGCTTTATATCCTCTTGTGATGACAGAAGCTCGCCCCTTCTTCACAGATTCAAAATTCTGATTCTTCTCTATAGAATTTTGTTTCTTATCAGGGCACTGGAAAGATAGATGTCCCTCTGTTCCACATACATAACAGATGGGAGGATGGCTTTTTCTTCCACCTTTACCTTTGTTCTTTCCTTTCCCTTTAAATCTATTCACTCCATGCTCAGAAAACTCTGATTCCTTTGTGAAACTTCTATTTTGTTTCGGTAACCAGTGGACGAAATCTTCGTGCCACTATGAAAGCTTCGACAGTTAGTCCGGAGAAAAAACAGGATCAACTATCTACTTCAAGTTTTATTCTTCAACCCTTTTTTAAAGAGTCACCACAAAGTAAAACAACAAACCCTTGACTACAAAAAAGTACATAGATACTTTTTTCTGTTGATAAAAAATGGCATTGTCCGCGAATATACGAAATATACATTTCATGGAAATCTTAACACAGTTTTTCCACTCTTTCAATTAAAGTTAATCAGTACTCATCAAATGTCGCAGTGAAGTTCACCAGTTCATATCTGTCCTTGGAAACCCACTGACTGTATGAAACTTCATCTCTGGGGTCACATTGTTCAAACTTTTTCAGCAGTAAGCTTTTCAATTTTTCACGTGAAGGACTCTTAGAGCAATGTCGCAGTATACAGTCCCTATTATTTCTAGAGCACACGAAATAACCAATTAGGTCCTGGCTTGTTTCCTCTATATTACAGGCATTAAGCAGTAGGTTGACATTTTAATGAATTGTGCAAACACACTCTGAATGCATTCCAGGAGATCCTGCTACCACAAACCATTTTGGACCTAGGTTGCAGAATTTAGAAAAGCCAATTTTAATTCTGGGGAAGTCAAATTTAAAAGTGGAATACAATTCCTTCAAGTTAGCAAGTAATAATCTCTTCTGAACATTTACATTTTTGGAGATACTAATGGAATCTTTCTTTCCAGGCATCATTCTGGAGTACTCATCACTTTCATAGAAAGTCCTAACTAATTGTAATGTTTTATTTTTGCCTTCCCTTTTCTCAATTCAGGTGCAGCTAATTTTCCATTGTCTCTGAAAAGTTCTCTTGCTTGGCAGGCAGTGTACTCACTCACATGAAACTCTTCCATTACTTTCTTCCTGCTCCATGAAGTTGGTACCAATGATAACAGATGTACCTTTCCTTGATGAGTGCTTGATGTGTCAACTTTTTGTTTGATTAAGTCTATGAGCACATCCATATCATGAACTTTCTGAAGTAGTTCTTTTGGCAGTTTTGGGTCATCCTTTTCTGGAGATAATTCTTTATCAAGAACTCTTTTAACTTTCCTTTTAAAATTACTGCATGCTGACTCTACTTTCCTTTTAGCGTAGGTTGACATTCTGTGAGATGATATGCCATGAAATTTTAAAGGTGACTCCTCTATATCTTGCAGCGTTCTGTTAAGTAGCTCAGTTGATTTTTCTTGGGATACTGTTGTTTGAAATTTCAAAATACTATCATTGCTGTCTTTATCTACTGCTTCAACATCAGAAAGCTCATTTCCAAACTTGGATTGTTTCTGTACTTCCTCCCTACATGGCTGGCATATTTTCATTCCTGGCACTAATTTCCGAAGAGTTGGGATTTTACAGGACTTTTCTGCAAATTCAAGACTTGCATTTCTCAGTGATTTTGATATTTTCTTCTTGTGGCTCTTAAAAGGATCAAGACAATATATTTGGTAGGTTTCATACTTTTTCAAATAGTATATTCTGTGATGTTCGCAGACATTGGATAGGACTTCCCCAGGTACACCACTTCTGAGCGATAACAGCTGTTTTTGAAGCATACTCATGATCTCAATTTTGTTCAGTTGCACCACTGGTGTGTAGCTTTTTTTGAGGCAATCAGATGCAATTACTTTTCCAATGCTGCACAGTTCAACAATTTGCTCATTTTGAAGCATAGTGGAGACACTAACCTTTTTTAATGTCGAAGTTCACGATGAGCAGCTTCGCCTAACTCATAGCACACACAATTAATGTACTGGTAAATATACACTGATCGTACACACAGAATAAACTTGGACACCCATGGAGCATCTTCACACAAGAAGACTTGGCAGAAGACTAAAAGTGGTACTCTAGAATCTATTTTGATTTATCATGCCCTCACTGTGATACATTGAAACATTTTATTCTTCCTAATGTAGAGGTTGCACTTAATTCTCTTATTCCTTGGGGAGATGGAATAACACTGGAAAGTGAGGCTGAATAGGTGGGATTGTATTACCTTCTCAAGTTTGCCATGTAATACAATCATATGGGAGGCAGGGGAGAAGGGCACATAATGTCAGCATTATCTCTCCCAGTGAAATAGAAATTTAATACTCCAGTTGCCATCAAGGAATGTGGATATTAGTGACAACCTACTGCATATCTATAAGTAATACCATTTGCTCTGCCAGCTCTTCCATCACCAAGGGTCTGGAAGACCGTACTTCTTCTGTGAAAGTGAGGCTAACTTTGTACAACTCCAGTTCAGCGGGACTCATTTAATCACTTTTTCACAGATCTTAACAAACTTGTACGTTGCATGTGCTTATGATGACCACTGGTTTTTTGGATTAGTGATTTCTAAACACGAGGAAGAACATGATGTGAAAGTGAAATTTATGCACCCATATGGAAAATCCCCATGTGATGGAATTGGTGGTACTGTTAAGCGTCTAGTTGCCCGAGAGAGCCTCCAGAGATGTTCAGGAGATGCCTTAAACACATTGAAGTGTATTATTTAAATAATTTTATTTGAATTAGTATTTCCATTTATCCTCTAATGCACAGTAAGAGTCTAATGTATTTTGATACCAATTTTTCCATAAACTAAACACTTGAAAAATGGGTAAATTCCAGGAAAAAAAGCATCATTTCACATTTCTGAGCCATTTGGACTCTTTTCCCCTCAGCTGCCACAAGCCAAGTATTGTTATTAAAAACAATTGTATGAACAAGAGCCACATTCACTAGACTACATGTTTGGTCTTAGATTTACTGACCAATATTTCAAATATATCCTCATGGAGGTATGGATACTCTTTTACTTATTATCTTACAGTATGTGTCCAAAATCCCTCTCACAGGGGCAGAAAAAAAGTAAAACCTGAAATACTCATGGTGGCAGTCAAAACACCACCATTTTTATTTCACAGTATATTGGAGCACATATTAACCTTCAATTAAAAACAAATTGGATGAGTTAACTGCTCTGCCTTTTGGTGATAATTCTGAAAATATGAAGTAATGTTTTTGAGCTAAAAAAATCGGCTAATTAACAACTGTTGACATCATTTTGGCTAACATAACAATGCAAGGGGAATAAAAGACATTACTATGGAAGCTATGTACTTGGATAGACAAGGGGTCAAAATTTCATTCAAATATATTATGTGGTTTCTGAGTTATGAATTTTTACCCTGTGCCCTGCACTCTGGAATTTGACTCCCACGAGCACCACTTCTGAGCAAACATCTCAAACTTCGACTCCTCATATCTTGCAAACTATGAGAGTGAGAGAGGAAATATTTTACATGGGTCATTAGATAGGTGATAGTAGCTAGTGACAAAAATTTCATTAAAATCCGAGTCGGTGGGTGCCATGCCTGGGTGAACTGACATGGAATGACCCTGCATGAATAAATTAAACCGTGAATATTATGTGCTAATAATCGAAGTTTTAATCACTTTAATATTTTCATTAACACATTCATAAGGTCTGAAACCAATATTTGACCAAGTTTACGATTTAACTAATACAGCATACTTCTGAAGTTTAAAGAGTACTGATAGTTGAGTTCGTTATCACTACCAATTATAATTATAAAATACAAAGGGATATCACTTACCGATGTATTACACCTCAATGCAGTGTAAACAGACTGAAGAAAAACAGATTTATCCTTGGCTTTGCGAGCAACGAACGCAAAACTCTGAACGATGAAATCCCGGACGTACTCCGGTGGATTCCTAAGGAGCAGCTTTTCTCGAAGATAAAATTCAGAAACATTTTCTTGATGGTTGTCAGCTTCATCTTTACCATTCTGATCTTTCAGTCGCGTGTCACTGGTAATTTCCTCGGTGATTTCACTGTAGTCACTTTTTTCGTTCGTCACACAAAATCCGGCATCAGTAGATGAGGAATCTAAATTTTCGCAGCTTGCTGAGGGAGTACCACCATCCTTGACGGTTATAGATTTTCCTTTCGTCTTATTTAATTTATCAACCAAAATTAAAGGCAGCAGAAGAGAACCGTATACGTACTCCCAATCTTTGAGCAAAGAACGCCACAGATGCTTGCATAAATGAGCCAAGCATGACAAGCACCATTCCGCGATTTCAGCTTCTTTCTGCCCTCTCCCTTCCGGTGGTATAGGTGCTGTAAGGATATTTATGATCCGTATCATAAATGCTGGGAAATACTGGTAGAAATCATGGCGAAGATCCTTAGCTAACGCAACCACACACCTACAAGCAAACGAGAAAAATGTAATAAATAATTACCGAATAACGGTAAGTCCTAATACAGTTAAATTCACTAATTTACTCACTCTAGAACAGGTTGCAATGAGAGATAATTGGAATTTCTTAGGCTTTTCAAGAGTGTTACTGCCGCAACTCTGGAATTCAACACCAATTGCGGCAAGGTCTCAACGTCTTCAATTGATATGAAGTTGCGGCGAAATTCGGAGTAACTATCAGTACAATTGAGTACATTCCATTTTTCGAGGGCAAGGTAAAGAAACGTTTGATTTTCCCCTTCATCTTCAACTCCACGTCTTCTGTCAACATGATGAAATACATCGACGTCTATGGCAGCGATTCTCTCCGCGAACGGTAAGAACTAGTGAAAGTTAAGCAAGGGAAATAAATTCATGTCACCGACAGTTATAGGAAATTTCACTGATTTTTTTTAGTTTTAACAGTACTCACTCTGAACGTGTTAGATTCTTTGTGCCTAATTGGCTTGTTCTTCATAATTACAGGTACCACAGCACTTCCAAATAGGACGAAAAAAATATTACTCCTCCAACGCGGAGGTTACAATATGTACAAACGGTGGATATTACACATTATTCTTCATTTATAATATTTCATTGCGCACGTGGTGTATTTTCAAACCACGCGAGAATTTGTTTACGCGGCAACAGTTGCTAGCTTGTTTCTGCACACGTTGATATGTGCTGCCATTCTTGAAATCGTCACGTTTAAGAAGCTTAAACAATTGACTACCATTAAAAGTTCATCCAGAAATGCAAATTCTGTGATCAAAAAATGAGTTTTGTGTTAAGTTGAATAGGTTTATAATTCAATTTTTTTGCACAAAAAATTAAATAACGAATAAATTCGAAATATAAAATCGCTAATTAACGTTTTATTATTAATTTGCCACATTCGAAACCCGCCATGTTATTGACGAATCACGTGAACGATAGAATTTCTGGCTGACGAGCCGGGTTCTTAAATCAGCAAGTTTAACCAAATTTTTAGTTTTTATCCTCATTAGTTGTTAATTTATAGTGTAAAAATGGATACAAGAAAACTTACTGAAATTCTGCGGGCTACTATAGACCCAAATCAAAGGCAACAGGCTGAAGAGCAGCTTGATCAAGTAAGGTTAAAAGACATGTGGCCATACACATGTAGAATTAACACCATTATCAGAATGAGATGATGATACTACTATTTTGTTATGTTTGTAAAATATGTTGTCATTTGTGTTAACTTCACCCTTTCAAAATATGCAATTTGGCAAGTAAAACGTCCTTTTCAACAATTTGGAAATGTGATATTGAGCGTCCTCGTTGTAGCTAATTCCCGCCTGTAATCGATACGTGTCCATTTGAGGTTAACTGGTTTTCTATTATATTTCTAGATTCATAAGATAATTGGGTTCGCACCGTCTCTCCTTCAAGTTGTTATGCTTGCTGATGTGGATATGCCTGTGCGTCAAGCCGGTATGTTATACATTGTTGATGAATTCTTACTTGTAATTATGTAACTCGTAAAGTTTTTACTACTGTTGCTGATTTAATTTCTATGGTTGGAGGTGTGGTTGTCAGTAGAATAGTTATGTTTTCTTTTAATTTGTCACCGAGTCTTCAACTGCTCTTGATCATCAATTACCTTTGTCGTATTTTGGCATTTGTCGGCCTCATAAGTAGTGTTAATGTACAAGACACATGTAGTGTCAATGCGTATAATTTTGCGTAATTTCCTTGTTGATACTCGCTGAATGAATTGTCAGTACATATGGTTGATGTTGTTTAGTTCATGTCTGCAACAGGCTGCTTAAACTTCTGTCACACATTTTCTATTCATAGGTGTAATATGTTTGAAGAATTTGGTTACACAGCATTGGGCTGAGAAAGAACCCGTGGAACCTGGACAGCCGATACCCTTTAGTGTACACGAACAAGATAGGGCAATGATTCGAGATGCTATTGTTGATGCTGTTGTACACTCGCCAGAACTAATTCGGTAACTCAAGCTTGTTTTTAGTCTTTCGAGGAATTGCCCTTTTTTATTGCTTTACATGGCTTACGTCTTGAATTCTGTTTCGAGTGATTTTTACTATTGCCAAATTATAATTTCAGTTCACAGCTATCGCTGTGCGTGATCAGCATAGTCAAACATGATTTTCCTGGGCGCTGGACGCAAATTGTTGACAAAATCAGTATTTACCTTCAGAACCCTGATGCATCTGGTTGGTCTGGAGCTCTGCTTTGTCTCTATCAGTTGGTTAAGAATTATGAGTAAGTATGGTGTTCCTCAATTATTTGTATTATGCGGCTTAACTAGGAGGGAATGCATTTATTGACTAGTGAATAGCATTTGACATTCTTTGATGCCGCCATATGGCTAATGGGATGTATGCAATATTTTAATACAGCAACATATTCGTGTGGAAACTCCATTTTTTCTTTTCACTGCTGAGAATGTAGTGTAAATGAGTTTAACTCTGGGTATTAGCATTTGGCATATAATATTCTAATTTATGTGACGATTATAAATGTATGCTGAGTGACTCATTAACTGTTTAATATGACAATAGTAGTAGAACTTATGTGAATATCAAAGTGGAGCATGTGTATGTGGCTGGCACACATTTGTTCCTCTCAGATATTCTAGGCAAGCTCATTACAGTGGTATGTGTTTCAATAAGTTTTTCATATATTAGTATGATTATTTTGTTGTTGAATGAGTAATGAATTAAATATTGGGATTTACAGCATTAGCTTATATGTAAATCCTGAGGTCAATCAGGTGTGATTTTGAGGGCAGGGATGTAGGAAAGGTTTTACTATGTGCTAATAGTCGTGGCATATTGAGAACACTGCAGTTTTTTTGCAAATATTTTGTGACTTTTTGTTGTTTATTGTACAGTTACTCAATTTACCCTGATTCAAAGAAATGCTGTAGCCACAAAGTTACGATTAGACACTCAAATAAAATGCAACACAACTTCCACTTCAGTGCCATAATGGAACTGAAACTGTTACATACCCAATTTTTTTGTGGTTTCAGCTCAGCATAATTGGTTATTAATGAAATCTTCTCACAGGTATAGTCAGGAATAGTATAGAACATGATTAACAGTAGGTTCTTTTTTTTTTAGCTATTCATTATTTCATCGATTGCTCGTAGACAAGGTTATTTTCTCTAGATAACCCTTTTATTAGGCGTTTATAAGCACTTGATGCTGTTCTTAAAGCGGCCAAAGCTCTTTCATGTCAAACAATAAAGATTTACAGAACTATGAGACCAAGATATAGATGGAAGGAAAATATATGTATTGAGGGAATTAAAACGGTGAGATCATGAATCTCATCATGCTATGAACGTACTTAAAAATATATGTTTTATTCCTCATATGGATATCATGATTCCAAAATGCTGTCTTACCTTCTCATGCTAAAATTTATACCCCTTGATGACATTTTCTTACCTCTTATTTTGTTTACTCGTGTCTTGTGTCAGTACCTGGGCTCATGCCCTTGTTGAAAAGAAACAAAACACACAGGGAAACATAGAGATAATTGTGTGCAATCCTGCTCTCTCAACTGAATAATTTTATAGTTTACTCATAAGGGATATTGGGCTCAGTTTACACACGGTCTATTTCTTTTTTCACTGGGAATATAATTTTTAATGTATGATGTGATGGAATAATTCTCTCGGCTAATAATTTTCCAGTGAATAATTTGATTCCTTAATTGTTTAGGTTCAAGAAACCTGGGGAAAGAGCCCCCTTGAATGAAGCTATGAACCTGCTTTTGCCAATGATATACCAGCTGTGCCTCAGACTCCTTCCTGATCCATCAGAGCAGTCCGTCCTACTGCAGAAACAAATTCTGAAGATCTATTTTGCATTAACCCAGGTGAGATATTAATCATTCTTTCTCATAGAAATTGTGACTTTCCAGCCCATAAATCACAAACCTTATTTTTGAAAATTGATGTTCACTTTTCTGCTTGTGAACTGAAATTTGATTTTTAATGGGATTATGACTATTATATGGTTTGAGGTGAAGCTATTATTTTAAAACTAGTTGAAAAATGTTATAATTAGAGTTGTACATATTCAGGATTTTTTGGATTGGGACACGGATCGGATATTTTATTTCAAGTGGGGGATCTTCAGATATTTTCGGATTGAAATGCATATTTAATTGCCTCCGATTAAACTAAGAAATTATTCAAGTTTCTTCTTTATACTTGCGATCAAAGGAGTGCTTTTTATATTTTCGTTCACATTTTAATATTATAACTGATTAAAAATTATTAAGCACATTTTTATTTTATTTTTCTGGAATGTACGGCAATATCAGAGAGTTATTCCCATGTATGTAATCTCCTCCCCCTTATTAGCCCCTGCCATTCAGTTTTTCATAGTGTTTGTCATTCTTAATGTGTCCGGTGCAAAGGCGTATTGTGTAAATTCTGTATTTACATGTTTATCAAAGCTTTGTTATTACAAACTTCTTAATGAAAATTAAACACCTATTTGCAGTGTCCCATTCCTGCAAAAACTGGTACTGCAAAATGTATCACAATTGCTATTGCTTATTTTGGTATTAAGTCTAGTTATTTTTTTATAGTACACATTGCCCTTGGATCTGATATCAAGAGAAGCATTCTCACAGTGGATGGAAATAGTGAGAGCCATTGCTGATCGCCCTGTTCCAGAGCAAACTAACCAAATAGAGGAAGATGATCGTGTTGATCTGCCATGGTGGAAATGTAAAAAATGGGCTTTACATATTATGCATCGAATGTTTGAACGGTATGTGATGATGAAAGATATTTCCTTTTGATGATGCGGTAAATAAAATGAGTAATTTATTCCTCCCCTTTATTGAACATAAGAAATGCCTAGTGATCGATTGGAATAGGAAAATTTTAGTAATTTGTGCACTCTTTATTGGCATTTTCACTCTGTCCAAGGATAACATACCATCATTACATACCAGGTGTAATGTTAAGATATTGTAAAATGTACTTGAATGATCTAAATACTTTTAGATCATTGTTAGAAAGGAACATTTCAAAAAATAAACTATTTTTGGCCTTCGTGATCCATCTCACAACCAATAACTGCATCGGCGAAAGCTGTTGATTTTGGCATAACATGCACATTGCTCTCGTAAATACGTGTAATTGAAATGGCATTTGATGGATAAAAATTTTTTTGTCAGACAAACCCATAATAGCAGTGCAAATGCTGATTGAGAGTGCAAACATTTTTTTAGCAAGGTGGTGTGTTCCTTTAGGATATTTGAAATAGGTATTAGTCGAATCAACAATGCGATCTAAGTGTTTCGATAAAGTAATAATATTCCTGTAATCAGCTATAAACTTGTTTGAATCCATTAATGAATATCACAATTTGCAAAGATCCTGCGTTTTGTGGGGCAACCTAGCCAGACATTTCCCGCAGTGATCGTTTTCCTGCATTCATGGTTTTTTCATCCATCCCCCCGAAAAACGATAGATAGAGGTTCCACTGTATTTTATATAAGATATTATCTAGACTTATTTGATTATTATTGCTGACATTTTAGTAAAATGTAAAATATTCACACATAGCAAGCCACAAAAAACGGCAAAAAAATTGTTGTAGTTAATTATTATTATATAAATTATGAACCGCCTGGAGAAGGATAGAAGATTAAAAATTTGCAACTTTTTGAGAAGATCGAATCTCTCAAAATGGCAGTTGCATGGTAGAACTGCCTTTTATTAACTCTACTTTTACATGCGAGTCATAAATCAATTGACGGTGCCTGTGCATTCTCTTGTTTTGGCGGGGGTCTTCCAATAGGCTTAATTGCTAATATTGCAGCTCCACTGTGTATGCATTTGTTAATTTTTGACCAATCTTACCAACTGATAGTGTTTGTAATTCATGAGTGTTTTCTAATGAGTGGTTCCTGAATGATTAAAATATCTTAGGATTTTCACATTTCTGTTGTCTCCCATCCATACTCTATGCATGGGCTAAGCGATTCTTTCCCTAGTATTCATAGCAAAGCTTTATCATTAATATTTCTATCTTGTAATGAACCTCTTTGTCTATTTTAGTTATGGCAGCCCCGGCAAAGTTACCAAAGAATACAAAGAATTTTCGGAGTGGTATTTGGTGACGTTTTCTGGTGGTATCCTGGAGGTGTTGCTGAAAATTCTTGATCAGTATAGGAATAAAATTTATGTTTCTCCAAGAGTTGTACACCAGACACTGAACTACGTTAACTTAGCGTAAGTACTTCCTGATACCTTCATTGCTAATAAGTAGTATGCTTTTTGTTTTAGGCTGCATTTTTTAGTTTTCTGCCATGTGTGGATATGTACATTTAAACTTATATCAATCAGTTAGTGATCATCTGCATGAATGCATTTTTCTTTGACCTTTAAATCTGACCATGGAAAATGTCACCCTCTGTCATTCATTTGCGGAACTCTCTTTCCTTGTATTACCTACTCTGTGAACTCTCTCTTTCTTTGATGTAATCTTCTCATGTTTTGCTGTTTATAACCTTTTGCGATGTAATGCTGTATCTAGTACTGCACAATCCAGGAGCTGAAAAATTTCTGTCCCAAACTTGACCCAAATTAGTAATGCTGCTGAGTCACAACCTGCATAGTTCAACAAACACTCTGAGCATTGAGAAAGGTTAATCAACTAGAATTTTGAAGCCCACATAGGAAGACGTTTTGACCTATGATTTTCATGAAGTTGTGTCCCTGGACGAGATGATGACCGCCTCCTCCTTACCTCCCCTCTGCCCATCTCTTAAACAAAAACATTCAATTATATTATGAACAGTCAAGAAAAGACCTGAGAAGGAAAATGAGAAAGTTGCTTGCTAACACTTAACATCCAGAGGACGGGGTTGCTGAATAGGCTAATCCCAATATCCGTATGTGAAAATGAGATTATGAAGTTCTGCAACCTATGAGCAACCTCAAGATTCTTAATGGATAATTTATATGAATTGCAGAAAACTAACTGCCTTGCTCAGGAGGCCGCTTCTTAAGAGCCTATTTCCTTTTTTCAATTGTATTAAATTGGTATTTTTGATTGATGAGAAATATTGATTTATAATGCTGCATTACAATTATCTTAATATGAGGCAGTTAAGATATTTGTCCAAGGGTTTTTAGTTAAAAAATCACTATGATTAACAAAATATTTTGCATAATTCTGTGCTTTGAATATTTTTGATGCATTTTCTTAGTCTCTATGCTTTCAGTTGTTGTGGTTGGAGTAGTAGAAAGAACAATGGCTTTTTTGTGTTTTTCTCAGTCCAGCATGACTTGCACCTTATATAATGTCAGAGGATTAAATATACATGGGCACTACCTTCCTTAAATTCAATAAATTAAATGACAAGGAAATTTTTAACACCAATTCGATTTGAAACATAATTTCTCGGTCCTCTGAAAAGTAGCTTATTTTTCTTACATGCTCTTATTATGGTAGCAGAGTGGTAATGTAACGTAACTTTCATGAGTAAGCATGGTTGTATTATTCTCATTTACAGCTGTTAGCAGGATGTCTGGCATCCAGGAAAATTAGGAATTGAGGGTAAATTTTTAGTCCCTGGAGTTAGTCATTAATTTTTTCTCCAACCGGGAATTTCCAAATCTTTTATTTCAAATTCATTTCACATCAAATTTTATCAGTTCAACGCCCATTTTCTGGCCTAAAATGTGTGTGCCATAACCATAAGTTCTGTAGCTTAGTAGAATTTTTCACAGCGGCATCAAAACGTGGAATGTCAGACAAGAAAACAGAATTGAAATTTATAGCACTTTTGTCTCAAGTAAGATTCAAAAACATTAAGAATAGAATGTCAGGTGATGTCAACATCCACTTATGAGGTCAAAGCAGTATCTTGGCTTGCATTGAATAAATTTAAATTTTAAATATGTGTGCTGACTAACAACGAGTATGTATAAAGGCCATTTTACACGGAGCACGGAATTGCACAGGTTAGAGCTGCATTAATTTCTACAATGGCGTGGAATGGCATGAATGCATGAACGAAATTAGAACGGCCTATTTTGCCATCTCGCATCCACACATTCTTGCATGTGTTCTAGCAATTCACCGCTTTACACGACGCAATTTTGATTGCACCTTCGCACTTACGTCAGATTGTGCAATTCCGTGTACCCTGTAAAACGGCCTTAATATTATTTAAAAGTGAAGTAATATTTGGGTGTTTTAAAATTCTTATCTATCACAGTAATCATGTAAGATGAACCTGGAATTTTGTAAAATTTCCCTGTAAAACCGGGGATCATGCATGAATTTTTCTGCGTTGATTGGTTGGCCACCCTACTAGGGTTCTACAGACCACATTGGTATCTGAAACCTCCACAGTAATTTTGATGCTCGACCGGAAGATTACCCGAGAGGAATTCACCAATGATGCTCATACGTTGTGGGTTTGTCATTGCTTGGGCTTGTGTATAAATAACCAATGTGAATTTGTGTCAATGCTAATTCTAGAAAGTTTTCAGCTCTTGGCTGGTTATATTTTTGTGTGCAGTGCTGTACAAAAAGAATATGAAAAATATACAGTTATGTTGTGATTGTTTTTTGAATAAGTGGTAATCTCCCAACTGTCGTATTTCTGTATTCACTTGTTTTGTTCTTGACCGGAAGTTGGTTCTTTTAATAAACCGCAGTTTTGCCATGTTATTCAACACGTGTGGTCGTGTTCATTTATCACTCCTTGTGAATCTATAACCATCGTCCCCCCAGTAACTATTTTACAACAAGTTACCAGGATGATAATTCTCTGCTATTAAGACGAAGTGAAATAATGTAAATCATTAAGTTAGGAAACCCAAGAATGTTTGTAGAATACGATCCATGAGTTTCTAAAAGCTTTATGCCATGTACAATTGCATCTATAATGACGTGATAACCTTTGAAAAGAATGACAAATGACCATAGGAACATCATGATGTAGAGTTTGATTTGATTGAGGAGATTGAACTCAATGTAAGAATACCTGTATATTTTGGGGTAACACTTCATAGCTTCATTTTTTGTGGTTGAGATAGCAATTTTTGCATTAATGATATCTCCTTATTTCCAGGGTAAGCCATGCTCATTCGTGGAAGTTCCTGAAACCTCACATGTTTCTCATCATTCAAGATGTTCTATTTCCCTTACTCAGCCATTCAAAGGCTGATGAAGAACTATGGAACTCTGATCCATATGAGTATATCAGGGTTACCTTTGGTTAGTATATGAATTTGCAAAATTTTTACCCCTGGGCATGTAGCATTTCTGTGGCCTCATCATTTACGTATTGAGTATATTTTCTTTGTAGATATATTTGAAGATTTTGTATCACCTGTCACTGCTGCGCAGACCCTATTGCATTCGGCTTGTAAGAAAAGGAAAGGCATGCTCCCAAAGACCATGGGATTTGTGATGGAGGTTTTAACTTCCCCCAATGCTGATCCAAGGCAAAAAGATGGAGCTTTGCACATGGTTAGGACTATTCTGTTTGGATTTTAGGCTCTGTGAATGTGATTTTTGAAATTTCTATTGAATTTATAATTGTTTCTTCTCCACATTTTTGTTTAGGTGGGAACCCTGGCAGACATTCTGCTGAAAACAAAATTTTATAAGGAACAAATGGATAAAATGATTTGTCAGTATGTTTTCCCAGAATTTAGCAGCCCTCATGGTCATATGAGAGCCAGGGTAAGTTAATACATTTGTTTTGCTATTCTAGTATGCTGTTGTTTGACTTTGTTATTCAAATCTAGTAAATTTTGGTTAAAGTTCATGCCGTTCATGCATGGCTAATACAGTGGTGGCTAGTTAGATTTTCTTATTCCATTTCATACCCCTGTGTCAATCAATTTTACTGGGTGATTATGAAATCTCTGGCAGCAGTGCCCAGCATAAAAAGATGTCTCTTGTTTAGACCATTGGAAAGTCATGGATTGAGAATTAGAACATTGTGGAATGATAAAGGTTGCTGCGTTAGAAAGTGCCATGAATCTCATCTTAATATTTGAAGTATATGTCATAAAAAGCATTCCAATTTGCCATGGGAAAGTCATGCGCTGCATCATTTTTAGTTTACATAGAATCCCCAAGTGCGAGTTTCTTTATGCCACTCCGCTTTGCATCGGTCAACTCGAAAGGTGCCAAATTTGAAATTTCGGGCACGCTTGAACTTTTCCAATTTTCGTATCTCTTAAAGTTCGTAAATGGTATATTCGTAAGAAGAGGAGTTACTTAACGTTCAATTTAAGAGCAGTAATGAGTGGGTCACCATGATTCCACAGAAATGAAGCTTATTATATGGTGTTGCGTGCATACTGAAGAAAGAGTCATAATTGCCGCTCTTGGGCACAGTACGCAAGGAGACCTAAAACATATCTCAATGATTATAAAATATTGTAGTGTATATCCACCTAAATGCCTTTGTATATTCATGGAAATTTGTAATGAAGTTCATTTTGTAACTGTTAGGACCGGGACTGAAATTCGTAATTTCGTAATAATGTGTCTTTCACTATAAATTGGATAGGCTGTTTCCTCGGGACCAACGATTTGATTCGTAATAACAAGAACTTCGTAATAAGGTTGTTCATATTAACGCAAATCTACTGTATGCTCTTTTCTGGAGGGGCCTTTAATATTTAGATATAAGTTATTAATAAATTAGGCCATTCATCGACATATAAATATTTTTATTCACTTCCTGACGAGGAATGTGTCAAGTTTACTTAGACGTCTGGTCAAATATTGTCGAATATGATGAGTGACTGAAAAAACTTTTAATTTAGAAGATTTCTTCAGTGGATGACCAATCGTAAATTAAGAAAAGTCTAGGATCTAAAAATGTATTTTTCTTATTGCAAATGAGAAATTATTGCCTTGGTTGCATGCGGTTGCAGCATGAGGGAAGAGGAGATTTTGGTCATATGCTGGCATGATTGGTCCCGAGATCTCATGTGCACCTTATCCTCTTTGCCTCTCCCCATCACCCGTATTATTGGGGGTTCACTGCATGTTAAATGCCATGCATATATTTTTTGTTCATGATTGTCTTATGGTGGTTAAAAATTGTGGTTGGCATTATGATAAAATTTACTGTTTGTTACTTTTTCAACCAGTGCTTGGGAACAGATCAAAGAAGTAAAATGTAGAGGTCCTCTGTTTTTTTTAATGCAATATAAATAATTGTCTCAATTAGAGATGTGCGAATAGTATCCGCGAATACTCGAATACCTCGAATACTAGAAAGTATTCGATATTCGAGATCTCGAATAGTTATGCCAAAGGTGCCGTCTCGAATACCTCGAATACTTTGCAAACGCGAAATTCATGAATTTCGCGTCATACACTGTCGCTCGCACGTCGTTCGTAGCTGACTCGGAAAAATGGAGAGAACTCTATTCTTTTAGTGCATGCAGCGCCGTTTTAGGCAAGTTGACGAACTACATCAAATTTGCGGGTTAGATCGGCGAAAAGATTTCGACGTGGGGAACCGAAATTGATCGGGTAAAAAAATCCGAAAATCCCAGATGTCCCCCATCAGGAGAACCTCAGTGCCGTGGGATAGCAACATTGTCGTATTTCCCACGATCCGCTATCCCCCTCCATTCAGCATTCGCCTCAGCCACTTTCACGATTTCCGCTTCTCCGAAATAAAAAAAAGGTCCCAGCTCGTGCAGGGATCGTATTACGAAGACCTTAGCTTCGAAAATAATATCAAGTTACGCGAGAAAAATAAAATTGGTCTCGCGCCCACCCCCTTTTCTCACCCACTGACCTTTTTCTACCTACCTGCTTCGAATTTCCCCCTTTCTGGAGGTCAACTGCTGCATGAGTCATCTACTAGCCCGAAAGGTGTCTAACAATGACTTTCGGCAATTATAATTACACCTTCATTGGATGGAAATATTAGTAATGTGCGCGTAATTTAAAAAAGAATAAGACCAAACACGACGTATTTCTGACTTTATTTAAGCATTTTACGCAAGAAAATAAATGCCGGAAAGACGAAGAAATACGACGGAGGCTTAGCATTTTGGCGTAATGCTCAAATAGGGCGCTTTCCTATTATTATTTTATTGCCTACATCGAAATATTAATACTCCTGTAGTACGTGTTTAACGCTTTTAGATTTTTATAAGACGATAACTATTTTTCGCGATTAATTTAAAAGTGAAAATTTTCAAGCGTGCGAGTAAGTATGATTGCCGGGAAAAACTCCGCGTGACGTCGTTCTGCTTCCCGCTGCCGCGAGTGAGGTGACCTTGGAGCGAGGCTCTGAGCGCTAATACGACGCAGGATGCTAGCAGGTAGCCGAGTACCATGCTAGCAGGTAGCGCTTGGCTTAAATAAGGATTATTAATACCTTATCAAACGAAGAAAACTTTCCGAACTTAGTCAGTTTTAATAAGTGATTATTAAGACATGTTTCCCTTAGCTCTGTGCCTCAAGCATGCATTGGTAACCTCAGACAATGTAAAACTCCTATCCTCTCGTGTATAAACAAGGTCCCTGTGATGTCACTAGGAGTGGCATCGCATGGGCGCCAATCTGGCCTTTTTCAAATGAGGATAAAATTAACCATTGCCATTAATCTAAACCGGTATTTCTAGAACCAAATAATATGTATATTATGAATACACCAATGGTTGTTAACGGATCACAATCAATGCCTTTCGTTTTCTTTAATGAAGGAAACTACCCTATTGTTTACATAAAATTAAAATATTCCATTAATCAGCTAAATTCCTGTTTGAATCCATTAAAGGCAATCACAATTACTCGCCAAAATCTCAGGTTTCCTGCTGTATAGGCGACCTAGTCAAACATTTTCACATTCATCGTTTAGTATTCGAGGTATTCGAAATTCGAGGTATTCGAATATTCGAGCAATGATTTGATATTCGAATTCGATATTCGAATTCGAGAAATCTACTATTCGACCCATCCCTAGTCTCAATATTAAGAATTAGCTGTAGAGTGATTTACTTTAATGAAAAGAGTGAATTTAAAAAAATAATATTTTACGCCTTTTTATGTAAGATATTATGGTAGATGGTATTGATGAAATAATCCTTGGGTTAAATAATATAATACTTTATGAAAATGAAATTGCTTACTAATGAGATATTTTATTTGGTTGTAGGCTTGCTGGGTTCTTCATTACTTCAGTGAAATCAAATTCAGGCAGGAAGGTATGTTGGCTGAAGCTGTTAGGTTGACTACTAACGCCCTACTCAATGATAGGGATCTTCCTGTGAAAGTGCAGGCTGCTGTGGCAATGCAAATGCTGCTGACCAATCAAGATAGGGCCACGAAGATGCTTGAACCACAGGTAATAACAGTTTTCTTTGTTGGAGTGGTGTTGATGATGAAGATCTTCCAAGCTCTTTCCTTTATGAGTTCATCTTATTCTAGGATAATTGTTTATTTAAACCCCCTGCTGTTTATTTAAATCTGCTTATTATTGAGTCCACAGAAAAACGGATTGAATTGCCTTCGATACATGCCATCAATCTTGCATCGTGAAGACCATGAAAGATCTTCTTATTTTATTCACCTATCATTTAAATAAATAAGATTCTTCCAATGGTATTGAAGACAGAAACTTAATTAGTTGCTATTACATTAATAACTTGTCTCTCGGCCACAAGAGGCCTATCTTTTTTATGAAGATAAAAATGACACTGATTCAATCTGAAGGGGTCCATTGGGTTATGATCAGGAAAAATCTTTAAAAATTCATTTTCAGTTTTAGAAAATTTTCATATTTTTTATTTGTGCAAGACATTTAGAAATTATTATAATTTCTCTTTAACTACCAAATATTTGTTGGCCTGGGAAACTTATTCCTTCACTAGGTAATAGGTATAAAATAATATCTTCTTTCCAATTAGACCTTTAAGATCTGTTTAGTATTTAAAAAAAATATCAATTACAAACAGTGGTGGATCTATGGGGGGGA